>NC_058131.1:236923126-237053218 GCF_016433145.1 Gracilinanus agilis | reverse complement strand
TTCCTTCCTTCCTTCCTTCCTTCCTTCCTTCCTTCCTTCCTTCCTTCCTTCCTTCCTTCCTTCCTTCCTTCCTTCCTTTTCCACTTACATATAGAAACAAATTTTGACATTTTAAAACTCAGATTTTCTCCCTTTCTCTCCTCCCTCTCTGAAGTTTTAAATGGACTGATATAGATTATACCTTTTTAAGAAGAGATTTCAACAGCATTTGCTGGGGATATTGTAAAGAGGCCATTGCGTATGGAGAAAGCAGTTATCCCACAGGATCATGTTTCTACCAGTTGTCTTTGATGTGATTTTAGGTCCCTTTTTGGGGTGCCATATTGGTGAAAACCAGCAGGTGGCATTTGAAGCTTGAACTTCCAACTATATATACACAGAGGCTCTCTCTTAGCCTTTTGGGTGTTCCTGGGTTTTGTCTTTTTAATCTAAGCCAATGAACAAATTCCCACAATAATTTATCACACTCTTGATTTGTGCCCCCACCTACATAGAATTCACTCAATCAGGAAGTTAGGCAAAATGCTTTTATCACAGGTAAGACAAAATAAAGCATCACTGTATGCTTCAAAGTGGTGGACCACAGATGACCCTTGTCCTCTGACCTGACCCTGTCTTCATCAGGTTTCTTTGCTTTTGTATAGAGAAGATACACAGATGATCCATCAGGACTTTCTTAATGGATGGGTATTACCACATAGTTTTGATATTAAGATGACCAGGGGAGGGGAAAACCCTCTGACCATGTTCCACCTCTCCCCACCATCACATATGGCCAGTGGAAATCATCACCATTCAAGTGAAATTTACAATCTTATACTTTTGCCACTGACCCTGGGAAAATTTCCAAGACTGGGAATTTCCCACATGGTCCAACTTCCTTCTTCATTTCTCCTCCCAAAATATCAACAATATGGTTGAAAGTTTGAGAGTGAGTCAGCTACTTGGTACTTCCATGGGCTAGTTTTGCGAAATTCTATCCTTACCTTCCCACCCTGGTTGCTCATGTTGTTAGATGCCTGAAGCATCTCCCAGGATTATGGATTTACTCTAAGAGAACAAATCATTCAGAAAGAATGAACCAAAATGAACACTGAAAAATACTTTACCTGCCCTTTTAAAAATCCTGCCAATTAATGGGATATGAATGAGGTCTCTGGAAGCTCAACAAAGACTTATGCCATCTTGTACTTCAATTTGTTGTTTGACAGCTAAAGAGCTAGAAAAATGCAGGGAAAATGTACAGCTGCTTTCAACAACAAGGACTACATGGATTTTAATCTTTCAACCTGTGAAGGGATTGAAATTAAAATGTATAAAATTAAAAGAAAGATTTTGTAGGTACGAGAAATTGGGTGTGTAGGTCAGTAGTTGTTGATGTGTTTTTGGCTTGGGTAATGCTATCAGAGAGCTTTTCTATCCTTCTGGAATCTTCCTCTCTTTTGAGACATGTTGAAAATTGATCCTTCTAGAATAAAGACAAATTTCTCTGTTTGATAAGTGAAACTCTTCCCTGCCTGGGTCCAGCTCACTTTTCTAGGCTTATTCCACATTATTCCTCTTTATCCCCTCTACATTCCATACTAGCTTCCTTGTTGTTCTTTATACATAACATTCTGTCTCCTGTATCCATGCCTTTGCATGGCCTTTATCTTCACCTTGGAGCAGCTAGGTGCCACAGTGGATAGAATGTCGGGCCTGGAGTCAGAAAGTCTTGAGTTTGAATCTGACCTCAGACATCGACTAGCTGTGTGACCCTGGGCAAGACACTTAGTATCTGTTTGCCTCAGTTTCCTCAACTGTAAAATGAAGGATAATAATGGTGCTGATTTTGCAGGATTACTGTGAAGATCAAATGAGATAACAGTTGTGAAATACTCAGCACACTTCCTGACACATAGTAGTAATAAATTAATAAATAAATTCTTGGTTCCTTCCTTCCTTTGCCTCTTAGAATATCTAGCTGTCTTCAGTGCTCAGTCCAAACATCACCTCTTACACGAGGCTTTTTTAATTCCTCTGATTTTATACTTTATATTAACTTCGTATATATTTTTATTTACTTATAGATGTATGGGTTATTTCTTCTGAGAGTCTAAGCTCCTTGAAAAAAGGGACTATATTGTTTTTGCCTTTGAATCCTCTGCACATAAGTCAGTGTCTGCTGCTTAATAAATGCTTATTGTTTGGTTTCTGAGTACTTTTAAATTTGTACAATTTTGAGTGTAGACTTCTGGAAAAAATACTTAATTTGGAGACAAAGAACTTGGGTTTAAATCCTGGTCCTTTTCCTTATTAACCTATTACCGTGGTCAAATTGAGCAAGTTTTATTAATAATAACAATTATTAATAGTTAATTCTAATATCAGTAATACAATGATTAACAACATAATTAAAATATTAATACAATATAGTGATCAATTATAGTGTTGATGTATCAATCATAATAATAATCATTATTAGCTATCAATAATAATAATTAAAAAGCCTCTATGGCTCAGACCCTGGGAACTTCTGATTTGGCTTATGTCTTCCTCTTTGGGTTCTTCCCTAAGCCCTTGAAAGTACTTTAGGCTAAAAGTAAACAATTAAACACAGAACAGGTTTATGTAAAGGTACGGAAAGAACAGAAAAGGGGCTCATTTCCAAGCCCCATTAGCAAGGAAATGATTACAGCTCCACAAAATTTATGGTACTAACAAGTTAAGTCCCTAGCTCATGTGTTATTATGGCCGGTCTGTTGTCAGCTTTCTCCTCATTCTCTCTGGAATCTCCATTGCTCCAGTATGTAATGTCTGTGCTGCTTAAAGCTCCCATTCCTCATGGCTACCATTCCCACTTGCCCTTTATTTTCCTTGTGGCTGCTTTCCTTTACAAGTCCCTGATCAGAACTTTGTTTACTCCAGCATGTGTGTCCTTGGCTCCTCTTCAAACTTCAAAGAACCATCAAAAGAAGCAGGATCTGCTTCTCAGAAGGAAAGGAAGACACAGACTCTGCATCTTTTGAAGGTTCTTCCCTGATGTTATGCTTTTATGGAACCATTTAACAAAGGTGGGCCAGGTAGACCTGGATCTATTGGTTATCATAGAACTTTTTTTTTATGATGATGATCTGATATTTTTTTAGAACTTTAAGCTTTACAGAGCCCTTTGCATTTGTTACATCATTTCCACCTCTTAATCAACCTATGTGGTAGGTGCTAGAAACATTATACTTTAGCAAGGAGATTATGTATGTAATGGTATGTAAAGGATACCATAATTGTAAAAGAGAGTAATAGGTTCCAGAAATAGGTTGCTGTTATGGTTTAAGGACTGAAAAGTGTCAAGAGGAGAGACACTTGGATTGTCTCCCTCCTTTATTCCCTCCTCCCTCCCAAGACTGGCAAGCAAATCAGTCTGAGCTATTCATGTATTATCATTATTTCCCCATCATTCATTTTTGTAAGTCAATACTCTTTTTTTTTCTTGTTTACACTTGGTTTATTCTTTGATTTAATTGATTAACTTAATGCAGACTCCAGGTAAGCTTTGCTCATAAATGAAGAAACTGAATCCAGGAAAAAGAAGGCCTTCTTTTTACCCGCAAAGGACACCTAGTGGCACTCAAGCCTAGAGTTCAGGTCTTTTGGCTCTCATTCAGTACTCTGCATAGAGTATGCTATTAGGTTAGACCACCTAGCAAAAATCTTTCCTGGGCCAGGAAAAGATGGATAGTTAGATGTTGTGGATGATGATGTTGCTGTTGATGATGTTGTTGATGATGACAATGATGTTGCTGTTACTGATGTTACTGATGTTGATGATATTGTTGATGATGTTGTGGATGCTGATAATGTTGTTGATGGTGTTGATGATGAAGATTTTAATGATGATGACTGATTTTGATGTTGTTGATTATGAACTTTTCTGACCCTTCCCACTGTAATGATTAAAATTTTCTTAGAGACTATCTCCAACCTCTTTCAACCTTACATTGTATTGGTCTTCTCTTCCCCCCATGTACTTCTTTATGAAATATAAAATATAAAATTACCTCATTTTATCCCATTTCTCTTAGAATTATCCTCTTTTTTACTCCTGGTTTAGCAATTTTTAAGAGTTACCAATATCATTTTTTCTTATAGGAATACAAATCATTTGAACTTATTGGGTCCCTTAAATACATGCCTGGACTGCTAAAGTCTGGTAGTTCTTGAATTTGACTATAACATTCCTGGGTGTTGTCAATTGGGAATTAAATGCAGGAGGTGATCTGTGGATTCTTTCAATTTCTACTTTTCCCTTTTGTTCAAGAATGTCAGGGCAGTTTTCTTGGATAATTTCCTCTAGAATGATGTCTAAGCTTTTTCTTTTGTCATGATTTTCCGGTAGTCCAATAATTCTTAAATTGTCTCTTCTGGTTCTATTTTCTAGGTCTGTAGTTTTATCAATGAGGCATTTCATATTTTCCTCAATTTTTTCATTCTTTTTATTTTGTTTTATAGACTTTGCTGCCTTGTGAAGTCATTTGCTTTTAGTTGTTGGATTCTAATTTTTAAAGACTGAATTTCATCCCTGGCTTTTTGTTCATCCTTCTCCTTCTAGGTTATTTTTCTTTGTAGGTCATCTTTTGCTTTCTTTGCCTTGTTTTCAAGCTGGTGAATTCTGGCTTTCAAGACACTATTTTCTTATTTTAGTTCATATGCCTCTGTTTCCAGATGACTTATTTTCCTTTTTAAGTTCTTTTCCCAATTGTCTTCAGTCTCTCAATTGTTTTTTTTTAAACCCTTACCTACCATCTTGGAGTCAATACTGTGTATTGGCTCCAAGGCAGAAGAGTGGTAAGGGTAGGCAATGGGGGTCAAGTGACTTGCCCAGGGTCACACAGCTGGGAAGTGTCTGAGGCTGGATTTGAACCTAGGACCTCCCGTCTCTAGGCCTGGCTCTCAATCCACTGAGCTACCCAGCTGCCCCCTCTCAGTTGTTTTTTGACTTGTGTTTTGAGTTCTTCCAAAGCCTGAGTCCAATTTGTTGGAGTTTCTGCATTTTTGCTTTGTGTTCTTTGGTCCTCCTCTGTTCCATTTGCTTTTTGTTCATTGCCTGGATAGAAGTTGCCAGTTGAAATTTCTTTTTTCTTTTTCTGTTGTTTACTCATATTTTTTCCTTCTCCCCCCCCCCCCCCCCCCCGTCATTGGCTGTAATCTTGTTTCTCTGATTATTTGCTGGACCTATGGGTTTGAGCTATTCTGTTCTGAAGGGGGCTTCTGCTCTGCTCTGCTGATTGACTAGATTAGGATGATGGAGTATTAATGAGCCCTGAGGTCAGATCTTCCCCAGCTGGCAGAAGAAGCTGAAGGTGTAGGTGAAGCTGTGGAGGATGAGGGGAGCTGTGCTTCTTGCCCTGTTATCAAGGTATTCTGTTGCAGTTGCAGCCTTTGCCAGCCTTTTTTTTTTAACCCTTACCTTCTGTCTTAGAATTGATATTGGGTATCCTTACCACACAAGAGAGTGGTAAGGGCTAGGCAATGGAGATTAAGTGACTTGCCCAGGATCACAAAGCTAGAAAGTGCCTGAGGCTAGAGTTGAACCCAAGACCTCCCCATTTCCAGACCTGATTCTCTATCCACTAAGCCAACCAGCTGCCGTTATAATAGAACTTTTTGTTTAATAGCTCTGAAGCCTTTGTGAAGTCTCTATGGAGTGGTCAGAAGTTCACTGGAGACTTCCCCATGCCCTGGGAAAAGGAGTTCATATATGGATATGAGACATTTTTTTCCCCCTCACTCTTCTCCAAAGATGTAGCTAGATCTGCATTGTGGCCCTAAATGTACTTGTTTTTGATTTGTATTTTATCTCATTTTACTTGAACACTACCCTCTTGTGTCAGTTTAAATGACTCTTATTAGCATAGTCAGTTATTCAATAAACATTTATCAAGCACTTACTATATGCCAGGTACTATGCTAAAGAATGAGGCTGCAAAGAAAGATAAAAACAAATATTGTTCAAATTTTAATGGGGAGGAAAATATGCAATTAACTACATACACTGTGGAGATAATGCATATATAAACATGTCATATGATCTATATGCATAATTTATTATGTATTATGATATGTACATATTAATAATGTGTATCTAAACTCAATGCAATACAATGCATACAGGAGGCAATCTCAGAAGCCTTTCTTCATCCCTGCTTGCCTCTCTGGTATGACTCTTGATCATATAGCCTCAATGCAATAACCAGCAGTGAATCAGTATATTTCTTCACAATGGTTCCTAGTGGCCATCTATAACAAAATTAAACTTTGAAAAGGCAGCTAACTCCTTCTTATGTTTTGTTCTTTTGTAGATGTCAAAAGTGAATACAGAGAAATGGAAAAATTGTATAAGAGCCTGAGAGAAATTGCAGAGAATGCAGTGATGAGGAGGGGAATGCAAGAATTTCTTATGAGAATGTCACCAAGAAAAGTTGGCTACCCAAGAAACTCAACTCTTGTCCTTTGTGATTAGGCTGCAGGATTTAGAAATTGAGCCTAAAACCAAGGGAAACATTGATATTTGTATAGTTAGATAACAGAATATAATTTTTCCAGCCTTCCAGTCAAGATATCTTTTAGCAATTGAGATCTTTTGCTCCCCTCCATGGGGTCTGTGTTCACCAATGAACATAATTTTGTTTTGAGTCTGTAACTAAACATCTGTCTTTGTTTCAGCTTTAACACTGGCATATCCTTGGGTTAGGGATGAACAAGCATCAGTGAAAAAGAGATAGGGTTGCATGATAAGATGAGAATTAGGGGACTAGAGTTCTGTTCCCACCTTTGCCCAATCATCACCTTGGGGACATCCTCTATGAATTGAAAGAGCTAGGCTGATTATGATTAGCTCATCTCCAGGATTCTTTCCAGCTCTGACCTACAAGTATCCCAAAATTTATCCCTTCTCCCTGCTTTGGCTTCTTCCCCTTCTATAAGGCACAGGCAGGGTTCTGATGAGCCTCACTAACATGGATGAAGAGCCTGATTATAAAGTCCTTTTCCCATTTAAGCACTAAATAAATAAATAAACATGGTTGTGGAAGATTGGATAGCTCCCTTTACTGAGCCCTGGAAAAAATGCATGATCTG
Source organism: Gracilinanus agilis (assembly GCF_016433145.1). Lineage (NCBI taxonomy): Eukaryota > Metazoa > Chordata > Mammalia > Didelphimorphia > Didelphidae > Gracilinanus > Gracilinanus agilis. The sequence goes on along the minus strand of NC_058131.1, from coordinate 237,046,102 downwards.
GTATCATGCCATAAGGGAGTGGGTTGGAGGAATTGCAGATGTTAAGCCTGAAAAAGAGAAGACCTAAGGGTGGGGGAGGCAAAGGGACAAAAGAGCCATCTTCAAGCACTTCAGGTATGAAAGAATAAACTCTCCTGTTTGGTCCCAGAAAACAGAACCAAGAGCCCCCCATTAGTGGACATCACAAGGAGACAAGTTTAAGATTTGATATCAGGAAAAACTTACTAACAATTAGAATTGTCTGGAGGTAGTAAGTTTCCCATCATTGCTAGTATTCAACCAAAACCTGGATGACAATTTATTGAGTATCTTAAAACCAGGGATTCTTTCTTGAGTATGCCTTAGGCTGAATGACTACTGAGATCCCTTCTAAGTGAAATTCTGTTGGGGTTCTGAGCTGCTTTTGTTTCTGGCTCCAAATCTTAGACAATGAAACATATGACAAAGTCAGCATGATATAATAGAAAGAGATGGATTTTGTATTAGAGGTGTTGGATTTGGTGTATAGAGGATCTAGATTTAAATTGTGACTCTGCCCTTTGCTACTTGACTCTGGGTGAATTACTTCATGTCTATGGGCTTCAGTTTCCTCATCTGTAAAATTAGGTAAATTACCTTTAAGGTCCATTCTGGCTCTAAATTTATGATTTTAAATATATTTATATGGGGTAGTGATGTAGGAGGGGGTGAGACAGGGGTCTTGTCCAAAGAATTAATGACTCGGGCAATCTCCATGGTGAGTGGGCAATTATTTTTATTAAAAGAGATATTTATTAAGAGAGGAAGAAAAAATGTGAGATGGCCATAGTGATGGCAAGGTGTGGCAATGGAAAGGCCATAGCAATGAAAAGGACTGTTGGTGGAAAGGCATTTTCTGAAAGGTTTTCAGGAATGCTTTTTAATTTGATTAATTACTAAGTCATTTGTTTGGGCAGTTGCTCTGTGTTTCCAGGGAGCTGATGTCATTTAACCATAGTTCCCTTTGGTTTGGGTGACCTTACCCATGGTTCACTCTGATTGCCCAGTGTGGAAGGTGAATCCACAGTGTAATTGGGATGCTAATGATATATTAAATTAAATGATATATTAAATAAAATGATATATTAGGGCAACTTTAGGTCAAATTTTGATTTTTTCTGCACAGGCTCTAAGGAAGGCAATGAGTGTGGAAATTGAATTTCATTTGAACCTAGTCTTCTTTGAACTGGGAAACAGAACCACCTGCATTTGCTGTCCAGAGACTCCCCAGCCAAGAGCCTAGGTTATATCCAAAGATTGATGTCGGGAGTTTTTTCATAATTGTGAATCTACGGTTCAAACCCGGCCTCAGCCACTTCCCAGCTGTGTGACCCTGGGCAAGTCACTTGACCCCCATTGCCCACCCTTACAAATCTTCCATCTATAAGACAATACACCAAAGTACAAGGGTTTAAAAAAACAAAAAAACATAATTGTGAATCTAAGCAACTCATGTGTCTTATATGAAAGGCAGCCTCATTCTAATCAACTAGTTATTGTTTGTACATTCTTTTGATTGTGTAAAGCTACTTGGCAGGGTTTGTGGGACATTTCAGCCCACATCAGTAGGAGAAGGCAAAATTATAGTTAAAATTTCTAGTACCTTATTTAAAAACAGAACCAAACCATAATTTGAAAATTAAATCATGCCCCAGGCACCTGCAGACAGGCTTCTTATACACTGAAGTGCAGGCATGTTCAGCTTCATCAGCACACACTTCCTGTCAGATAGTGTTTTCCATATGCTGCTGAATTTGTGGTGTTCTCTGCAGATATTTGGCAGGCTGGGCAATGAGAACATTATTTCAGATGCTCACCTGACCACTTCTACCTCTACTTCCATTGATAACTCAGTGTGGGTGAAACTCCTTGAAATTTACTCCTGTGGGAAGAGTTTGGGGGGGGATAAGGAAGGGGGGGAAAGGAAGAAGGGGTGTTTGTGTTAGGATAGCCCCTTGTAACACTAGAATGCCTTCCCTTAAAAGTGGCTAGCCCATTTGGTCCACCAATCCAGGATTAATAAGCTCTCTCCCTAGAGAAGTCTCAACCAATTGGCCAGTCATTCCTTTGTATATATTACTTTTAGTAGAGTTGAATTAATTTCTAGAAAATGGCAGTTTTTATTGGGATAAGAAGGCTAAGAGGTTTCTATCTTGGTAAGATATAAAGATAGGAGGAGAAAATAGGAAAAGAAGGTATTCAGGAGAACATCGTACACAGTGACAGCAATATTGTACATTGAACAAATGGGAATAACTTAAATATTCTCAACAATATGATGCTCCAAGACACATCCCAAAGGACTTATGATGGAAAATGTATCTGCTTCCAGAGAAAGAAATGGCAGTATCTGAATCCAGAACAAGGAATACTACATTTTGCTTTCTTCATTTTTTTTTTTTTTGGTTTAAGTTTTCATCCACAAAAGGACTAATAGGGGAAAATGTTTTTATCTGCTTGCATATATAAAATCTATATCACATTACTTACCATCTCAGGGAGGGAAGAGGTGATGGATGGAGGGAGAGAATTTGAGGCTTGAAATTTTTTTTAAATGTTAAAAATTATTTTTACATGTAATTACAGAAAAATAAAATATTATTTTATAAAAAGAATTGAAGGTATTCCCTATTATAGTCGATGAGCTTTTGAAACTAGTATCTTTTGTTGTTCAGTCATTTCCAACTCTTTGTGACCCTTTTTCAGAGATGATGAACCTTTTAGAGAAGGAGTACCAGGCCTCACCCCTCCCCACCCCCCAGACTGAGTGCTGTGTCCATACTTGCCCCCTCTCACCAAGTGCCAGGTGTGACCTGCCCTGCCCCTTACCCCACGCAGGAGAGGGAGAAAGTGCTCCCATTGGGCTGCTGGGTGGAGGGGTGGGTGAAGTGAGGAATGTCCTCAGGGAGTGTAGAGAGAGGGAAGGAAGTGGCCCCAGTGCTCCTCTCCCCTCCAGCTCTGCCACCTGTGAGCCGCCCACCTTACCTCCTGTGCACTCCCATTGTGCTGCTGTGCAGGGGGGTGGGTGTTGTGAAAAATTGACGTCAGGTATGGTGGAGAGGGGGAAGGAGAAGCTCCACCCGAGTCCCTTTGCCTTTCTAGCAACAAACTCTTTGTGGGATGGAGGGTGGCCATGTGCCCACAGAGAGTGCTCTGTGTGCCATCTTTGGCATGTGTTCCATAGATTCATCATCACTGCCCTATTTAGAATTTTCTTGGCAAAAATACCAAAGTGGTTTGCTATTTCCTTCTCCAGCTCATTTTACAGATGAGGGACAAAGGAAAATAGGGTTAAGTGACTTGCTCAAAGTCACACAGCTAGTAAGTGTCTAAGGCCAGATTTGAACTCGGGAAGATGTCTTCTTAATTCCAGGTCCAGCACTGCACTACCTAGCAGCCCCTACTGTTCTTAACTGCTCCCAAGTCTTCCCTTTCTGTTTTTATGTGTACTGATAAATTCCTCAATTTAGGAATAATTCTGTGGAGATATTCAATTTTAAATGCTGAGACATCTAGGTGGTGCAGTCTTAATGTGCATTAGGATTGGAAACATAAGTAGAGATTAGATTGTAAACAGCTTCACCTGCCAAAGAGACAAATATATATTTGATCTTTTTTTTTTAGATTCTTACCTTCTGTCTTAGAATCAATACTAAGAATTGGTTCTAAGGGAGAAAAGCAGTAAGGACTAAGCAATGGGAGTTAAGTAACTTGACCAGGATCACATATCTAGGAAGTGTCTGAGGTCAAATTTGAACCCAGAACCTCCTATCTCCAGGCCTGGTTCTTTATCCACTGAGCTACCTAACTGCTCCTATATTTGATCTTTTTTTTTTTTTAAAATTTTTAATTAATTAATTAATTTACTTTTAAGCCCTTAACTTCTGTGTATTGGCTCCTAGGTGGAAGAGTGGTAAGGGTGGCCAATGGGGGTCAAGTGACTTGCCCAGGGTCACACAGCTGGGAAGTGTCTGAGGCCAGATTTGAACCTGGGACCTCCCATCTCTAGGCCTGGCTCTCAATCCACTGAGCTACCTAGCTGCCCCCCTATATTTGATCTTATAAGCAAGAAGGTACCATAGGAATTTACCCATCACATCCCTAAAGTGATACAATTAGATGTACACTTTTGGAAAACCATTTTGAAAGCTGTCTGGAGAGTAGACTGGATTGGGAAGAGACTTAAGCAGGGAAAACAATTAGGAGGTAATTGCAATGGTCCAAGGCAAAAGGTGGCTTAATCATCAGCTTCTCAAATGAATAAATGAAAAAAAGTTTACAATGCCAGGCACTCTACTAGCACCTAGGGACAAAACACAACAGTCCCTGGCCCCAAGAAGCTTTCATTGTAATAGGTGAAGACAACATATATGGGAAATTGGTGACCAGAGAGGGAAGCTGTGGTCAGGGGAGTCACAAGAATGGTGAGTGGAGTCATAGCACAGTTATTTGGCATGTCCCTTTCAGGAATGGTAGTGTTGATTTGATCAGTTTTGAAGGGGTGATTGGGGAGTGGGCATATGCACATAACAGGAAGATGTCTGGGCAATGGCATGGTGGGTCTGAGTCAGATGAAATACAATGAAGGTTCCAGGGCAGGAGCTAAAGTGAGGGGGCTGGAGGGAGAGGATGAGGCACAGGAATATGTCATGAAGATAACGGAGGAGCAAAAGGATGTCATTGACCAAATGGCCTGATTTCTTGACCAAACCACTCTGATCAATTAAAATAGAGGTCAGTCAAAACAGTTTTGTTTTATCTTCCTGCCCTCACAACAGAACCTAAATGACCAGCAGACTTGGCTTGGGAAAGACAGGCTGAGTAGCAACTAGCATAGGATGAATGGGGCTTTGGTCCAGGGTGCTAATATCCAGCAGGGAAGCTTCCTTCTGAATGTGTGGGAGGATGCTTCCTCACGAGGAATATGAAATTTAGCCTATGGTGATCGCAATCCCTGCCGCTTAACTTATGGTCCTTTAGAGTTCTATCACTGAGGTACCCCTCTTTGGGCACCTGCTTTCTCCCACAAAGCCTCATGAGTTAGATGTTGATTTCTCTTGAGGTGAAGATACCCAACATGAAGAGCTTTTTTGTGCTGCCTCTATCCCTGGTCTCTATCCACCTGTATTTATTCCATGTGAAAATATTCCTTATTGGGGCTCTGGAGATAGGTCTGTCTAGGTCTGGCTTTTCAATGAAAGCTACTTCCATTTCTTTTGTGTGTTTTCAGAGTGGCATAAAGGGGTAGCTGCAGCAATTTACTTAATGGGTTGTAAATCTCAATTTATTTTTGAAATCCTGGTGGGTAGAGGTGGGAAAGGGAAAGAGGCAGCAAGCAAACTTTGTTCATAGGGAGACTGATGGATGTACTTATCCTAGATAGCCAAATGAAGATACTTATATTCTTTATAAAAAAATTAGTTTTTTATTATCATGCAAAACACACTTCCATATTAGTCATTGTTGTAAGAGAATCCTCATACATAACCAACTCCCCAAAATAAGACCATAAATACACGATATGAAAGACGACTTCAACAGTTCTTTCTCTGGAGGTGGAGAGCATTCTCAGTCATGAGTCTTTTAGGATTGTCCCAGAACATCGAACTGCTGAGAGTAGCCAAGTTTTCACAGATAATCATTGTCCAATATTGCTGTTATTATGTACGATTGAAGTAGTGCACTTCATAAAGCAAGTCTGGACACCCAGAAGTTCAGATTAATGGAACCAATATTTATTTATAAATATATCTACTGGTCAGGACAGTTTTTTAGTGAAAGCTGCTCCAGATTGAAGTTACAATGCAGTTTTCATAGGGTGCAAGATACAAAGCAAACAATGTTCATTAATGAGACATAACCTTGATGGAGCAAGCAACCCTTATCATCTAGAAGCTATATTTGTCATTAGCGTGGGGTCCAGGACATTCCACTGAATATCTTATCCTGGACTAGCTGCTTGTGAGTAAGGGAGTTACTTTCTCATGGATCCCGACTGTGTTCTTTTGGTTCTGAGCTGACTGAATTTCATAGGAAAGCTCCTTTCTGATTTCTACTTTCCCCAGGGAAAAACAGGCTTTTCTGGTCAGTGACTTAGTTTACCTCACTTTACAACGTTCTCCCAGTTCTGCTTATTTTGCTCTGCATCAGTTCCTGCGGATCTTTCCAGCTTTTCCTGAAAGCATCTTGCTTATCATTTCTTATAGCACAATAGTATTCCATTAAAACATACCACAACTTTTGGCCATTCCCCAATAGATGGACATCTCTTCAATTTCCAATTCTTTGCCACTACAAAATGAGCTGCTACAAATGTTCCTGTACTAGTAGGTCTTTCCCCCTTTTTTATTATCTCTTTGGGATACAGACCCAATAGCGGTATTACCAGATCAAAGGGGATGCACTGTTTTGTTGCCCTTTGGGCATAGTTTCAAATTGCCCTCCAGAAGGGTTGGATCACTTCACAACTCCACCAACTATGCATTAGAGGCACTTATATTCTAAAGCCATATGTTCCGGTAGAACATAAGCTCCCTTTAGGCCAGGGTTTGTCTTTATAACTTCAGCACCTAACATAGTGCCCATCACACAGTAGTTGTTTAATGAATGACTATTGTTTATTGCTTAATACTTGAATATTTCTTTTCTTTTTTAAACTCTTACCTTCCATCTTAGAATCAGAACTAAGTATTGCTTCCAAGGTAGAAATGCAGTAAGAGCTGGACAATAGGAGTTAAGTGATTTGCCCAGGGCCACGAGGCAAGGAAGTGTCTGAAGTCAAATTTGAACTCAGGTCCTCCAGTCTCCAGGCCTGGCTCTCTACCCCCTGAGCCACCTACCTACCTGCCCTAATAGGTGAATGTTTCAAGGATATTTTGCTCGAGCAATATTTGTTTTTGTTGTTGTCATTATTACCCTGCAGATGGGGCATGAGGCAATTGCTTTGTAAAGATACTACAAATTGTATAATTAACCCATCAACAAACACTTATTAAACACCTGCCTTGTGCTAGGTGATGAGTACAAAGAAAAAAAGGATCCCCATCCTACCCTATGGGTCTCTCTCAGGTTAGGTGACGTGTATACATTTCTGGAGGTGGTGGGAGGGACATAATGGCAGGTGAGGGGATTGTGAAAGGTTTTGTGTAGGAAGTGGCATTTGAGCTGAGTTTTGAAGGAAACTAGAGATGGCAAGAGGTACAATAAGGAGGATGAGTATTTCAGGCTTTTGAAATAGCTGGGACAAGGATGCAATGACAGGAGATGGAACAGCATGGAGGCCACTTTGGTAAGACTATAAAGTGTGTGAAGTTTTTGTTTTGAGGACACAATCATTCTCTTCTATCTGCCAATGCTGCTTGGACTGCATTAACATGGGGCTTAAATACCTGGTAAATCTGATCATCCCAATCAAAGGCCAATCATTTATTTCTCAGTTTTGGTTTCATATTTTTGATTTTGGACCAGACTACTCAGAAAGGATAGAGTCAGTCATTTTGTTTTGGCTTCATATACACTGGCGACCTCCATGCCTAATTATGTTGGACACCCCAACAAGGGTCCAGTGACTTCAGTTGGAGTCAGAAAATGAGAACTCTAAACAAGATTAACTTGAACTAACTTTAGTATTCAGGGTATCGGGCACAAAGGAGTGCCAAAGACCAGCCAGTGACTATGGAGTGTGACATGCAACTCTGGAAAGGCTGACAGGTGCAGATATAGCAAAGTTCTTTGTGTTCTCTTTCCCTCGGTTTAAACAAAATTCTGATATTTTGTTTTAACACCAGCAACTCTTCCCCACAAACATTCAACCTCCTAACAAAGCTCATTTATTTAAAAGCAGTTAGTCTGATGATTGTTGCCAGAGGTATGTCCTTTAGCTTGGACTTTGTGTCCTTTAATCCCATGGCACTCACCTTGGCTGTTGCAGTTTACCAGAACTTCCTTGCCTCTCCTTGTTGACTTTGGTGATTTAGTTGAATTATTGTATTTATTGTTATCTAGAGTCTGCTTTCTTCACTCTCTATCACCCTATAAGTATGTTTCCAGTAACTTTTCTGTTCTACTCAGGGCCTAGATTTGTAACAAATCAGGAACATTGACTTGTCGCTTTTCTTTGGAAGTATCTGTGTTGCTCTGGGATCTAGCCATAGTTCTTGTATAGCACGGCATTCTGGAAACCATCCCAAATTTCCACACAAGTTTTCCCAAGTTATATGATTGAACTTCCCTCTCTCCCTTCCCTTCCCCTCCCAGTGCTGGCAGGGGATTCAGTCTGGGTTATACATGTATGCATATACATGTATTATCATGCAAAACATATCCATATTGTTCATTTTTGTGAGTTTTCTTATAAAACCAAAACCCCAAAATATGTGCACAAATCTAAAAAAATAAAAAAATGGTAAGCTTTCATCTGCATTCTGACTCCCACAGTTCTTTCTCTGGATGTGGAGAGCATTCTTTGTCTTAAGTCCCTCAGAATTGTCCTGGATCATCTTATTGCAGAGAGTAGCTAAGTCTATCACAGTTGGTCATTCCACAATATTGCTGTTACTGTATATGATGTTTTTCTGGTTCTGTTTATTTCACTCTGCATTAGTTCATGTAGGTTTTTCCAGCTCTTTCTGAAATCACCCTGTTCATCATTTCTTAATAGCACAATAGTATTCCATCAGCATCATATACCACAATTTGTTCAGCCATTCCCCAATTGATAGACATCCCTTTAATTTCTAATTCTTTGCCACAACAAAAAGAGCAGCTATAAATATTTTTGTATAATTAGGTCCTTTTTTAAAAAAATCTCTCCAGGAAACAGACCCAGTAGTGGTATTACTGAATCAAAGAGTATGTATTGTTTTATAGTCCTTTGAGCATAATTCCAAATTGCCTTCCAGAAGGACTGGATCAGTTAACGGCACCAGCAGCAATGCATTAGTGTCCCAATTTTGCCACAACTCCTTCAACATTTATCATTTTCCTTTACTGTCCTATTGGCCAATCTGATAGGTGTGAGGCCCTCTCAGTTTTCTGAGCAATTTTGTAAATGACAGAGCAGATGCTGATCTCCTTTGGTAGAAGGAATTTTCTCAATGGAATGTCCCCACAATGATGAAATCACAAGTGTGGGCAATTTTTACAGAACACAGCAAATGCACCACTTACATGAGGCATGAAATGCTGATAACTTCAGCCTGTTAGAACACAATCAAGTAATCAAAGAAACACTTAAGCTCTTACTAAACCAGACCCTTTGCTAAACTCTGGGAATAAAAAGACAAAAATGAAAGTGTCTGCTCTATGTTACGATTAAAAATGATAAAGACTGATATAAATATAAAAATCAGTATTTTAATTAAAGCCATGGCCATGCTGGTAAAATCATTAGACCACGCGCTGGCAAGAATTCAAACTGCCTCCGCCATTTTTACCTTTTGTACCTTTCCGCACCTGCTAGCTCAAAGAGAGCTTCCTTTCGGATTCTCCTCCCATTTAAACTGTCCTATGCGTGGTGATGCAGGCGTCCCCACGCCCAAAGACCCGGAACTGGAAACCCGTTGGACCACGGGAAATGTAGTTTGATAGCCCCCACGTGTCCATAGAAAATAAATATATACTTTTAGATGGCATCTCCCAAATTCCAATTTTACACCTTAAGGAATTTACATTCTTCATCAGAAATGATTTGATTATCTAATTACAGCAGATTGGAAATGTTCAATTGTGTCCTACTCTTTGTGACCTAATAGATTATATGGTCCATGAGATTTTCTTGGCAAATACACTGGCATGGTTTGCCATTTCCTTCTCCAGTGGATTAAGGCAAACAGAAGTTAAATGACTTGTCCAAGATCACAGAGGTAGTAAACATCTGAAACCACATTTGAATTCAAGCCTTTCGGATTCCAGGCTGAGTGCTCTGTCCTCTGACCCATCCAGCTGCTCCAGATTGTAAATTGTGAATGGAAAAGGAATATGGACAGACAGAAGGAATACTAGGACATCAAAGGAGGAAGACATCACAGCGGCCAGTCCAACCCAAAGCAGAGCAGGACTTCCCTTTACAACATCCTTGGCAAGCTGTCCAATCTTCACTTGAAGATCTCTGTCTAACAATGGCCTTACTGCCTTCTAAGACAGCCCTATCCTACTTCTATACAATTCTAATAATTTTTTTATAATAGAGATCCCAATACACTTTTTTCTCTAACTTCCATCCAGTACTCCTAATTCCTCTTAATAGAACAGAGCAGGAGAAGCCTAATCCTCTCTTACAAATAGTTCTTTTCAAATATTTACTCCCACTTATTTACCAGAATCATGGGGTTGGAAGGCCTTCAGTGCTATGTAGCTCAATCCACTTCAAAAAGGAATCCCCACTCTAACATCTTGAGAAAATGGACATCTAGTCTCTGCTTGAATATCTAAAATGAGAGGAACTCACCACCTTCCAAGGCAGCCCATCTGCCTTATGAATAGTTCTAATCAGTATAAGTAGTTTTGCCTTTTTTCAGCTTCCATTCATTCCTCATGGTTTTGCTCTCTGGGGTCAAATGGAATTAGTTGAGTCCTTCCTCCACATCATAGTCCTTTAAGTCCTTGAATGTAACTATAATGCTCCCATAAGACTTCTCCTCTGTAGGCCAGACATCCTTGGTGCCTTTAATCAATCCTCATATGGTATCATCTCCAGTTTTCTTCCTGTCCTCAAATCCTCTTCTCTGGATTTGCTCTAGGCCACACTCACTGACCTGGAACTCTTCCTTCTTTTTCAGCGCTTCCCTTTCCATCTGAATTGCATACGTGTGTTCTGCCTTCTACTACTTTATATAAACTATGTGATACTACGGCCTTCCTCCAGCCATTCTTCTTTAATCTTTGCCAAAAAAGAAAATTGACTAATCCATGAAATCTGGACAGAACTGTTCACCAGATTTCACTTGTGATGAAACCACTTTAAGTCTCCCCTTTTAAAACCCTCGTTAAATTGTTTTGTATAAAAGTTCTTTAGAAATATTTTGTTCTTGTAGGGGCATGTAAGTTCACAATGCTGGGGAAGGGTCTCGCTACATGATTAGGATCTTCCTCTCCTGGCTGCAGGTTGGATGAGAAGACAATTTTTGCCTTGTGCCAAGTGACAAGGAGAGAAAGGTAAGGAGAAGAGTGTGAAATTGGGGCAACTGCTATAGGCCCCTGCTTGTAGGGCAGTCAAATGATGTTTCTTCCTTAGAAAAATAAAGCCTATAGGAAAAGACAGGTTAATGGGTAAGCCTTGACAACTGACCATATTGTTAAACTTCTGAAGATATTATGGAATAAAAGGATTCAGGGTGAGTTGAAGAAAGTATTTAATTCATACCTAGAGTTTAAGAATCTTCTGTGGTTATTTATCTCCTGGTTGTTAGTTTTATTTCCAAATAATAATGGGAAGGGCAGGGTTCATTTAGGACTCTTTGAGAGAGACTTTCGGAAGAAAGAAAAGGGAAAACCTAAGTAGGAGAGAAGGGCAGAGAGCTCTCCTATTTTATACCCCACCTTAAATGGGAAAAAAGTCACCTCTGTCCTTCCTCAATACTTAGTTGAGAGCACTTCCCAAGCTATTTCTCATGCAGTAAATGTTTATAAAAATATTAAATTTAATTAAAATAACCTCACCCTAGAAATCTGGAAGAATGTATATACATGGTTAGCAATCAATATTATGAGGCTGACTCGCCATTTACAAACAAGTTTTTAATCTTTTCAGTTACTTGAACAAGAGAAGAAAGGAAGAAGATCCTAGAACAACAGGTAGATAACAGGAGGTTAGTGACTTAGCTTCCTCCTAGCATTTCCTGCCACATTCACAGCTTCCCAAGCCCCAGAATGAGTTCATTCCCAGATATCCATTACTTCTCCTTAATCCTGGATTGCATTCTTCCTATAGATTGAACAGGGCACTCACAAAACCCCCTTACTGAGTAGACAACATGGTCTAGGTGAGAATCAGGCCAACCCGTTCTCTCTGAACCCTAGCCTGTAGTTCTAGGGGAAAGAAAAGGGGGGACCCCAGAAGACCTGGGTGGGCCTTAGAAATTTCGACTGGGCCAAAAGAGTCAGAGGAACCACTCAGTTCCAAAATTTGATGACTCACTTCAAGGAAAGAGGGGTTGGGATGAGTGGGGTGGTGGAGGAGGTAAAGAGAGGAAGAGAGAATTTACAAATACAATTTTTACATAGCAAGGGATTGCTTCTAAACCCACTCTTTATCCTTGCCACATGTGTCTCTGAGGCAGCTGTTGGCTTCTCCCTTCCTCTCCCCTCCCTTTTTTGCTTTATGTACTCAGAAACCCTCTTGGAAGATCTAAGTCTCCTCTTGAGCTCCAGGCCTGCATCACCAATTGCCTACTGGATTTCTCCTAAGGGATGTCTAGTAGGCATCTCAAACTCCACATGACCAAAAGAGATCTCATTGTCTTTTCTCACAAACCCATCTGCTTTCTGAACTTCTGTATTTCTATGGAGGGCACCATCATTGATCCAATCACTTAGGCTTACAGCCCAGAGTCATATTCATTCATCCTCCTTCATCTTCTGTATCCAACCAGCTGGTAAGTCTTGTTGATTCCACCTCAATTTCTTTTTTCTTTCTCCTCTTCTCTCTACTCATACAACCACCTCCTAGTTCCCCCTACTTAACCTTCCACCAAGATGACTATAATAATAGCTAGCATTAATATAGCACTTTAACATTTGCAATGTTGTTTTTCGGTCTTTTTTCAGTCCTTTCTGACTCTTTGTGACCCCTTTTGGAGTTTTCTTGGCAAAGATACTGGGGAGGTTTGCCATTTCCTTTTTTACAGATGAAGAAACTGAGGCAAACAGGGTTGCACAGCTAGTAAGTGTCTGAGGCTAGATTTGAACTCAGGAAGATGAGGCTTCCTGGCTTCAGGCCAACACTCTACCCACTGTGCCACCTAGTTACTGATATTATGAAGCAGGTGCTATTCTACTAACACCCCAGTTTTGTAGGCAGGAAAACCAAGAGGTTAGGTGATTTACCCAGTCACACAGCTAGTAACTGCCTGAGGCAGAATTTGGCCTCGGATCTTCCTGTATCATCTGTCTGTCCTCTTATAAGATATGGATAGTGTTTGGACCTGTAATTTCACTGATATAGGTGAAGAACGCCCCTCCATCAGTGCAAGCTTGAACCACTTATAGCCTTAGAGAGCTGTCTGGCACTGTGAGGTTAGGGGACTTGCTCATCATTGCAGAGCCAGTATATGAAAAAGGCAGGACTTGAATTCAGTTTATCCTGATTTCTAGACCAGTTCTCTATCCATTAACCCATCCTATTAAAATGGGACTATTATTTTATTTATTTATTTTTAAAAACCCTTATCTTCCACCTTAGAATCACTACTATGTATTGGTTCTAAGGCAGAAGAGTGATAAGGACTAGGCAATGAGGTTAAGTGACTTGCCCAGGGTCACAGAGCTGGGAAGTATCTGAGACCAGATTTGAACCCAGGACCTCCCGTCTAGGCCTGGCTCTCAATCCCCTGAGATACCCAGCTGGCCCCTCAACAGGACTATTATAATAGCCTCTTTATGATCTCTTTGCTTTTTAATTTCTTCCTCCTCCAATCCATCCTATACTGCCATCAAATTGATATTCATAAAGCTGAAGATGAGGGCAGCTAATTGGCGTAGTGGATAGAGTGCTGAGCCTGGAGTCAGGAAGATTCATCTTCCTGAGTTCAAGTCTGATTTTAGACACTTACTAGTTGTGACCCTGGGCAAGTCATTTCACCCTGTTTGCCACAGGTTTCTCATCTATAAAATGAATTGAAAAAGGAAATGACAAACCACTTTAGTATCTTTGCTAAGAAAATCCAAATGAGGCCACAGAGTCAGATACAACTGAAATGACTGAAGGAAAAGCACCTGTTCCCAGTCAAATTCCTTTGCTCAAGAAGATTCAGTGGCTTCCTATTGCTTCTAGAATAAAATATAAACTCCTCTGTCACTTAAAGCTTATTGGAGTTTGCTGAAGTCTATTTTTGAGAATGGGCAGCTAGATGGCACAATGGATAGAGTACTAGCCCTAGAGTCAGGAAGATCTGAGTTCAAATACAGCCTCAAGCACTTACTAGCTGTATGACCCTGGGCAAGTCACTTAACCCTATTTGTCTCAGTTCCTCAGATATAAAATGAACTGGAGAAGGAAATGGCAAACCACTCCAGCATGTTTACCAAGAAAATCCCAACTGGGGCCACAAAGAGTCAGATGTGACTAATCGACAAAAACAACAAAAAAAATTTGGATTAATTTCACGTTAGTGAATATGAAATACATATACTGTGTGGTCCAGCCAAATTGGCCTACTCTGTTATTTTTTGTATAGGACATTCCACATTCCACCTACATACTTCATTATTTAAGCCTTGCTATTTATAGATGTTGTTTTGTCCATTGTCCCCACTTGTTTCTTTAGTCCATCTTTGATTTATTAATTCAGTGAGCATTTGTTATGTGTCTTCTGTTTAAACTACACTACTTGCTGTTTTTCAGACATCACATGACATCTCTCCTCTCACTGTTTTCACACAGGTTAAGCCTTCATGCCTGGAACATACTCCCTCCTGTCTTCTGCCTTTTGGAATCCCTACTCCCTTCAAGGCTCAGCTCAAGCACATCTCCTGCAGGAGCTTTTCTTTGATCTTCCCAGTTTTTAGTGATGTCTCCCCGGTTTCTTGGTTTTGGCATTGTGTTTATTTCATGTAGATTTAGCTATGCATATGTTGTTTCCTCCTGGTAGAATATAAGCTCCTTGAGGGCAAGGATGGTTACATTTTTTTTGTCTTTGTTATTCAGTGCCTAGCATATTGGATATTGAATTTATTCAGAGATGGTTATTAGGCACCTGCTATGTGCCTTAAACACAGTACCAAGAACTGTGTTAAGTGTTTGGGATACAATTAAAAAACAAAAGTCTTTTTCTTTTTCCTTCTCCTTTTCTCTTTCCTTTGGGAGAAATGTGTACACAAATATAAAATAAAATATAAAATATAATATATAAAATGTATAAATATCTATATATAAATTATATGTACATATATAAAGTAGATACAAAATATGTAAAAATGAATATAAAATAATTTGAGCAGGACAGTACTGGGGGAGTCAGGAAAGGCTTCTTGTGAAAGGTAACTGACCTGCTCTGTGACCCTGGGCAAGTCACTTAACCCCAATTGCCTAGCCCTTACTGCTCTTCTACCTTAGAATTTATACTTAATACAGAAAGTAAGGGCTTAAATAAACAAAAAAAGGAAAGAAGGTAATTGAATTAAACCATGACAGGAACTAGGGGTACAGAGATGGAGATGAGGAGGAAGTACACTTCAGGTGTGTATGGGGGCAGTCTGCACACAGGCCATTGAATTGGGGTAAGGAATCACATACTGGGAATAGGAGGTACCCCAATTTACAAAATGGATGCTTGACAACATGAAAACAACTGTGTACACTGAAGCTATTTACAGGATAAACTGGAAATAACTGATAGAAGAAAGACACTAGATTTGAGGGGGAGCAGGAAAGGTGGGATTTTAGCTGAGACTCGAAGGAATCCAGAGAACAATGATAAGGAGAATGTCCAAGACAAGGTTGACAGCCAGTAAAAAATTGGATTTGGGAGAGGAAGTATTTGGGAGGGGGATAAATAGCAAGGCAGTTGATGTGGCTAGGTCACAGTGTAAGGGGGTGGGGAGGTTATGAAGAACTTTGAAAGAGGATTTTATCTATAATGGCTTCTGACATCATCATCATCATCATCATCTTCTTCTTCTTCTTCTTCTTCTTCTTCCTTCTTCTTCNCCTAAGTTCTTTCATGCCAGATCTTCAAGCCTAGATACCAAAAAATGTGGAAAACCAGCAAATAATATTACTTCTCCGAACCTCAGTTTCCTTATTTATGAAATGAATGGGTTAATCAAGAGGATATTAAAGGTGACTTCAAGTTTAAAAGTCTGTGATCATAAAAAAGAAAACCAACTTGTAAAGAATTTAGAACTCTGATCAATGAAATGATAAATCATAAGATAGAAGACTGAAAAATAAAATATACCACCTACCTCCTGACAGAGACCCAAACTGAAGACTAAGATACTCATTTTGGGACATGGCCAAAATAGGAATTTGATTTGCTAGACTATGCATATTTATTTATAAAATAGGAAAATTTTCTTCTTCTTCTTCTTCTTCTTCTTCTTCTTCTTCTTCTTCTTCTTCTTCTTCTTCTTCTTCATTTCATTCTATCATCTCATTAGACCCCATGAATTCTTCTATTATCATCTCTCTGCTGATTTTTCTCATATATGTTGATTGATCCCTAACCTTTCTGCTGACCTCATTATCTCCAAGTTGATTTTACCTTTATAAAGTCTCTCTTATATAATCTCTCTTCTCCTCTGACACTGTCACTTCCCCAGGTTAGGCCCACACCACCTCATTCCTGAACTATTAAAATAGCCTCCTGGGAGGGCTTCCTGCTTCAGATCTTTCCTCATTCTATGTGATTCTCTACTCAGTTGAAAAAATGGATTTTCTAAAGCTCAGGTCTTACCATGTCACTACTCCTCCCTTCCCCCCTCAGTAAACTTCAGTGACTCCCTATCACCTCCAGGATAAAATGGAAAGTCCCCTGTTTGGCTTTTCAAAGCTCCCCCTAACCCTTAACCCCACATCATTTTATACCTTTTACTGAGCTTTTCACTATCCCCACCCACTAAGTACTCTGTGTTCCAATGACATCAGCCTCTTTGCTATTCCTCAAATAAGATACTCCAGATTTTGGACATTTTCATTGGTTGTTCCCTATACCTAGAATGTCCTCCTTCCTCATCTTTATCTCCCAGCTTCTTCCAGGTCCCAACTAAAATCCCAGTCTCTTTAGGAAGCCTTTCCTAATTCCCTCTATATAAGTGCCTGTTTATACATAGTTGTTTTCATGTTTTTCTTCTAATAAAATATAAGTTTCTTGAGAGCAGGGACTTTCATTTACCTTCATGTATATCACTAAGGCTTAGCATAGTGATTGGTACATAGGAGGCACTTCATAAATGTTTATTAACTGACTACTGATGCTGGAAATAATAGGGAGCCACAGGTGTTTACTGAGTTGGGGAAAAGCACCCTACTCAGGGATTAGGAGATAAGAGAGCCCATGAGAAAAATTGCCCAAACACCTTTCAGAGTAGAAAATGTAGACTCAGTCTGCAAAACCAAATAGGTGGTTTCCACAGTGCCTGAGAAGGTCTTTTCTTTTGTATGGGTCTAAGGGAACTGACTTTGAAGAAGAAGAACAACAAAAAGAATTAGCCTGAAACCAATTTTTTTCTCGTTATTAAGGGCTGTGATATTATCAGTTCATCCATTGTTTCAGCTACTGGAGTGCTGACTCCATTTCTTGAGAAGAAGCAACTGTTGGAGAGCATCTGTTGCAAAAAAACAGATTTAACATTTTCCCTCCAAAAGAAGAAACAAGTGCATTTGCCTAAAAAGGGTCATCCAGCAGTGTGTGACTGGAAAGTGGAGTCAAATGGATAGCATCTAATCTTTCCTGTCAATTGTATCTTTACCCAGGAGCAATGCTTTTAGTTACAGGGATAATATAGTTTCTCAACAAGATGAGGGCAAAGGAAACACCAGGAGAAATGGGCACTTTTCATTCTCAATGGACTCAAGTCCTTTCCATAATCTTTGTGTTATAAATAAAACCTGTTCTATGCCTTGTGAAATGGAGCACTTATAAGGGGAAGCTAATGGTTCCCTTTGAGGGAGTTTCCCCAGATGTCAGCTGAGTGAAGATAAATGATAGAGGGAAGAGTCTCCAAAGTGATAGAGAGCCTCTGTTACAAAGGTTCTATTTATTTGTTATAGACAAGAACAAGGTAATATGAGGCAAATAATTGTTAGGAAGATGGAGGCGTTCAGAGGAGTAGCAGGAAGGTGATTGGTTGGCTACAAAGTAGGGAAACTTCAGTCAGTGAATGCTTGGGGTGCTCCATCTATCTGGCTTTTCTGTCCCTATTTTAGGGGGACTGTATTTGCTAAGAACATCTCATAGTCAAGATCTAATATAGTTGTGACTCAGTGTGTCGATCAATCATATTGCCTGTTATGTCAGGGCAGTTTCTTCTGCTGAGGAGCATTATGGAACTTCAATATTTGAGAGATAGAATTGAGAGTTTCTCCCATTCCCACCCCAAACTATTCAAATAAAAATCTACTAGGCTATTTTTCTCATTTCTGGTTCACACATCTGCTATCTTCCAAAGTGTCGGGTTTTATAATGTAAGAGAATTGAGGAAGTTGTAAATTCTGATGATGGGGAAAGCTCAAATCTGTTTGAGGTGAGGGGATCTTGGAAATAAGGGTGTTTGTAATTTACACATATATAATTCTAATGTACAGTTCAGGTACTTCCTGATATGATAATATTTTTCAGATGAGTAGATTAAGAGATATGAGAATGGATAAAACTCAGGCTGACCTCTTCATTAAAAAGAAACTACAGGAATGCAAAACCATTTCCTATCAAAAGGCAAAAACAGTTAATTGTACCATTTCTGAAATCAGAGCAAATAAATCCTGAGACTTCATTATTTCTCCTGAACTTGAAGTTAGAAAAGGGAGGAAGAGCATTTATGTTCAGAATGGTCAAGGAAGAGGGAAAGAAGCCTCAAAGAGTGTGAAGAGATATTCTCATTTTCCCCTATAGATCCTTAACATCTGAACTCTGACTGGATACCTATTTCCAGTTAGCTTTGTAAGTTATTCTTCTAAATTGTTTGGAGGATTGATCAAGCCTGTACGAACTTATTAAAATATGAAGATAGCAATTGTCAGAGGCAGCTGTCACAGCTCATGTTAGTCTCTCTGTCATGATCCTTTCTCTTCCTTTACCTTTCTCTTTCTTCTTAGTCTACTTCATTTTCTCTTTCTCTTTCTCTTCCACTTCCTTTTTCTCCACTTTCCACTCTTCCTTCTTCCCCTTTCCTCTTTATCCCTATTTCTCTTCCTCTATTCCTTCTCCTTCTCTCCTTCCTCCTTTTTCTTTTCCTTCTTTTCTTCCTCTTCCTTAACTTTATTTTCCTTCCTCCCTCTTTTTCCCCTTGATTATTATTGCCCAGCTCCTGATCTATATCCTAGTGGAGGGAAACACCAAGATCAGTGCTTGCGACATCAAGGCTTCCACAGTCCAGAAGAAGGAAATGATGGTAGTGTGTATGGATATGGATCTCAAGTTGAAGTTAGAGGCCAGAGGCAGAGTTGTGAGGTCTTCTAAGAATTCCTTCTTCTTGCCTCCAGTTAGGGTTAAGGGTTATGGAAAAGGAAGTGGTGTGGCCAAACAGAAAGAACCCTGGACATGATGTCAGAAGACTGGGGTTCAAATCCTGCTTCTAACCCTTACTCTGTGTGTGATCTTGGACAAATCATCTCATGTCTATGCACTTCAGTTCCTTTCCTTCTTTCTTTTTGTTCCTCCCTCCCTCTTTTTTCATCCTTCCTTCCTTCCTTCCTTCCTTCCTTCCTTCCTTCCTTCCTTCCGATAGAAGAGNTCCTTCCTTCCTTCCTTCCTTCCTTCCTTCCTTCCTTCCTTCCTTCCTTCCTTCCGATAGAAGAGTAGCAAGGGCTAAACAATTGGAGTTCAGTGACTTGCCCAGGGTCACATAGCTGGGAAGTGTCTGAGGTCCGATTTGAATGGAGGTCTTTCCAACTCTATCTATTGTGCTACCTAGTTGTACCCCACCACTCAAATCAAACAAACAACCCTTCCCTTCTGTCTTAGTATCACTTCTAAGATAGAAGAGTGGATTCAGTTTTTTAATCTGTAAAATGAGTCTGGTTGCCTGGGAAGACTTGTATATACTGATACAGAAAGGGAAACAGAACCCCAAAAGAACAGTTTATAAAATAGTAATAATATTGTAAAAACAACTTTGAAAGACTTGGGAATTATGATCAAGAACAATCCTGTGGAACTTATGAAAAAGAATGCTATCCACAGCTAGAGAAAAAACTATGGGAGTAGAAACACAGAAGAAAAACATGTGTTTTAACACTTGGTTATATGGGTATATGATTTGGGATTGTGGTTTCAAAAGATTACTCTATTACCAATATGAATAATATGGAAATAGGTTTTGAGTAATAAGACATGCATAAACCAGTGGTATTGCTTGTCAGCTCCAGGAGGGGGGAAGGAAGAGGAGAGGGGAGGGAGAGAACATGAATCATGAAACCATGGAAAAATATTCTAAACAAAAAAAAATAAAATAATGTGGAAAAAAATTAAATGAAAGACTTGGGAATTATGATCAACACAACTATCCATGATTACAAGAGTCATGATGGAACATTTTGTCCATCTCTTGATAGAGAAGTGATGGACTCAAAGGGTCAATTGAAGCAGATTTTTTGGACATGGCCAATGTGGGAATTTTCTTTGCTTGACTATATACGTTTGCAAGAGAGGTTGTGTTTTTCTTGCTTTTTTTCAGTGTGAGAGAGGGGGAGTGGAGGGAAGGAGGGAGTGAGAAGAGGAGGAACTTCATTTGAAAATAAAATAAATTTTGATTTAAAAATATGAATGAGATAAAGGGTGAGCAAGAGGATCCTTTTGGTCAGCCATTTTTCTATCTCTGGCATGAATATGTTTGGATACTTTAGCATCCTTATCTCACATTTTTCTTGTTAGGCTTCTCTCAGGACAGACTGAAGGCCAGAGGGATTTTGCTCTGTCAGGGATTTCGGGGCCTATACCAAGGGCATGAGAAACAGCATGACATAATAGGTGGTGAGGTCATTGGGCCCGGGAAGACCTGGGTTCAATTCCCACTTCTGACCCAAACCTCTATGAGCTGTATCACCCAGCTGGAAGTTTCGTTTAAGTCCTACCTTCTCAAAGAAGCCTTTGCTAAGGATCATTACAACCTGACTTGCACATTATTTGAGATTCCCCCAAACTCCTAGAACCTGGCACTTAACCAGGGTTCTCAAGAGCTGAGGAGCAGGTACGAGGCAGGCTTCCACTGGTAAGCAGTTCTGAGAATAGAACGGACAGAATGAAACTGGTAGCAGAAGAAATAATTATAATTAATGAAGGACACATCTATATTGGTGTTGCTAATTGCACATGTATGAAAAATCTGTGTCGGAAAGACACAGCTTCCCTGTGTTCCTGCCTGTTATACATATTGACCGAAAGGGGCTTTCAGTGAGCCTCCTTGGAGGATGAGCCCATGTCCCAGTACTTTTATTCAATTACCTAAAAAACAAAATACAAAATACAAAAATGTCTCAAAACTCAGCATTTTATCCACATGAATGAAAGTCCACAGCATGTTAAACATAAGAGCATAAGAGCAGGACAGTGACTGATCTTCAAATTGAATCTGTCTGAATCCCATCAGACAAGAAGAGAATGAGATCATTGAGAGTAGCTCATGAGAGTTTATATATCTCTGAGGTTTGAAAAGGACGTTATACTATTAGTTTATTGATCCTCACAATGATTCTGAGGTAGGTGATGCTATTATTATCCCCATTTTATGGGGATGAAGGGACTAAGAATCAAAGAGGTTAAGGACTTCCTGTGGTTCACACAGTGCTTACCATTATCTGAGGCAGGATTAATTCATTAATTTATTTTAAAACCGTTACTTTCTGTCCAGTAACAACTCTAAGACAGAAGGGCAAGAGTTAGGCAATGAGGGTTTAGTGGCTTGCCCAGAGTCATACAGCTAGGAAGTGTCTGAGGCCAAATCTGAACTTGGATCTTTCTGACTCTGGCTCTGATGTTCCATTCACTGCATCACCTACCTGCCCTACTCTTCACATAGTGGGATTTAATAAATATTTGTCTTTGAACTGATTTGCAGGGGACCAAATTTTGAGGTGAGAGGGGGTAGGGACTTAGAAAAATAAGGAGAATGTGGAATAGTTACAGTGGAAGTGGTACAAGAGGCATTGAACTTTCCTGGCTTCTGTTCTTTGTTCTAGGTCAGTGATGGGCAACCTTTTGATCTTGGTGTGTCAAAATTCACCAAAAAACTGAGCATAACTTGGGTGGTGTGTCACTTTGAGAAAAAAACCACAATTTTGTGATATTTATAGTTTAAATAACAAAAATGTATAATTGTAATAAATAACTGTATTTAATAAGCCAAAATAGGTAAATTAATAAAGGTAGAATTATCATCTATAGTGCACAGAGTGTCTACACTACACCACAGCAAATGTTTCATCCTCAGCATGCAGCCCCATACTTCTCTGTATGCTGCCACATGTGGCTGCATGTCATCAAAAATGGCTATGTGTGTCAGTGCTGACACGTGTGTCATAGGTTTGTCATCACCACTCTAGATCCACCCATATCTCTCTTCTTCCCTTCATTCTTCATTCTCTCCTTGTCCTTATTCTTTTCTGCTCTCCTCTTCTGCTCTTCTATGCTTGCTTCCTTTTCCTTTCCTTCCTTTTTCTGTCTCTACCTTTCCTTCTTTCCCTCTCTCCCTTCACTTGCCATGATATCCTGTAAAAAAATATTTTAAATAATGTGCTGTTGCTTAAATTAGCTTCGTACTTCCTGTTTTTCATTTTTAAAGTTCTTGAGTTGAAAGTTTCATATTTCTCTCTCTCAGAAATAAACTATCTAAACAATTTTGTTTCATATTTTTGTGTGGTTCAAGAGAAAAAAGTTTTCTAACTCTTGACTTACACGAAGGATCACTCTTGACAATCAGTTGGCAGGGATTAATACTATAGTGTTCTGGGCATCACTGGACCATAAGGTCATAGATTTTGAGCCAGAAGGGACTTTAAGGATCATGAAATCCAATCCTCTCACTATACACAGGAGGGAAACGAGTCAATCAGTCTGTCGATAAGTTTTTATTAAGCGACTATTCTTTGCCAGGCCCTGTGCGAAGCACTGAGGATACAGATACAAGCAAAAAGAAAACTTGTCCCTGACTTCAGGGAGCTTAAAATCTAATGGGGAATAGGGTTACAAGAGATTTGGTGATCCAACTAAGAAATTTCAGAGTTGGATCTGAACTCACATCTTCCTGACTCCAAATTGAACTCCTCCATGTTGCCTCTCAGGGGGAGAAAAACCAAGCAGAAATCACTGAAGAAAATGTGAAAAAATACTGCAGTCCTAGGTTGATCCCCCCAATGCACCATGACTTCCATCGCCTTACTTCATATTCCCTAGAATGAGGTGAGTACTCAATGGGAGAATGCTTCTGTTACAAGTTCTTCTCCTCCCACTCCCAAAGGCAGAGAGCTAGCACTGTCCTCCTGGTCTTAGGACATGTAGAGAATCCAGAGCATGTGTGTAAGACTAGAAGGAAGCTCATACACCTTAAAGTATACTGGTGGAGTAAGAAAATCTGGGTTTCCCCAGTGAGTTCATTATCCCACCCCCACCCCCTCACTGGGGAGAAAAACAATTTAGAGCAAGCCAAGAGTGTGGAAAAGGAGCACATGTACTGGGCATGTTCCATGGTGATTGTCCCAGGGACACCCTCTGAGGAAGAAGGTTCTTGTTCTGTATAATTAGAATTTGAACCCCAGGACTCTCTCTCCCAGCATCCCACTTTCATTCTCATGTTATGTCCTTATGTTTTGGAGATAAAGTTTGTGTGCGACCCCACCTCTCTCTCTCTTTTCCTGCAAACATGGCTGGGAAAGCTTGCTTTACTCAGGTTTTTCCTTTTGTTCTTGTATTTTTCTACTTCAAGTGATTATTAATAAATCTTATAAAACATAACACTTGAGTTATTGGATATTAATTTTAATCTTACTGTTCCCACTCTCTTGGCTGTCAACAGCTGGATCTAAGAACAAAGACTGATATCCTGATTTATGCTGCCTGTCATGGCCTCTTAGATATGGAAAGACAATCTATCAATCCACTATTTTAAAAAAAACTCTTACTTTCTATCAATAGTGGGATCTGAACTTTGTTGTGCCCACTGTCAGTATACAAACACAGCATTCCCCACCTGTTGCCCCCGACTATCATCTAATAGTTATTAGAAAATTGCCTGTGGACAAATCACTTTACTTCTGTGATGTTTCTTCATCTGTCAAATGAGGGCATCAGATTATGTGGCCTCTGAGGTCCCTTCCAACTCTAGATCAATGGTTCTATGAGGTCTCCTCCTTTCTCTGGGCATCATCTATAAAATAAAGACATTCGACTAACTGCCTTCTGAGCTCCCTTCCATTCTATAATTTGGAGTTCAGTCTTTCCCTTGAGTCCCACTAGCATGGACACCCAGGCCAAAGAATTTCAAGTAAGCAAGGGGTCAAAAGAAATCTCTAGGAGACCAGCAGAAGACTGCTTCTAATCAGTATCCCCTGTCCTGAAGAAGAGAACACTGTGCTCCATCCTTCTAGACAGAATGTAGCAGAGGGTAGCTCCTATCTCCCTCCTGGATACTTCTCCTACCATGGACTTATTCTGTTCTCTCCTACATTGCCCTATATTTGGTACTAAGCCAAAAAGATATACTCTTGCCTTAGTTTTTATATCTGTAAAATGGAGGTTGATGGTAAGACCACTAAAAAGAAGTTAAAAACCTGAAAGTCACAGGGATCTCTTGGGCTTATCTGATCAATGGAAGATGAGCCATGGAGAATGTTGAACTGGCTTAATAAATGGCCCAAGTTTCTTGGATGTGACCATGAAGTGTTAGGATTGATTCTACAAATATACCTTTGTATCTCCATGGGTCTATGATATTAACAGTGGGGATATTATATTTAGAGAGGCAGTTCACATGAATACCTGCATTCAAATCCTACCTCTGACATTACCTGTGTGACCTTGGACAAGTCCCTTCACCTACCTGAGTCTCAATTTCCTCAACTATAGAATCAGAGAGTTGAACTAGATGACCTCTGAAATCCCTTCCAGGTCTAAATCTATGATCCTTTAGAAAATGGGAAAGGACCTGCTTGTACAAAAATATTTATAGCTGTGCTTTTTGTGGT
Source organism: Gracilinanus agilis (assembly GCF_016433145.1). Taxonomy (NCBI): domain Eukaryota; kingdom Metazoa; phylum Chordata; class Mammalia; order Didelphimorphia; family Didelphidae; genus Gracilinanus; species Gracilinanus agilis. Next base: position 237,021,030 of record NC_058131.1, on the reverse strand, counting down.
GGCAAAGAATTGGAAACTAAAGGGATGTTCATCATTTGGAGAATGGTTGAACAAACTGTGGTATATGATGGAGATGGAATACTATTGTGCTGAAAGGAATGATGTACAAATTCCTTCCTTCCTTCCTTTCTTCCTTCTTTCCTTCCTCTTTTGTGTCCTTAGTGAGCAGCACAGTGTTTAGAATATGATAGACACAATATCACAACTTGTTTACCAATTCCCTGATTGATGGGCATCTCTTTGGTTACCAATTCTTCACTACCACAAAAACAACAACAATAACAAACAAACTGCTATAAATATTTTTGTACAAACAGGTCCTTTTCCCTCTTCTTTGATCTCTTTGGGATATAGACTTAATAGTAGTATTGCTGGGTCAAAGGATATGCACAGTTTTATTGCTCTAGTCTATAGAATGGTTGGGCTGAATAGTGCTTCTTGATTGGTTATCCCTGCCCCAGGTGTGCTCCCCCTCATTTTGGCCCTCCTTTGCTCTCTTGCCCATTGCTTGGGGCTTTGAAGAATCCAATCTTTCTGCCTTCACTAGGGTAGTGGGTCAAGAGGCTTTCTTTCTACACCTCACAATGCCTTTGGCCCCAAGGTGAGCGATGGTGGTACGGTGGAACGAGCTTGGGTTCTGGAGTCAGAGCACTTGGGTTACAATCCCACTTCTCACATTGCCTTGTGTGACTTTGAGCAAGTCACTTAGCCTCCTTGGGCCTCAGATTCTTCTTCTGTAAAATGAATGATTCTGAAGACTCTTCCCAGAAAGATCCTTCTCTACCTATGAGCCTATTAAAACTATCTTCCCAAGGTCTAGCTCTCTCCCTCCCAACTGACTTTGTTCTTGCCCCACGTGCAACAGTTGCTACTTACAGCTCAGCCGAACATCTAAATTCCAGTCTTCAAACCATCCCAGGCTCGTTCCTTCATATTCTTCCCAAGTGCATCCTCGCTTAAGGCTGCAGCTCTTCTCCTTGGACACAAGAGGGGGCACATTCCCCGGCCTCTGAAGTATTAGCTACTCCTCCAAAACTTTCTGAAGCCTTCCAGCCACAGTTCCCATCTCAGGACCCAGTAGAGTTGCTGGGTGTCTCCACAAAGCATCTTCTGAGCTCTGCTCCTGACTTGCAAGTGGCTGAGGACGCCAGGAAGAGCTGACAGATCCCCCAGCCACAGGCTTTGCCCAGGGTTGGCCTCCAACAGCTCCCACAGTTTTTGGAGAATACCGGGGCTCCCCTATTGACTTGGCTCGCCTCAAAAAAAGGAGCCTCATTTTGCAGGTCTGTGCAAAGAGGGCAAGGCCAGGAACTCTAGAGAGAGGGACCATTGGATCTCTGCCTCTGCTTGGATCTTTCTATGGTCCCTACTGCTCTGGCTGGCTTTGGAAGAAGAGCCTATGTAAGCAGTCCCTGACTTCCACTTTCCTCATTGCTGCGACAACAGCTACTTGTGTTCCTGCCATGGCTTACTCTGGAAACTAAGGCGACCACTTCGGCCTGCGGAAGACAGACAGCCACAGGTAAGTCTGAGCCTGCTCAAGGCAGCTGCCATGTTCTGTTCTGAAGGGGAGGAGAGCTATTTAGGAAATCTGGCAGAGCCCATTCCTTAGCTGGAGGGAGAGACACAGAACCAAGACCTTTGGATGGTGGATATTCCTTTGAATGTAGGGATGGATGGCAGCACCTCTACCTTCTCCCTTGCCCCTGCACTGACCACCCAGGCCAAGAGCAGCTTGTGTTTAATCCTTGGGGCCGGAGGAGGCCCCCTGGATGTGTGAGGACAATGTTTGCATTTGGCAGCCTGGATGAGAGGCTGATCGGCATGCCCGGTCGTCGTGGCTCTCCTGAGAACCTGCTCATGGCTTGGGATGACCTGGGGTTACGACATGTAAGTGTGAATGCCCACACTACCTGTATGGGTACGGGTGCAGGTGAGAGGACTACAGGATCAGAGAACCATGGATCGGAAGCTAGAAGGGACCTCAGGGTCAATCTGGACGGTTTTGACTTTATTTTAAAGATAAGGAAACTGAGGCCCAGAGAGCTTAAGTGACTTGCCAAGGTTCCACAAATAGGAGGCATGAGAAAGAGGGTTTGAGTGCAAAATCTACAAAGATTGTTGTGACTATACCATGTTGCTTCATTGGGACAGAACTTGGGGATACCCCGTCCAACAATCCAAAGCTTTGAGCTATTATTCCAGGGTCTGCTGAGTGATATTAAAGGTAGGAGGCAAAAAAATTCCATTTGCTTATGATGCTCCCTCCAGGGGAAATCATCATTCTTGATTGCTTTCTTTGTGTCTAATTAGTCTAAAGTAAGAAGAATCCAAGGAGAAGTGCCTTGTGTGACTTTGAGCAAGTCACTTAGCCTCCTTGGGCCTCAGAATCTTCTTCTTTAAAATGAATGATTCTGAGGACTCTTCCCAGAAAGATCTACCTGAGCAAAATCCTGGACCAGAAAGAAGCCCCTAAGAGAGGAGCAAGGCCCGTGCTGCTCCCAGATTCCCAAGGGGAGGAGAAGCCATTCTCACTAGGACTGAGAATTTAGGTCCTAATATTAGAATGACAGGTTTAGAGCCACGAATCTTCTTGTCCAACCTTTCTCATTTTACAGCGAGGGACACTGAGGCCAGGCAGTTAAATGTCAGAGATAGGATTTTAACTCAATCCGAACTCAAATCAATAAACTTCTGTCTCTGGTTTTTGTCGAGTGGAGCCATATGGTTACCTTGGGTGAAAGGTGGTTTCGACTAGGGGGGGCTGAAACACTCAAGAGGCTGACAGAAAACCTTTTGCCCAGACTGATTTTGCTTGGTTACAAGGCTGTTTGGAAGTTCACTTCTGGCATCTAAGTTACCTTTTGAAATGCCTCGGGCTGAATTTTGCAAGTGCCAAGCAGTGCTGTTGTATTTACGGGAAGATCCCTAACCCCTTTGCTTTACCGACTGCTGGGCTTGGATGGATATGTTTTCCCTCTATAATCTGTTATTCGTTCAGTGTTGAAATCTCCAGTGTGGGCTCCCCTCCTTCTAAAGCATTCGATGCCTACCTCTTTCTCCTAGCATTTCCCCCTGCTTGTGGAGAGGTCAGGCGAGGCTAGCACTGGACAATCCCACTTAACAAGCTGAGATTTAGAATAGGAGGGAGCTTACGGGTCATGCAACCCAACTTCCTCATGTAACAGAGGAGGAAACTGAGACCCAGAGAGCTTAAGAGACTTGTCCAAGGTGCTGTACTACTGCCACTGCTTGCTTCCCTCCCTATTAGCTGTCTTTGGCACCTTCCAGGGGCATCCAAAGTGGTGGCGAACTTGTGCTCCCAGAACTGGACAGTTGCCAAAGCCCTGCCTGCTGAGAAAGTGCTTGTGGAACGGTGAGAGGGGTGTGCATGTGTGCGCGTGTGTGTTCGTGTGTGTTGGGGGAGGGAGGAGGAGGAAGAGGAGGAGGAGGAGGAGGAGGAGGAGGAGAATCATCCTCATCAGCTTTATCGTTGTTATTAATATCACACTGCTGCTTGTTGATCCATCGTCAAGAACAGCTCTTTGGCCTGGTCATCTGGAAGGGACCGATGATTTCGGGGTCCAAAATACCCCAACTACAACTTGTAGTAGACAGAACATTCTGATGCTTTCCTTCCAAGTTACAAACTTCCAACAGAATTGGCCCAGCATTGCCAAACTCATCTCACTAACATCTGGCCCCTGCTCTGCAAAGGTTCTCTCTCCTCCAGCACACACACACACACACACACACACACACACACACACACACACACACACACACACNTCCTCCAGCACACACACACACACACACACACACACACACACACACACACACACACACGCTGGGATGCTTTCCTGCCCCACAGCTGGGAGGTGGAGAGAGAGGGAGTTATGAGGAAAAGACTCCGGGGGGAGGGAAGGCCAGGGGGGGCTTTAGAGTCGTTGGGAGATAACAAGGCACACATTCCAGCTTCAGTCTAAACTCTGACGAGAAGGCGAGAAAAGGGGAAACAGGGGCAGGGCAGACGAGGAGTGGGAGGATCTGTGTGTTTTCAGCATGTAAACACAGGAGAAGCCATGAAGGCAACTTTCTCTCCTCCCTTCTGGAGATGCCCACATGTCTGATCTGGCCTCGACCTTCCCTCTGGGTGTCGGGGGCTATTGTTCTTGGCAAAGAGAACTGCCAAGGCTGGGCTTAAGAGGAAACATGTCTTGCGCTTTGCACCTCCAGTGCGGAGAGTGGCCAGAGGGGAGGAGTGTGTGAGTGCTGATGAAAGGAGAGAGGAGGCCCCTTCCAGCTCCACCGCTATGTGACTGCACAGGACCCCACCAAGCCTTCCTCCCTGGAGAAGGGGTGGAGGATTTGGAGAGAAACTGCTGATCTGCAGGAACTCTGGTTCTGACAATCTGGGAGTGGGGGGAGATGACTCAGAGCTTGTGGGGCAGGAGGGAGAGATAATGCAAGGAGGCAGGGCTGAAAGAAGTGGTCAGAAGATTGGAACATTGACCAAGATGGACCGTGGGATATAGTAATGGAGGTGGAGGGTGGGGAGAGGTATGCTATAATTAAAGGGTGGTAGGTGGGAGCAGCTGGGTGGCTCAAAGGATTGAGAGACAGGCCTGGAGATAGGAGATTCTGGGTTCAAATCTAGCCTCAGACACTTCCCAGCTGTGTGACCCTGGGCAAGTCACTTTACCCCCATTGCCTAGCCCTTACCACTCTTCTGCCTTGGAACCAATGTAGTATTGATTCTAACATGGAAAGTAAGGGCTTAAAAAAATAAAAGATGATAGAAAGTGGTATAGGCTGGGCTTCAGGACACTCAGTTTCTAATCTTCTTCTGCCTCTAGAAGCATAGAATGCTATGCTAGACCTTCAGGAAACTGCTTAACATTCTGTTCAATTAAATCCAGCAAACACATATTGAAGAGATGTGGGAGATAAGGGCTACAATTTGTACGTATGCCAGTGGTTTTGCTGGCATAGGGAACTCCCCACTATCAATGGAGGTGAGCACCTTCTCTCTACAATTTGTCATCTTACCTGGCTCCAAGTCCATCTCGGTATCCATTATGCCATGCCATCTCTTGGGCACTAGAAATGCAAAGTCAAAAAAAATGCAAAGGGGCATCTGGGTAGCTCAGTGGATTGAGAGTCAGGCCTAGAGATGGGAGGTCCTAGGTTCAAATCTGGCCTCAGACACTTCCCAGCTGTGTGACCCTGGGCAAGTCACTTGACCCCCATTGCCCACCCTTACCACTCTTCCACCTAGGAGCCAATACTCAGAAGTTAAGGGTTAAAAAAAAAAAACAATTTAAAAAATGTAATAGTCCCTGCCCTCGAGGAGTTTACTTTCTATTAGTGAGAAATAACAGGTACATAGACAAAGAAATATGAAAGAATTTGGTATGGTGGGGAAGCCACTAACACTGGGAGAGGAGAGGGCTCATGAAGAGCAGAGCCTTGAAAAGAGATAGAGATTTCAAGAGAACATCCCAGGCATGCAGGACAGCTTGTGCAAAGGCTTGGCTTTTCTCTTCTACGTTCCAGTGAAACTTGATATCTGTCCATGGTTTGGGATGGCCTAGATTACAACATGTAACTATGTGTGATCCCAGCCCTCAACTTTGCCTTTGCTCCTTGCCTTTTGCTGACTGAATGCCAATTGTTGTTGTTCAGTCGGGTCTGACTCTGTGTGACCCTATTTAGGGTTTTCTTGGCAAAGATACTGGAGCTTGTTTGGAGTTTGGTGCCTATTCACCCGCTAAAGCACAACCGCGATGCTGTTTCCTTCAGGGAGTCTTTGATTTCTCCCACCTTCAGTTTCCTTCACATCTAAGAGCCTCCTCTCTAAGGATGGAAGTTCACCCTTCTATAGCACCTTCAAGTTTCTCTCCTTAAAACATGACCAAGAAAGAGGTACTACAGGCAGGCGTCAGGGAGATGCTATCCAAATCATGGGCATTTGTTGTTAGTCTTAGAGGGAAAAGAATCAGCCTACAAAGGGGTTGGATGGTCCTTTGTCTCTCTGCATCCTCCCGCCCCAAAATGGACAAGAGGATTCTATAACCAGCGATGGGCAAACTTTTTAAAGAGGGGGCCAAAGGAAAGGAAATGTTCATCTGTCAGGCTGTTTCTAAGGCAACTCTTTCGAAGTTTCCTCGTATTGTATCCTATTCATTGTATTCGTCAGATTAGGAATAATGTCGTGTGGCTGGATAGAACATTTCAGGGAGCTGCATCTGACCTGCGGGCTGTATTTTGCCCATCACTGCTATAAACTACTTTCTTGGAAGGAAAAGAGAATGACACATATGAGTGCCTTCAGAGAAGGACTCATGCCTTGGATTATCCCCATTCCACAGAATCCTGTTTGTTTCCATGTCCATAAAGTCTGGGACTTGGACTGATAATCTCTAAGTTATCTTCCAGCTCTACCACTTGATGAAATAGGTAAAGGTCATGAGTCTCTAAACCGTATTGCCTAATAAGTTTATGGAAGGAAAGCTGTGCAGGAAGGAATGAGGAGCCAAGATGGCAGGACTCACTACTCTGAACCCTGGTGCCAAGAAGCACCTTGGCTCGGAGCTGGAGGTGCAGGTATTAGAGGGGTCACAGATTTCTGGTCCCCTTTTGGCTGGTTTACCTGAATGGAATTAGGTCGCCTCGTCTATTAAATGGGTATTGAATTGATACCTTGCCTGAAAACAGAAGCTAAAAAGGGCAAAGGCTGACCCCAAAGTTAGAAAGGATGTCAAGTCCAAGAGAAATGTGGACAAGAAGAGAATCTGCTGGCCAAGTCAGAAGCTCCTGGAGCTGCATATTCATATCACGGACAAAGAAGAAAACAATCGGGGTGCCCTGGGCACGTCCAAACGCATCTACTTGGATCCCAGGATTAGCATTGCCTGGAATAAGAAGTTTGGTGCGCCAGTAAAGAAGACATAATCAATCCCAGAGGGAGAAGTTTGCCTGGGCAATTGATATGGCAGATGAAGAGTTTGAGTTCTAAGCTAGTATTTCTGTATCTATTTTTGAATCTTTGAGGTGAGGTTTTCAGGGATTAAACAACATTGGGAGGAAGTTTGTACCATGAAGTATTTTACTAAAGATGTTTTTGGTTCTGCAATCTGAGTGCCGATACTGCTTCCTGTGTCCTGGTCTGAAATATAATTGGAAAGTTTTTTCTGATGTGAAAAAAAAAATCTTGCCTGCCAAAAGGCTGAACTAGAATATCTTAAGGTCCGATCTAGCTCAAAGAGCTATGAGTCTCTAATTCCTGTATCATTCCCCACTCTCTCCTGGCCAGCTTTCCTCCCTCCCAAGACATGCACAGGAAAGGGCAGAGAGGAAACCCTGCCCAACAATCCTTAGCTCATGTTCCAGCTGCTCTCTCCCTCCTCTTGTGTTCCATTGGGCCCAGAACCAGCCCCTCGCTCACTCCCTGGGGTAGAGGAGGTTTTGTTCCCTCGGCCCCCAACACGGGACAGAGTGTGCTTTGAGATATGTAAACTCTAGCACCACTCCCGGCCCGGTGCTAGAAAGTGGAAAAAGAGTCACTCCAAGGAGAGCAAAGCCCATGTTGCCTAGGAACTTGGCTCATCTCAGACCCAAGAAGTTAGGGGATGGGGTAAGAACGAGGCAGCTTTTCTAGAGACTTTTCTGGTTTGAAGACTCCAAGAAGAGGCTGGATGACCACTTGTTGGTGTAATACGGTGGGATTCCTTTTATGAAGGTAGACTGTGGAGGTCCCTTCCAACTCCAAAGTTCTGTGGTTCTGACATTCAGAAATGGGGAGCAAGTAATGGAAAGAGTATGGAGGCAGCTATGTGGCACAGTAGCTAGAAAGCTGCACCTGGAGTCAGGAAGACTTGAGTTTGAATTTTGCCTCAAACGCTTGCTAGCTGCATGACTCTGGGCAAGTCACTTAACCCCTGTTTGCCTCAGTTTCCTCATATGTAAAATGAGGATAATAATAGCACCTATTATATATCTCAGGGCTGCTTCGATGATCAAATGAGATAATAATTGTAAGGTACTTAGCACAGTGCCTGGCACATAGTGGATAGTGGGAACTGTATAAAAGCTAGTGGCGGCTGCTGCTGCTACTACTACTATACATTACTATTACTACTACTGCTGTTATTATTATTACTGGTCTTGGAGCCAAGAGGGACCCAGGTTCAAAATCACAGAATCATGGAATCTTAGCATCAGAAGACACTTTAGCAGCCAACTAATTTAATCCTTACCTAGAAGAAATTTCCATTATAAACCTTTCTGTCCAACAGCTATCTCTCTTCCACCTGACAATCTTTCAAGTATTTGAAGATAACTATTATTCCCTCCCTCCCTCCCTCCTTATCCCTATAATGCTGCCTTCTCTTTTCCAAATTAAGCACACTCAGTTCTCTCAACTGATTAATTGGTGAGCATTTATTAAGCACCTACTATATGCCAGGAATTGTACTGCGTTCTGGGGATACGGATAGAATGAAAATAATTCCTATTCAGAAGGAGCTTATACTCTATTATGGAAACAACAAGGACATATATAAGAACATACAGAATAGATATGAAGATAATAAATGCAAAGTAGTTAAATATAGAGTGGTTGGGTAGGTAATGCACCAGAAGATTGGGAGAATCAGGAAAAACTTTCTATGGAAGATGGCACTTGGGCAATGGCTTAAAGGAAGTCTATGGAATGTCTAGGAGGCAGAGGTGAGGAAAGAATATATTCCAGGAATGGGGGACAGACAGTACAGAGACAGAAGTGGAGAATGGAATGATGTGCGTGAGAAGCAGAGAAAACCAGTGTTTTGGAGAGTATAAGAAGGGAAGACAGCAAAGTTAGAAAGATAGGTTGGGACCAGATTGTGAAATGAGGAGTCAAGGCTTGCAACAAAGTGATGAACCTGAGAGCCTGGGAGAACAGTGGTGCCTTTTAGAGAAATGGGAAAATTTGGAAGGGAGGTTGTTTGGGAATTGGAGGGAGATAATGAGTTCAGTATTAGCCATACTAAGTTGATATTGAATGTGAAACGTTAAACAGATATTTGGTGCTGTGGGATGGAAGCTCAATTAGGGATAAGATTAGTTATATAGATTTGTGGGTTATCTTCTAAAAGAAGATCATTACCCCCATTGCCTACCCTTACCACTCTTCCACCTATAAGTAAATACACAGAAGTTAAGGGTTAAAAAAAAAGAAGAAGATCATTAAATTCATAAAACCTGTTGAGGTTACTGAGAGACAGTGTAGAAAGAGGACCTAGGACAGAACTGTGGAGAATACCCAAAGTTAGGAAACATATGGATCATGAGCCAACACCTGAGCTTGAGGAGGAATGGACACCCCAGTAAGAGAACCAGGAGAGGGGGCAGCTGGGTAGCTCAGTAGATTGAGAGGCAGGCCTAGCGATGAGAGGTCCTAGGTTCAAATCTTAGATACTTCCTAGCTGTGTGACCCTGGGCAAGTCACTTGACCCCCATTGCCTAGCCCTTTACATTCTTCTGCCTTGGAATACTCAATACTGATTCTAAGATGGAAGGTAAGGGTTTTAAAAAAAAGAGAACCAGGAGAGAATAGTATCATGCAATAGGTGAGTGTATCCATGAGAAGAGAGTGGTCAACCAGAGCCCAAATGGATCCAGGAGGTGAAGTAGGATGATGCTTATGAAAACACATCAGACTTGCCAACAAATAAAGCATGAGGAAATTTGGAGAAAGTGCTTTCAGTTGAGGGGATGGATGTAGCTGGAAATTAGATTGCAAAACTCTGGGAAGTGAAAGTGGAGGCAGTGAGTATATATAGCTTTTTCTAGGAGTTTGTCTGAAAAAGGGAAGAGCACTGTAGATGAGAGCTTGAGAGGATGAGGGGCTCAATTGGAAAGGTTTTTATTTTTATTTTTTAAGGAAGTGAGAGACTTGGGCATGTTTGAAGGTTGTAAGGAAGGAACTCAGAGATAGAAGTTGAAAATTATCTAGAGGTGATGACTGAGGGGGAAATCTAGAGATGCCTAGAGGGATGGGATCAAGGGCACAAGGTTGGCCTTGGCAAGGAGAAAGGACATGCCATTATAAGACATTGGAGTAAAGGTGTTTAGTAGGAAATTACATCAAGGGATTTTTATGTGAAAAGAAGAGGAAAAGAGGGATCTAGAAGTGAATTAACTTCCATATATCATGGAATCAAAACCCTTCACTAACCTAGTTGTCCTCCTCAGGACCCTTGTCAATATTTTTCCTGAACTTCAATTACTAGAACTGAATATAATGATAAGATCTGGCCAGGGAAAAGGTATTATCACCTCTTAACTGGAAGCTAATGCCTGTATTAGTGCAATCCATGGATTGCCTTAGCTTTCAAACTCAGCCTCAGTTTCCTCATCTGTAAAATGAGGACTGAGATATTCAGACTATTTATTTCTTAGTGCCACCATGAGGATCAATTGCCTTAAAGGGCTACAGAATGCCAGTTATGGTTATGCCTGAAGAATAAACTCTGATATGGAAGAGGGGCTCAGTGGGCAGAAATAAGGGTGGAGTATATTTCTATTTTGTAGTTAGTATTTTAATCTCTCTCTCTCTCTCTCTCTCTCTCTTTCTCTCTCTCTCTCTCTCTCTCTGTCTCTCTCTCTCTCCCTCCTTTCCTCTTTCTCTCTCCCTCCCTCCCTTCTTCCCTCTCCTTTTCTCTCTCCCTCCCCCCTTCCTCTCTCTCTCCACCCCCACCTCCTGTTTTTCTTCTTCCATGTTTCTTTGTCTGCAGCAGGACCCAATGGATAATAAAGGCATGTATTTGCACAACTTCGGGGACCGGGAGAATGGCTCCATCTTTGAGGAGACTTTCGAGGGCAGGAGCCTATCCAAACTGAACCTGTGTGAGGATGGTGAGTACCTCTGTTCCCATCACCTCAAGGGAAGAGCAGAATCTCTGTTGGAGAGAGTAGCCCTGGGGGACCTTGTGGTTCAGGGCCTCAGCTCCAATCCAGAGATAATTGTGACTCTGAGGTCTAACAGTGCCTTTGCTCTTGGGCCATTGTGTGACCAGCCTGGGCATCATACCCCTGGTGCCTGGAGTACTTTGTTTTTCAAAGCATTTTTGGGATGTGTTTTTATGTTTGATCCTCATGAGGTAGATTGAGCAGGTGTTATTCTTTCTGTTTTGTAGGTAGGGTATCTGAGATTTGAGCTATTAGTCTCTACCTCCCACCCTTTGGCAGCCAGACTTCTAGAAAAAAACTGTATTGTTCTTGCTCCCATTCCTGTCTTCCTACTCCTCAACCATTTGCAATCTGGATTCCATCCTCATCATTCAACTGAAACACCTGTCCCTAAAGCCACCAGTGATCCCTTACTTGCCAAATTGGATGGATTAATGAATATAATTCATAGATCATAAATTTGGAGATGGAAGTGACCCTAGGAATCATCGAGTCTAGTTTCTAGTCCAAATCGTGACAGGGAAAAGCTGAGTGATTTGCCTTACACTTGTAGTACGTGACAAAACTGGGAATTGAACCCAGGTGGCAGAGTGGATAGAGTGCCAGGCCTGGAGTCAACAAGTCTCATCTTCATGTGTTCAAATCCGGCCTCAGACACATACTAGCAATGTGACCATGGCCAAGTCACTTAATGCTGCTTGCCTCAGTTTCCTCATCTGTAAAATGAACTAGAAAAGGAAATGACAAACCACTCCAGCGTGTTTGCCAAGAAAACCCAAAATGGGTCACAGAGTCCAACACGATTGGAATATGACTCGACAACAACAATGTCAGATTACAGTTCCAGTGCACCATGCCGCCCTGAATATTCCGATGATGGCCACTGCCATAGTGTAATTTCAAGGAGACAGGATAAATATGGAAACAAATGTACCCAAATTAATTTTCTTCAAGGCTTCCAGTTTCCAACTTCATTCCCCGCCCCCCCAGCCCCTGAATTCTCTGTTCTTGGCTGCTGGTTGAGAGGGAGTATGGGAATCAGGCTGAGGCAAAAACCTTGGGGAGGCAGGAGAGTTGGATGAGAGAGGCAACTTAAAAGTTTGTCTAACTTGGGTCTCAGTTTTCCCCATTTTTTCAGTTTCTTGGGGGAAGTTGAACACTCTCTGATTTAGGGAAGAGCCTAAGCCAGCCTGGATTTGCTTTCTTCTTAAAGGTCCACAAAACAGTAGCTAGACTGTGGCCACCCTTTTCCCAGAATCTCTACCTTAGAAGATGGAAATAGTTAGGGAGAGAAAGAGAAGGGGTGGGTGGGGTGCAGAGGAGGCAAGCAAGGAAGAAAGATCATGGGAATGAATGGGGGGAAGAACAGTTAAGTGAGACAGGGAGGGGAGGGAGGAATACTCAGTGCTAACAGAATTAGGACTATACAGTAGACTTAAAATGCCAGGAAGTCAAACCAATTCAAGAAGCTCCTTTTTATTTTTTCCTTATAGGATTTCCCCCCTTTGTAGGCATTAGATCGAATGAGGCCTGGAGGCCTTGCCAAATGGAGGTGGCAAAGTAGATGCTGATTCTGTTAAATGAACCTTTTTTAAAGTACCTACTATGTGCCAGCAAACGGCTTAGGCACTGGGGAGATAAAGGCAAAGATCCCAGAAGAACAATATTCTTGGCTGGGAAGTGGGCAGGGAAGGTGTTTTGTTTGCTTATTAGATTTGTGATTTCATAGCTGGGCAGAACTCCTGGCAGGAATGCCCTCTGTGAGCAATCTTATACAGTCAGACAGCTGGTGGCTCAGTGGATAGAGCACTGGATCTGGAATCAGAAAGATTCAAGTTCAAATGTGAATTCAGCCTCAAAGATGTACTGGCTTGGTTGTATGAGAAATTCTCATAGAGGAGATTCCTCACCAGAAACTCTGTATACTTATGAAATCATAAATCTAATAGTCAAAACAAACTGCCTTCCCACCTCCAAGAATGTATAGTTTTCTAGGGCAGGAAGCAGATCCTATTTATTCTCTGTGTGATCCTGGGTAAGTCATTTAACCTCTATTTGCCTTAGTTTCCTCATTCTGTAAAATGGGGACAATAATAGCATCTATCTTTTAGGGTTACTGCGAGGATCAATTGAGATAATGCCTATAAAGGGCTTAGCACAATGCCTGGTGCATAGTACGTGCTATATAAAGATTAGCTATGATGAAAATGACTAGGGACAAGTCACTTAACTAATGTTTCCTAGTTTCCTCATCGGTGAAAAAGTACCTACCTTAAAGGGTTGTTGTGAAGACCAAATTAAATATTTGTAACGCTTAGCACAGAGCCTGCCTGGCACATAGTAGGTGCTATATAAATGCTTACTCTCTCTCCTTGCCCAGATCCATGTACTCAGGCACCTACCTATTCAGCACATTTTCTGCAGTTTCTAGTAGTATATAATGACCCAGTGGATATAGCACCAGCCTTAAAGAAGGGAAGACCTGGGTTCTAGTTTGGCCTCAGACTCTTCCTAGCTGTGTGACCCTGAGCAAGTCACTTCACCCCCCATTGCCTACCCTTACCACTGTACTGACTCCTTACACACAGTATTGACTCCAAGATGGAAGGTAAGGGTTTAATAAAAAATAAAAATAAATAGATATATATTTATATTATACATAATAATATATGTAACATTATAATGCACATAATAAAAAATATGATGACCCCCCCCTCTGGGAGCCTCAGATGTTGTGTTGTTTTTTTTTCTGGGGTCACAGTCAGAATGTATTGTGGGTAGATTTGAACTCAGGTGTTCTTCACTCTGAGCTGTCTCTCAGAAGTTTCTATCCTGCTGAAGAGGTGAGAAGAGAGAACAGATACACAGATAAGGTGATCCAATAAAGACAAAGTACATAGAAAATAAATGCACATTAAAAATAAAGATAAAAGAAAATAAATAAAGGTACATAGAAAACCATTATCAAAAAGAAACTTTGCCTATGCATCACTCTTGGAGAGTCAGCCATGGAGTAGTGGATAAGGTATTGGCCTTTGATCCAGGAAGAACTGGGTCCAAATTCTGTCTGTGACACAGACTATGACCCTGGCCAAATCACTTAAGCTATTAGAACTCTAGAAGACTTAAAAAAAATAAATCTTTGCCTTGCTGTCTGATACTAATACAGATTCTAAGGTATAAGAATGGCAAAGGCTAGGCAATGGGGGTTAAGTGACTCACCCAGGAACACACAACTAGGAAGTATCTGGGGCCAGATTTGAACCCAGGACCCTCTTTTCTAGATGACTTTCCTAAGACTATGAATTATAGAGAAGATCTGGCCTGCATTGGGAAAGAACTTTCCTTATTTGGGAATTCCCTATATTAATGACATTACAAGTGAAGTCTTTCTCCCTGTGTTTGTGAGTCTGGCATCAGATGTAGAGGGGACTTGAGCCTCTCTTAGGTAGCAACAGAAGTTCAGTGGAGGTCCAGCAAGCTGGAGATCCTGGACAACAGCCAGGGAGATATAGTCAGGGAGGATGGAGCGTGGAGGAGAATAAGGGAGTGAATAATAAAAATGATTACAAGGAGCCTTAAGGGGATTTTTCAGAGGATGTGAAACCTGTGGGCCACTAAAACTACAGAGAGATTATTTCAGATACATCGGATATGGGAGTTCTGGGGAACTTATAAGGATTTTTTTTTAAACCATAGATAAGAAAATGTTTGTTTGTTTGTTTTCTGGTAAGATCTCTTTAGAGCAGGATCATTGCTATGTCCTGCCTGTCCAGGTAGATGATTGCAGACCTCTATGTAGATCTGAGGAGGCAGCCACGTGGCTCAGTGGGTGGAATGTTGGGTCTAGAATCAGGAAGATCTGAGTTCAAATTTTTTTATTTTTTATTTTTTTTTATTTTTTTGTATTTTAAACCCTTAACTTCTGCGTATTGACTGATAGGTGGAAGAGTGGTAAGGGTAGGCAATGGGGGTCAAGTGACTTGCCCAGGGTCACACAGCTGGGAAGTGTCTGAGGCCGGATTTGAACCTAGGACCTCCTGTCTCTAGGCCTGGCTCTCAATCCACTGAGCTACCCAGCTGCCCCTCTGAGTTCAAATTTGACCTAATTCCCTCTTAGCTATGTGACTCTGGACAAATCCGTTAATCTCGGTTTGTCTTAATTCACCGGAGAAGAAAATGGTAAACTACTCCAGGATCTTTGCCAAGAAAACTCCTTGGACAGTATGGCCCACAGAATCACAAAGAGTCGGACAACAACAGGAACAACATTTAGGGCCAGGTGAAACTTGAAATCACTTAGCTATGCTTCTGTCTCCTCCTACCTCATTTAAACCATTTGGGTGCTCTGGTCTCAGAGATCTTCAAAGCAGGAGATGATAGGATCAATGGCTGTCCTTCCTGCCTAGAATCAGTAGGAGTTTTAGAGGTCATCTAGTCCAACCTCCTCATTTTACAGAGGAGACAACTGAAGCTTAGAGATGTAGTAGTTTGCTCAAGGTCACACAGGAATCAAGGGGCAGAGCTGAGATTTGAACCCCAGTCTTTTGACTTCAGATCCAGTCCTTTTTTCACTGCACCATGCTACCTCTAACCCTACAGCTAACTATGGAAACAAATTTAGGCTTGATGTGTGGAAAAACTTCTTACCAATTAGAGTTATTAAAAGAGTGGATTGCTTTGGAAGGTGGCTGGTATCCCCTCACTGAGGTCTTAAAGTAGCCTTGAAGGTGACCACATATTTGGCATCCCCTTCCCTCCCTCTATGGTCCAGGCAAACTGGCCTTCTTCATGTTCCTCACACATGGCCCTCTGGCTCCCACCTCTGAATCTTTGTACTGGCTGTCCTCCATGCCTAGAATGCACACCAATCTCACCCATGCCTCTTAGAATCCCTCATTCCCTTCAAAACTTCTCTCAACATCATTCTCCCTGGCAAAGAAAACATAAATACAGCCCTCCTCACGGTGGGTCTTTGTTTATCCCCCCCAACTTCTAGCACCATTTTTTTATATCTCCAACATCCTGAATGGAGCCTGGTGCATAGTAGGTCCTTAATAAAAATGATCATTGATTTTAAAAATACTTTAATGGGATGCTTCTTTTTTTAGGAACCAGCTGCTGAGGTCTCTGCCAATACTAAAACTATATAATTTTTGTGATGTCTGTCCCAAATCTGTATTCATAGTTATTCGCTATCATTCATCTCATATGCCCCTGTTTTTGGCACAAGGAAATTACAGAGCTTGAGGGGGCATTAGAAGTCATCTAGTCTAACCACTTATTTTATAGATGAAGAAACTGAGGCCAAGAGAAGAAAAGAGAATGGTCCAAGGCCTTTCAACTTTTAGGTCAGTTCTCTTCTGCCCATAGCACAGAGAAGGTCCTCTATAGCACACTGAGGAAGGACCATAGGAGCTGGAAGAGGCTCCAATGCCCTTATTTTATAGATGAGGAAACAAAGACTGCTAAGACCAAATGGTACAAAGTAGCAGAGGAAGTCCAATTGAAATCCAGACAACAGATCCTAGAATAGTGATGGTGAAGCTTTTAGAGATGGAGTGCCAGCCCCCCCCCACTGAGTGCCATGCCCCTCCTCTCACAGTCTGGGTACCACCCCCAGCCTACACAAGGGAGAAAGCACTCCCACTGGGCTGCTGGGCCAGAAGAGCAGGATGGAGAGGGGGAGGGGAGCAGCTCTGCCCTAGTCCCTCTGCCTTTCTAGTAATAAACTCTGGGGGTGAGGGTGTGGGGAGGGAGGAAGGCCAAGTGCCCACAGAGAGCACTGTGCATGCCATCTTTGGTACCTGTGCCAGAGATTTGCTATCACTGTCCTAGAAGATACCCAAGGAGATGTGGTCAGTGTGGCTAGAAAGGAGGGGGAAAGGTTTAGGGATTGATGAAGAGGATCACAAGAGGTTCAACAGAATCTTTTTGAGAATATGAAACCTGTACTAGCCAAAAATGGACATAGAAGATGGGCTTAAATGTTCGGTACTGGGGAAGCCTGGGGACCTTACAAACCAGGGGCTGGTTTTGTTGAATTTGCCCAATGTCACACAAGTGTCAGTGATGGGATTTGACTCAGGGTCAGTGCTTTTCCCTTTTGCTACCCTGAGACTGTACTGTGTATCAGATGTTGCAGAGAAAGTCAGCATTGTTGGCAAAAGCAAAAACATAAGTCTATGAAGCACATGGTAGGGGATGGGATGGGATGTTGAGCAAAGTGCTGTACAAGACAATGAGAGAATTTTTATCCTAAAGTGTTCTCATCTGTAAAATGAAGAGCTGGTTGGTTTTTAAGGTAGCCCTATGACCTTAAACAAGCCACTTCCTCCTCTCTGTATCTCAGTTCCCTCATCTGTAAAATGAGGGGTGGTTGGATTAGATGACCTCCAAAGACTCTTCCAGTTCAAACATCCTGTGAACCTAAATGTCTTTTCCTTTGGAAAAAAATCTAAAGAAGGAGCCATCTGGGCCTGCTCCCTATTCCCTCCTCTCTCTTTGCTTCTCCACTTTCTTCCTCTCTCTTTCCCCCTCCTTTTTCTTCATTTCTCTCCATTGTTTTCGTGCCTGTACAGCTGTGAACCCTTCCAGCCTGGCGCCAAGGGGAGGAGGAGGAGGGAGGCAAAAAGGAGAAGGAGGAGAAGGAGAAGGAGGAGGAGGAGGAGGCTTGGGCGTGGGTGGTGTTCTGGCTGAGCCCAGCTCTGTAGCCCTCCCACCTCCACTGTTTTCTGAGGGCCAGAGAGAGGTGTCAGTGTCAGAAAAATATTGCAGTCATTGCTTCCCCTGAGCCCCATCCCCATCCTCTGGGCTCGTGACATCATGTAGCCCAGGCTGCAAATGGGAACCTCGCAGCGGTAATGAGTTGCATATGCTCCCTGCAATTGCATGCTGTCTACAGAGAGACAGCCTGTTGAGCTTGGGGACTGGGCTCCCCTTCCAAAATTTCTCTATAAAACCAAATGGTTCTGCTAGGAATCCTGACTTCTAGTCAATTGGGGCGCATCCTCCACTTTCCTGTCCCCTCACTTTTACTTGACTGACCACTAATGGGTCAGCAGCTGATAAAGCTACATTTAGAATGGAAAAGGATCTTGGAGGTCATTTGGTCTGAACTCTTCACTTTGGTCATCAAGAAACTAAGGTTCAAGAAGGAGAAATTACTTGTCCAAGGTCACACCCTAATAAAGTGAGCTCAGATTTAGATGGATCTTGAAGAATTACAGAGAACTTTACATCCATGACCTCCTTTGGTCCTCACAACAACCCTGTGAAATAGCACTTACTATCATTCCCAATTTGCAGAAGAGTTAACTGATTCTAAGAGAAGCCCAGGTTCACACATCTAATACACATCAAAGGCTAGTTTTGAACCAAGGTTTCCTGACTCCAAGACCACATCTCCATGTACCATGTCACCAGTACTTTTTTTTGTCATTGTTGTTATTTTGCTTTAAAAAAACCCCCAACAAACCCTTGCCTTTCTCTTGGAATCAATACTGTGAATTGGTTCCAAGGCAGAAGAATGGTAAGGGTTAGGCAATGAGGGTTAAGTGACTTGCCCAGGGTCACACAGTGTCTGAGGCCAGAGTTGAACTCAGGACCTCCTGTCTCTGAGCCTGGCTCTCAATCTACTGAGCCACCTAACTGACCTCAACCAAGTCTTTTGGAATTGATGGAAATAGTATTTGAGCCCAGCTCCTCTGACTTCAAATCTAGTGCTTTATGGTCCCAATTCATCTCAGCCACTCACCATCAGACATTTTCTTCCTTTCTGCTTTCAGTTTCTACTTATTTTTGCTTTCCACTTTTCCCTTCTCCTTTGTGTCTGCCTTGATTTGCTGGAAGGATCCAAAAACTTCTCTTGGTCCTCCTGGAAGGACCCTGAGCCAGTAAGATCTGTGACTTGAAACTCTCCTTTGGAACAGCATTTGGGAAAAGACTTAGGGTAAGGGTGTCCAAGCTTTTTTTCCCTTGTTGTTGAGGAAATGAGATCATGTTGGAGAGAGGGAGATGTTCTTATGGAGATGGAAACTGATATTAAGAGAGATAGAATGGCATAGTTGATATAAAGTGCTTGCTTTGGGTAAGGAAGACCGTCTTAGTATCAATTCTAAGAAAAAAGAGCAGCAAGGGCTAGACAATGTAGGCTAAGTGACTTGCTCAGGGTTACATAGCTAAGAAGTGTCTGAGACCAGATTTGAACCCAGGTCCTCCTGACTCCAGGCCTGCCACTCTATGTACTCTATTACCTAACTGTCCTTTCAAATTATACTTCTGACACTTATTAGCTAGTTAGCTGTGAGCAAGTCACTTAACCCTTTTGAGATCTAGGCATCACTATAAGATTTCTCTATTAAGTTACAGATGAGTTGAGATCTGCCACAATGGAGGGACCTTCCAGATACTACAAGCATAGAGATCCATGACCTTCTGGTTGACAGTCAATTGTTAGATCATGGATAGGGATGTCAGTTCGAGTTGCACTTGCCTCCTTTTCTGGAATACCAGCAAACCTTGGATGAGAGAATTTAGGGGACCCAAAATGGGGAATATGGTGGCAGCCTCAAGCAGCTTAGAGATCTCCCACACTAAGTCTTCAAGATTCTATTGAGGGAGGTACCTAGGTGGCTTAGTGGATTGAGAGTCAGGCCTAGAGACAGGAGGTACTGGGTTCCAATCTGGCTACAGACACTTCCTAGCTGGGTGACCCTGGGCAAGTCACTTAACCCCCCATTGCCTAGCCCTTACTACTCTTCTACCTTCAAACCAATACATAGTATTGGTTCTAAGAAGGTAAAGGTTTTAAAAAAAGATTCTATTGAGGCCTGCTGGTCTAGGGGCTTAAAACTACACTAACATTTTTTGGGATAGCCTGTATTTTAATCAGTGTTTTCTCCCCTTTCTCTTGCTTGAAGGGAATTGAATGCTTGTAAGCACCACTAGAGGGCAAGATTCCTCCTGGAGGTAGAGCCACAGAACCCCTGGGGAAATCTAAATCTTGTTTGTAGTCCAGTTTTTTCCAAAGATTTTGCATAAAAATATATTCACAGTGGACCTTTGATTGATTGTGCATCTATCCTTCTGTTATCTTCCTGCCTGAAAGGAGGAGATCTGAAGGCAGTTTTCTGATGTTTGAGACCTTGCTGAAGTTTGCTTCTAGAAAGGACAAAGTATCTCAGTATTGAGATAGCAATTGATCAATCAACAAGCACTTATTAACCATTTACTCTGTGCCATAAATTGTATTAGGGATATATCACAGGGAGAGCAAAGGAGAATCAGGAGGGGTGGGGGTGGTGGGTGAGAAGCTAGCTGTTTTAGGGATCATCCCCTCTAGGACTGACACAAGTAGGACACTCTTCTTTCTCCCCCTTGTCCAAGGTCCTGATTCTCAGGTCAGCACTCCAGCCTCCTAATCTATTCTACAACTGAAATGAATGAATGAATCAAAACACCTTTATGATTGTGCCAGCCAGTGTACTAAGTTCTGGGAATACAAATACAAAAAGAGAAACAGTGCCTATTCTACCAAAGAAGACAGATTATATAGGGGACTGATGGACAGGGAAGGGAGTTTTGGTCTGGAGAGTTTAAGGATGATGCATGGTTGATGCATTAGATGATCCATCAATTGACATGCTCTTTCTAGGAGGGAAAGCACTATCGATTTGATTGCTGGGCTCAGAGCAACAGATGGAAAGGGGAGTGGAGGATTGGAATAGTAAGGGACACACCGGCAGGCAGATCGCCAGTTGACCTGTGTGGGCGGCTGAATGGTATAGAAAAATAAAACATAGTCTGAAGTCTTGAATCATCTAGATGTAGGGCACTAGTTTGCATATACACAGAATCTCAAATGAAGAAAGTAGAGCCTCTAGCAGGAGTTCTAAAGATTAATGAATTAATTTCTCCAGGTACTGGGGACATGGGTTCTGGAGGTCCGGTGGGTAGAGCTCCTAGTTTAGAATGGAGGATTGTGGTCTAGATGGGGAGAAGAAGGGCAATGTCTGAAGGCAGATGTGAAGAAGGTTGGGGGGTGAATAGATGGATGTTTCATATTACTGTATTTTAGAGAACAATTACTATTTCCCTACTCTGGGAAGACATCATGGAGAATGTGGGCTTTGAGTTCAAGGAACAATACAAGGAGACAAGTGGTGGTTGAACATTAAGGAATGAGGCATAAAATCTGTCTCATCTGTTTCACCTGCATTTTTACTACCACCAATCAAACTTTCCTTATTTCTGTCAATTCTTTTCTTCACTTGTTCCCACATCGCCCACTCTGTCCATTCAGTTCAGTACACACATAGATGGGTTCAGTGCATGATTCAACTTTGCCACAAGGTCAGGGAATTTGGAGGGTGAACAAAACACAGCTCAGGGAAGACTCAGCGACCTCAGCATCACACAGAGCATTAAGCTATCATTCCTTCTAGGCCTCCTGTCCAACTGTTATTACCCATGCTGTCATTGCCCTGTAGGTCCCAGGTCTTTCCATTTGGCTTCTGACCTTTACTTTGGAGTTACAGTTCTGGATTCTTCACTCTAGTGCTGTCTTTAAGTTTCAGTTCAAGCTGTGTAAGAGCATAGTGGAGGGTTTCAGGGGTTCTTGGGCATCTTTGTGGCTATGGGATATGCTCCCTCTGGGAATAGATATGTTCTCCACATATCTGATGTGGTGGGCTGTGCTGTGATCTCCCTGGGGTCTTGAACAGAGGAACTTGGTGACAATCCTGGACCGCTCCTTTTCAGATCTCTGACATGTCATTTCAGTTTGATGCTGTGAAGTAGTTTGTTCAAGCATATGTGTCTTCTTTTTACAGATAAGGGAGTTGAGGCTCAGACTTGCCCAAGGCCACACTATGAATAAGTGGTAGAATTGAGTCTTCTGAAACTCAACTAAAAACTTACTTTGAATGTGCCATCTTGTCACTCCATCATAATGATAACATGTCCTCGTTAGTCCCCACCCACCCATGGTAAAGAGTTTGGAAGCCTCATCTGTGTTTCATTGTACCGAGGAGGCATGGTTTCTACCTGAAAAAGAAAAATCAACCCATGTTTTTGAGCAGCTGTGTTAACTTCTCTTCTCGCTTGAGTTTGTCTACCTTCTCTTACCAGGATAATTTCTACTATCCTTTTTTAAAAAAACTTCTGTGGAGAAATATCTTAAAACCCTGGGGCAGACCATTCAGTGTATATAGGGATATAACTTGAGAGGGTCAATCCTATATGTGCTGCTTGCTAAGGAGACCAATTAAATGTGGATAAGAATAGCTCAAACTCATAAAGCAATAAATTACCCATTTACTTGAGTTTCACCACAGCTGTATGAAGTAGGCAATACAACTATTATACCCATATAAAAATGAAAAAACTGAGGTTTAGAAGATTAGGGTTTTTTTAAGCTATGTCTTGTTCATCACTGTATCCCTAGCACAATCAGGATTTAAATTATAGCATTGTTATCCAGAAGGTCATAGAGGCCCAGAAAAAGTGAAATGACTTGCCCAAGGTCACATAGTAAGTTAGTGACAGAGCCAGGTTGACATCCAGGTAGACTACGGGTTTAGTGCTATTCCCATAACATCTTGCTGACAGGATAGAGCAGGGAAGTCGGGAGCAAGGTAGTCAAGAGGAGGGACAGGGGAATCACTTTGTTCTGATTAGATAAAGGTATTGCAGAGATTTCATGCCAGTACTTGAATATGAACCATATGCAAGGAAACCCTTGACCTCCAGAAAATGAGAGAGAAAGCAGAGGTGGAAAGTAAGACACCTGGAAAGGATAATGGAAAACTTTTCTCTGCTATTGTAAGCAGATAGAGGTGTCTCCTGAATAACAACTGGAATTTATATAAAGCTTCAGGACTGACAAAGAATTCTGCTCACACTCATCCATAGGTGGTACAGGTATTATTAATCCCATTTTACAGATGGGAAAATCACCTGTAAATTTAAGTGACTCAGCCAGTCAACTGGTGTTTATTAAGTGCCTTCTATGTGCCAGGCACTGTGCTAAGCATCAGGAATGCAAAAAAGAATCAAAAAAACAGTTTCTGCCCTCAAGGAGCTTACAGTCTAATGGGGGCGACAACACACAAACAACTATATATAAACAAGCTATATATCGGACAAGCTGGGGTGGGGGGGTTGTTTTAAAGAGATGGTACTAAGATTAGGGAAGACTGGGAGAGACTTCTTGCAGAAGATGAGATTTTAGCTAAGACATGAAGAAAGCTAGGGAAGCCAGGAAGCAGAGATGAGGAGGAGAGTGTTCTAAGCATGGGGGACAGCCAGAGAAAACATTCTAGGTAGGCAGATGGGATAGCTTGTTCAAGAAATGATAAAGAGGCCAATGTCACTGGATCAGTGTTTTGTGTGTGTGTGTGTGTGTGTGTGTGTGTGTGTGCCTGTGTGTGTTGGGGGGTAGAGTAGGGAACAAGAAGACTGGACAGGTAGAAGGAAGCCAAGTTGAGAAGGGTTTAAACACTAGATTTTCATTTATTTATTTATTTATTTACTCATTCATTCATTCATTCATTCATTTATTTATTTATTTATCTATCTATCTATCTATCTATCTATCTATCTATCTATTTATTTATTTAATTATAGGAAAAAAATTTTTAAAATATTTTCCCATAGTTACATCTTTCATGTTCTTTTCCTCTCCTCCAAGCTCCCCTACCCCCCCCCCCCCTTAGCTGGCACACAATTCCACTGGGTTTTACTTGTATCATTGATCAAGACCTAATTCCATATTATTGATAGTTAGGCTAGAGTTATCGTTTAGAGTCTACATCCCCAATAATATCCCCATCAGCCCATGTGTTCAAGCAGTTGTTTTTCTTCTGTGTTTCTCCTCCCACAGTTCTTCCTCTGAGTGAACACTAGATTTTTAAAAGAGAATTTTATATTTAATCTTGGAGGCAAGAGGAAACCACTAGAGTTTATTGCATAGGGAGGAAACATGGTCAGACTTGAATTTTAGGAAGATTACTTTGAAACTTGAGGCAGAGAGATCACTCAGCAGCATATCGCAGTAGTGCCTACAATCAAGAGGTGACGAAGGTCTACATCAGTGATTCCCAAAGTGGGCGCCACCCACAAAGTGGGTGCTGCAGCGATCCAGAGAGGTGGTGATGGCCACGCTTTTTTGTATTACATTCTATTCTGAGTTCAATAAATAGTTTCGTAATTTCCAGGGGGCACTAAGTAATATTTTTTCTGGAAGGGGGGTGATAGACCTAAAAAGTTTGGGAACCACTGGTCTACACCATCATAGTGTCAGTGTTAGAGGAGAGAAGGGGGAGATATTAGGAAGGTAATGAGGACAAGATGACCACCAGTGGGAGCTGGGGGGATAGGATCGAGTGAGGAGTCAAGGATGACAACCAGGATGTAAGCCTGTATGACTGGGAAGATGGTGGTACTCTCAACAGTAACAGGAAAGTTAGGGAGATGGTAGAGTTTTGGCAGGAGTGGAGATGAATTCAGTCTTGGATATGTTGAGTTTATGTCTAAAAGGCAGTTGGAGATGTGTGCCAAGTTCCACATAGCCAGTAAGTGTCTACAGCAGTTGTCATGACTCCAAGTCAAATTCTGTCTCCTCTACCACCACTTTGCTCCTCTCCATACCATTATTTACCACAACACACCACTATGTACTACCACAAACCACTTCCCACCTCTACACATCACCATACACCACATCACACTACTACACACCTCTGTGCATCACTGCAGTAGACTATGTTGCCTCTCAGACACACTAATCAATCATCAAGCTTTTATGAAGTGCCTACTATTTTCTAGACATGATGCTGTACACACACACACACACACACACACACACACACACACACAACTGCTGCATAAAGTAAATACAAGGCTGTTTTGTGGGTGAGGTAGTAGTTTGTAGGGAATCAGGGAAGGCCTTACACAAGAGGTGGCACTGGGGCTGAACTCTGAAGGAAAATAGGGATTCTAACAGGCGAAAGGGAAGAGAAGAATATTCCAGGTATGGAGGCCCAGTTGTGCCAAGGCAGGGAGACAGGAGATGGAATGTTGTGTGTGAGGAATTGCCAAAGGCAAGCTTGGCAGAACCGTTGAGTACATGAAAGGTATGTTGGAACTCAATTGTGAAGGGCTTTAATGGCCAAGTAGAGAAGAAAAGCTGCCTGCAAGGGCTTTTGGTTCCAAGCCAAATAGGAGGCCAGGAGTCTTGGATAAATGCCCAACAAACCTGGGACAGCAGGGAAAGCCCAGAATGAATTAGAGAGATGTGTTCTCTTCAAGTAGAACAAGCACTGACCGGTAACAATTGAGCTTCAGGGAGAATGATGATTGTACAGTGGAAATTGCTCCAATCACAAATCCTATTTAAGTCCTGTAATAAATGCTAATTTATTGATGACATTCTTGGCTGTTTAGTAGAATAATAATATATTTAATAAATATTTAACTAAAAAGCCATAATTACACCTGTTCTGTCTCTTCACTAACTAATCCTCTAGAGCAGCGTTAGTGATGTATTGGCACATGTGCCAGGCCAGCACTGGGGTGACTGCTCTGTTCCCCCTCTTCCCAGTGCCTAAGGATATTTTTTGCATGTCCTGCCCTTCTGTCCAGCCACCCAAATCGAGCACTTCCTCCCTCTTCCCTCTGGGGTAATATGGTGGGGCAGGGGGCGTTCACAGGCAGCTTGAAGTTGGGCACCAGAACTTGAAAAGCTTCACCAACGCTGCTCTAGAGACTCTGCCTGTTCAAACCCCAAGGCCATAACCAAATTGCCTCCATTCACCTAGTGGAGGCTTGTCTTAACAAAATACTTGGGGGACAGTGTGAAGCTTCTGATGTGGAATCAGTCTGGTGATCCCAAACCTCCCAGTAACTGAAATCACAGGATCATAGGCTCAGAGCTTGGAAAGGACCTCAGAGATGATCTAGTCCAACCCCTTTATTTTATAGATGAGAAAAATGAGGCCCCACCCAGAGAGATTAAGTGATTTGCTTAAAGTCACGCAGTCAATAAATGGCAGGGCTGGGATTGGAATCCAGATTCAATGACTCAAACATTGCTTTTGCCAATATTATTTTTTGAAATTGTTTTTATTGCTGCCTTTTGTTGTTATAGCACATTTACATCTAAGTATATCTATCCCCCTCACTTATTCAGTAAGCCATCCCTTGTAACTAAGATTAAAGAACAAAAAGAGGGGAAAAGTCCAACCAAACCAACCAACACTTTGACCACGTCTAACAAGGGTATACAACATTTTACCTCCGTAGACTCCTGCCTCTGCAACGAATCGAAGGAGGCCACACCATTATTTTTTTGAACATTTACTAAACATCAATAAGGCCTTGCAGAAAATATAAGTTGACAACATCTCAGCTATGTGGGTCCAGACTCTGGGGAGGAAACTTCTTTGGCAGAGAGAGGCCATGGAAAACGCCCTGGACTGACAGCAGGAAACTTGGCTTCTGGTCCTGTCTCTTCTACTAACTGACTCCATGACTAGGAGCAAGTCACTTAACACTTCTGAGCCAGGTTCCTGAGCTGTAAAGCGAAGGGTCTCACTTGTCCTTCTTGAAAAATTCGGTGGATCTTCCTTTTGAAAGCTAGTGAGACTGTGGGAATGGACAAGAGGATAGAATGATGTGGTTTTCCTTTAAGTCTAATCTAAACTTCCTTTCTCCCCAGACAGACCAGCACAATGAAGCTTTGTAAAGGCTGATCCAAACTCACTTTTGTAGTCTTTTGCTGTTGTTTGAACTGGCATAAGAAATGAGTGTATCAGGGAGGCAAGGGGGTAGGGTGAGAGAAGGAGAGAAGGGGAGGAGAGAGAGGGAGAGAGGGGGTGGGGAAAAAGGAAAGAGAGAGAGAAAGACAGAGAGGGAGGGAAAGAAGGGAAGAGAGTGGGGAGAAAGAGGGAGAAAGGAGAGAGGGAGGGAGAGAGGGGGAAGAGAGAGGGAGAGAAGAAGGGTGAGAGAGAGAAGAGAGAGTGGAGGGGGGAGAGAGAAAGGGAGGGAGGGAGGGAGATCTGATAATTGTGTTGCAGTTCAAAAAGAGAGACATCTGCATGACTCTGCTGGAAGCATGATTATAGTGAGCTTATGTTAGAGGGGTGTTGGGGGTAGGTGAGTGTATGAACATATAACATGAGGCTTACGGAAAACATTAAAAAATATACCATCCTCGATTCTTTGCAGAGTTGGGGAACTATGGGAATGGGACATTACATATACCACCAGACTCTACTGATATGGCAGCTAGTTTTGCTGAAATACTTTAAAACTTTTTTTTTAACCCTTAACTTCTGTCTTTGTAACAACTCTAAGACAGAAGGTTAAGGGCTAGGCAAGCCCTTTAAATCACTTGCCCAGGGTCACACAGAAAGTGTCCGAGGTCAAATTTGAACACAGGTCCTCCTGACTCCAGGCCTGATGCTCTATCCATGGTGCTACCTAGCTACCCCTTTACTTTCTTTTTTTATGAGGAATGGCTCATTGGGGAGGGTAGAGGAGAGGAGAAGGCATATTCTTGGATTTGAAAGTGATATAAAAACAGAAGACATTAAAATTTTGAGAATTTAAAATTAGCTTTTAAAAAGGAAACAAGATTCATGGGATTTTCATCTCTCTTCCCCACCTTCTAACCTTGTTTTCTAGGTCCAGGTAGTAAGAGGAGATCAGGAAATTGCTGTGCCCAGCTTGGATCCTTGTCTGTGTTGAAGTATGCTGTGGTTGGCCTCTATCTGCTGGTATTCCTGATTCTTGTGGGCATCTTCATCCTGGCAGGTAAGAGTAAATCTTTGCCACCATAGGTCCTCAGAGCAGTGGTAAAAACAAAGTGATAGTCAAGCCAGTAACCAGAGGAACATAAGCTCCTTGACTGGTTTGCTTTATGTCTTTGCATTCCCAAAATCTTGTATGGTATCTGATTTTTTTTTCTCCTTATATATTTAAAACTCTTACCTTCCATCTTAGAATCAGCATTGTGTATTGTGTATTGGTTCCAAGGCAGAAGAATGGTAATGTCTAGGCAATAGGGGTTAAGTGACTTGCCCAGGGTCACACAGGTAGGAAGTATCTGAGGCCAAATTTGAACCCAGGACCTACAGATTCCAGGCCTGGTGTCCTATCTACTGAGCCACCTAACTGCCCCAATAATATTCCTTTTTAAAAAGTAGCAACAGAAGAACAATATGCAAAAAGATTACTATATAAATTAAAAGAACTCTCAAAGGAAGCTCAGGTCTGTGAAGATGAGATATAATTACCTTTTTATTCCTTTACTTCTAGTGATTATAAACAAATCTTATAAAAATATAATATTTGAAATTATATATTAATTTTAATTTTTACAAGTCTATGTAACTGTCAAGCGATTTGCATATATTTTCTCATTTGATCCTCATAACAACCCAGTGAGGTAGATGCTATTATTATAATCTATTTTACAATTGAGTAAACTGAGGTTTAGAGAGATTAAATGATTTACCCATAGTCACACAGCTAATGTCAGGGGCAGGATTGGAACCCTTGTCTCTCCTATACTACAGCTCCTTAAAAAATACTACCTTTCTTCATCTGTGAAAATAAACTGAGTTATGAAAATGGGTCTACGCTTTGCATTGTTTTTCTAACCAAGGGTATGAGTTTGAAGGAATCCAACCACACTGTCTAAAAACCAGTTCTCTTCATGACTAATGGTATGTGATGGCACACTGGACAGACGGTTGGGTTTAGGTATGCAGTTGGAAGCGATGGACCAGGGCAAACTCTCTCCTATCTAATGGGATTTAAACCCATGTCCTTGACTAACTAATGCCACACTCTTCCAAGCCATGGACAACAATTCCATTAAATTCAATAAGCACTTATTAAGCACCTGCTAGATACCAGGTATTAACCTGGGTTGTGGGAGTAAACAAGATAAAGAGAGAATGGTCCCTGTTCTCAAGGAATTGCTACAATTCATGAAGCACTTTACAGCTTGCAAAGTGGTATACATACAGGGACAGCTAGGTGCCTCAGTGGAGAGAGAACCAGGCCTGGAGAATCCTGTGAAATGTCCCCATTTTACAGAGAAAGATTCTGAGGATAAGAGAGATTAAGTGCAGCTAGTAAAAGTATGAAGAAGGATTTGAATTCAGATCTTCCTGACTCCAAGTTCAGCACTCTGTTCATTCACTCCCCTTGTTGTCCCTAAGGAGTTTCCATTCTTTTTAGAACACAAAGGGAAGGGGCAGCTAGGTGGTTCAGTGGATTAAGAGCAGTGGTTCTCAAACTTTTTTGGCCTACTGCTCCCTTTCCAGAAAAAAAATTACTTAGCGCCCCTGGAAATTAATTAAAAAAAATTTTAATAGCAATTAATAGGAAAGGTAAATGCATCTGTGGCCATCACCACCCCATTGGATCACTGCAGTACCCACCAGGGGGTGGTGGCGCCCACCTGGGAATCACTGATTAAGAGCTATGCTTAGAGACAAGAGGTCCTAAGTTCAAATCTGAATTCAGACAGGAAGGATTAAAAAAACCCCAAGCAACCATAAAGGCATAAATGATATTCTCCCTTCTCCCCTCCAAGGAGCATCCTCCAACCTCATCTTCCTCAGGGGAGGCATGAGCATGCTACAGTGGAAGGATTTAGAGTTAGAGGATGGAGGTAGGAACCATGGCTCTGAATGAACCCATCTCCCACTTGCCTGCCCTTAGACAAGGCAGCAACATCACCTCTTTCAGCCTCCGTTTCTCCGTCTGTGAAATAAGGGAGTTGAACTAGGACGACCCCCCGGGGTCCGGTCCAGCTGCAAATCTAGGATCCTACAAAATCACAGCACGGGAGGCTCAGGCATGGCCCCAGCCTTGTCCAAAGGGGGAAGCTGTCTCCAGAAGGGCGTGGTGGGTTAGAGCTTGGCTTCTGGCCAGGCAGCGCTGACTTGGGGGACTCAGGGTGAGGTCCTCCGCGTTGCTTCGGGGTAGGAGTCTGGAGGCTACGCCGGGTCTGGGGACTCGAGGTTAGTGAGTCTTCCTGCTAAACAGTGGAACAAACGGCCAGGCAGGGCTTCACTTGAGGCGGCTCGCTTCTCGCCAGGTGGGGCTCTTCTCTCGGCCACAGATAATGGAGATGCCGATATTTCACGCATGCAGTGTTGAGTGCCTGCCATGGGGTGGTGTCTGTACCACCAACCATTACCCTGGTCTGAATCCAACACTAACAAAGGCAGCACACTGGTGAGTCATGCCTTCGCCTGAGGGATGGTGTCCAGGGAGGAGTCTGTGGTGGGCCAAGTCAAGCAAGCGGATGATTTGAATGTACTCTCGGGCCGCCCAGACAGAAAGAGGGGTCTCGGTTTTTGTGGGCTTGGCTGCCATGACCATAACAAATTTTCATAAGGTTTGGAAAGTGTCTCGGGCCGGCAGGGAAACCAGGCTATAGTGCTATAATCACTCCATTAAAAAAAAAAAAAAAAACCAAAAAAAAAACCAATGTTTTTAAAAGTTTTATTGGTATCTTTTGTTTTTATATCACTTTCATTTCCAAAGAGATCCCTCTACCTCCTTCCCAACCCCTCACCCCATCAGTCATCCCTTGTAACAAAGAATTTAAAAAGAGAAAGAAATATAAATAATAAATATGTAACGGTATATTTATTAAAATGTTAAAATATTATATAAAATAAGGTATCATATATTATTAAAATATAAAATCATAAAAAATAAGGAGAAAAATTTAAGAGATCAAGGAACTAGCCACTATAACAACTGAGTCTGGCGATACAGACAATGTTCTATACCCATCGTCCTCCTTTTCAAAGGGTAGAGTACATTTTCTCATCTCTTTCTCAGGCCAGATCTAATCATTATAATGATCCAGCTTTCAACTGAAGTCCTTCCCATGTTTATTGTTATAATCATTGTATATTGTAAGGTGTTTTCCTGGTGCTGCTTAATTGACTTTCCATCAGTTTCTGTAAGTCTTCCTGGGGTTCTCTGTATTCATATTCATTGTTCTGTAAGCACACAGTGATATTACATTATGTTCAATTTGCTTCACTGTTTTTCTTTGTTCTAAGAGAGTGGTGTGGTGTGGGGGTGGCAGGGGAAGAGAGAGGAATTCATTTCTATAAAGACAAAAGGTATGAATAAACCATAAATTTAAAGACCTAGACAAGAAGAATTAGAAAAACAAAAAAATTACATATAAAACTGGCTTTCTATCCCATTAAAAGATCGTATTTGTTCAGTCCTTCCCCAGGCATTGGACATTGGGTGTTATTTTCCAGGGAACTTTGCTATTAAAAGTAATATAACCATGCATATTTTTGTATAGATGGGCTCTCTCCTCTCCTTTTTAAAAGCATTGTTAGGATGTGCTCTTGGTCCTGGGAGCAAAGGGTATGATGGGTTTTATCATTCTTATCATATATTGCCAGATTGTTTTCCAAAAAGATTGTATCTCTTACTAGGAAAACCTACAAAAATGTCAGAGTCATCTGAAATACATTGGGAGTAAAGGTAGCAGGGATGTTTAAGGAGAAGGTGCTGTTGAGCTGCCTATGCATAATTAGCTTGGTTACAATCTAAGATAAAAATTTTAGAGTTAGAAGAACCCTTACAGGTCATTATGATCTCCCTCCCAATTTTTCATACAAGGAACTTGAGGTACATTGAGAAATTAAATGACTTGCCCAGAGTCACACAGTTAGCACTCCAAAAACAGTGCTCTCCCTATAGGCCAAGGTAAACATGGTTGATTTTTATAGAATGAGCCTCAGAGCCAGGTAAGACTCTTCTGGATTTGGGAAGAGCATGTGACTTCACTGTCTGGGATTCCTAGGAAGTTTCCCAGGTATGCTGATGGACAGCTAGGGAAGCAAAGTGTTGTGACTGTTATTCCTCCTCTGTAATCTTGTGAGTTGTGGCTATATTTGGTAAAGCTAGGG
Organism: Gracilinanus agilis; assembly: GCF_016433145.1. Classification (NCBI taxonomy): domain Eukaryota; kingdom Metazoa; phylum Chordata; class Mammalia; order Didelphimorphia; family Didelphidae; genus Gracilinanus; species Gracilinanus agilis. The sequence continues at coordinate 236,989,111 of NC_058131.1, read as the reverse complement.
CTAAAACATCCATTTTCAGGTAAGTCTGGACCAATCAGATATATTGTGATTGTCTGGTCTCTGCCCTATCTTCCCTAGGACAGGTTGGAGAATGAGAGCCATCAAAGCACCATTTCCTAATTCTACTAACATGCCTGTTTTCCTACAGTCTCACCAACATGGAACATTACCATTTTTTTAGCCATCTTTGCCAATTATAATCACTCTGTTGAACCAGCTAGTTTAGACCAAGGTTTAAGGTAGGCTGTGAAATGTATACATCCATAAATGGTAGGCTATGAGAGAGCCACCCAGCAATGGGACTTCTGGGAGCCCTACTAGACCAGAAAAAGTGTCACCTGGAACACAATTTCAGGACATTGACAGGCTGTGGAGCGTCTAGAGGAGGGTAGCCAGGATAGTAAGGGGCTCTTGAGTTCATGTCATATGAGAACCGTTCCCTTCCATGGAGAAGCTTATAGTCTAGCTGAGAAGTCTGGACGTATACTAAGATAAATTATGAGAAAAAGGAGGGTAAAGTAATACTAAGAAAGTGGTAAAGACTGTAAATGGTGCAGGAAGGAGCTCAAAGGAGGAAGGGAAGAGATCCCTAAGGGCTTGAGTAGTCAGGGAAGGCTTCAAGGAAGAGTAGGACTCAGACTGGGCAGAACTTAGATAAATATAGAAGCGGGAAAGACAGCATTGCAGGCGAGGGGATGACCTGAATAAAGGTGTAGTGGTCAGAATGCCCTTGATGTGTTTAGAGACCAGAAGAAAGATTCTACTCTTTGACAGAACTAGAGGGTTTGTTTAATTCAACTCAACCAGTTTTTATTACGTGATTTTCGTGTGATAAGCTTTTTCCTAGGGCTGGGGATACAAAGACAGAAATGGGAGGAAACAGGGCAGAATATCCCTGCCCTCATAGGACTTATATTCTGCTTGGGGAAAACAATAGTTAAGTAGAGATAGAGACTAGATTTGTGATTTCATTGGTTTGGGGAATTCCTGGGGGAAGAAACTCCCTCTACTAATATAGGTCAGCCAGTTTTGGTCTTAAAAGTTTTTTTTTTTTTTTTTTTTTTTTTTAAGACAGAAGGTCAAAGACTAGGCAAACAGGGTTAAGTGACTTGCCCAGGTCACATCCTAGGAAGTGTCTGAGACCAGAGTTGAATGTAGGGCCTCCAGACTGAGCCACCTAACTGACCCTGGTCTCAGAGTGTTGAAGGTTGAGTGACTTGATTAGGGTCACACAGCTGGGATCTACCAGAATCAGGAATCATAAGACCAGCCAGGTCTTCTTCCTGGCTCCTAGGTCATCTCTCTATCCCCAATGACTTGTGGCCTAACACACAGGCAAGTAAACTCAAATTATATACAGATTAAGTACAGGATGCCCCCCAAAGTCTTAGTGTAGTTTTAAGCCATGCACTTGAAGTTGCACTAAGATTTTTGAGAAATGCTGTGTGAAATGATGGAGTTTTTTGGTTTATTTTGTTTTGGCAGAGGGAGGGTAGGGATTCTCACAATCTAGGGGAGGAGGGTCAGGAAAGGTCCCCTGCAGGAGGCAACATTTGTATTTTGTCTCAAATGGAGGGAGGCATTCTTAGAAACAGGGGTGGGGAAAGGAGAGGATGGAATTGGATGGAATAGGTTATGATCCATAAATTTAGAGCCAGAAGGAGTCTCAGAAGCCACGGAGGATTAACAGACTCATTTTTTAAAAAACCCTTATCTTCTGTCTTAGAATGAATACAAATATTGGTTCCAAAGCAGAAGAACAGTGAAGGCTAGGTAGAAAATTGGAGTTAAATAATTTACCCAGGATCATACCGCTAGAAAACATATGAGGCCATATTTGAACCCAAGTCCTTCTGACTCCAGGCCCGATTCTCTATTTATTCACTGTGCTGCCTAACTGTCTCTAATGCACTCATTTTGTAGGTAAGAAAACTCTTAAAGGCCAGATGAACAGCTTAACTCATAAGAACTAGAGAGTCAGTGACAGTTCTAGAACAAAAAATTAAGTAATTCAAAGTCTTAGGGCAATTTTAAGCTACTAAACTTAAATTATTAAAGCTAAGACTTTTGGGACATCCTGTATGAATCCAGACTAGATAACTGAGAGAAACAGAAAAGTACAGAAAAAAAAGCTGATTTGGAGAGAAGTTGGGGTGGATTGGGAGAAAAGGTATTAAGTTTAAGTTTAGAAAAAATTAGTTGAAGTGACATGAATAAGTAAATGAAGACATACTTACATAAATGAATGAAAAAGCACATTTTATTTTTTTATAACCCTTACCTCCTATCTCAATTCTAAGGCAGAAGAGCAGTAAGAGCTAAGCAATCAGGGTTAAGTGACTTGCCCTTGGTCACATAGCTAGGAAATATCTGAATCAAGATTTGAACCCAGGACTTCCCATTTCCAAGCATGGCTCTCTATCCATTGTGCTACCCCAGTGCCTCAGAAAAAGCATTTGTTAAGCACTTGCCATATACCAGCACTGTGCTGGGGGCAGATGGTGCAAAAAGAAAAAACAAGACACAGTCAGGAAAGGTCTTCTTATAGGTAAGGCTGGGAGCAGAAAGGAGGGTGACCTTGAGATCTGGGTGACTCTTCTCCTCTAACTTTTCTCTGCAACAAAACAAATATGGCATCATTGGAAAAGCCTTTGGCTGAGAATCAGGATATCTGCCACTAACAGGGTAGATAGATGGAACAGAGGATAGAACCCTGGGTCTAGGGTCAGGAAGATCTGAGTTTAAATCCAGTCTCAGATACTTATTAGCTCTGGGATCCTGGGCAAGTCACTTAACCCTGTTTGCCTCAGTTTCCTCACCTGTAAAATTAGAGAACTGGAGAAGGAAATGGCAAACCACTCCAGTATCTCTGCCAAGAAAACCCCCATGGACTATGATTAAACAACTGAATAACAAATGTGACTAATTAGATTGGGGGAATCACTCCATGACTCTGGACCTATGTTTCCTTCTGTGCAAAATCTGGAACTTAGAGGAGATGGCTTTCTTTAGGCTCTTCCAGCCCCCAAAGTCTATGATTTTGCAAAGCACTCTAGGAGAATGGACATTTCAGTTAAGCTCAGATTACTTGTTCACTTGCTTCAGTCATGTCCAGATCTTTGTGACTTCATTTGGGGTTTTAGTTATTTATTTTTTAAATCCTTACCTTCCATCTTAGAATAAATACCATGTTTTGGTTCCAAAGCATAAAAGGGGTGAGAGCTAGACAATGGGGGTTAAGTGACTTGCCTGGGATCATACAGCTAGCAAGTGTCTGAGGCCAAATTAGAAACCAGGACCTCCTAGCTCTAGACCTGGCTCTCAAATAGCTGAACCACCTAGCTTCCCCCCCAATTTGGGGTTTTCTTCTTCTTCTTTGTCTTTTTTGGGGGGGAGTATTTTTAATTTTTTTCTCTATGGTTACATGATTCTTGTTGTCTCCCTTCCCTTTTCTCTCCCCCTACTCTTGGAGTTGCCAAGCAGTTCCACTGGGTTATACATACATTATCACTCAAAACCTATTCCCATATCATTCATTTTTGTAATAGAGTAACCTTCTAAAACCAAAGCCCCAAATCATATACCCAAATAACCAAGTGATAAATCACATGTTTTCTTTGGAATTCTACTCCCACAGTTCTTTCTCTAGATGTGGATAACATTCTTTCCCATAAGTCCCTCAGAATTGTCCTGGATCATTGTATTGCTATTAGTAGCAAAATCTATCACATTTGATTGTCTCACAATATTTCAGTTACTGTGTATAATGTTCTCCTGGTTCTGCTTATTTCATTCTGCATCAGTTCACATTCATCTTTCCAACTCTTTCTGAAATCATCCAGTTCATCGTTCCTTATAGCACAATAGTATTCCATCACCATCACATACCACAATTTGTTCAGCCATTCCCCATTGAGGGACATCGTCTCAATTTCCAATTTTTTGCCACCACAAAAGTGCAGTTATAAATATTTTTCTACAAATGGGTCCTTTCCCATTTTTAAAATCTCACTGGGATACAAACCCAGAAGTGGTATTGTTGAATCAAAGGACATGCATTCTTTAAAATCCCATTGAGCATAAATTCATTTGGGATTTTTTAATTTGAAATTTTTATTTCACTAATTTATTAAGAATATTTTTCCATGGTTCCATGATCCATGTTCCTTCTCCCCCTCCTCCCAACCCCCTCCCATAGGCAATGAGTAATTCCAGTGGGTTTTACATGTGTCATTGATCAAGACCTATTTCCATATAATTAATATTTGAATTAAGGTGATTTTTTAGTCTACAACCCCAATCATATCCCCATCAACCCAAGTGATCAAGCAGTTGTTTTTCTTCTGTATTTCTACTCCCACAGTTCTTTCTCTGAATGTGAATAGCGTTCTTTCCCATAAGTCCCTCAGCATTGTCCTGGGTCATTGCATTGCTGCTAGTAGAGAAGTCCATTACATTCGATTGTACCACAGTGCATCAGTCTCTGTGTATAAGGTTCTCCTAGTTCTGCTCCTTTCACTCTGCATCAATTCCTGAAGGTCGTTCCAGCTTACATGGAATTCCTCCAGTTCATTATTCCTTTGAGCACAATAATATTCCATCACCAACAGATACCACAATTTGTTCAGACATTTCCCAATTGAAGGGCATCCCCTCATTTTCCAATTTTTTGCCACCACAAAGAGTGCAGCTATAAATATTTTTGTACAAGTTGTTTTCCTTATGATCTCTTTGGGGTATAAACCCAGCAGTGGTATGGTTGGATCAAAAGGCAGACAGTCTTTTAAAGCCTTTTGGGCATAGTTCCAAATTGCCCTCCAGAATAGTTGGATCAATTCACAACTCCACCAGCAATGCTTTAATGTCCCAATTTTGCCACATCCCTTCCAACATTTATTACTTTCCTTTGCTGTCATTTTGGCTATTCTGCTAGGTGAGAGGTGATAACTCAGAGTTGTTTTGATTTGCATTTCTCTAATTATAAGAGATTTAGAACACTGTTCCATGTGCTTATTGATAGTTTTGATTTCTTTATCTGAAAATTGCCTATTCATGTCCCTTGCCCATTTATCAATTGGAGAATGGCTTGGTTTTTTGTGCAATTGATTTAGCTCCTTATAGATCTGAGAAATTAAACCTTTGTCAGAAGTTTATTTTGTTATAAAGATTTTTCCCAATTTGTTACTTCCCTTCTAATTTTGATTGTATTAGTTTTGTTTGTATAAACCCTTTTTTAATTTAATGTAATCAAAATTATTTATTTTATATTTTGTAATATTTTTTAACTCTTGCTTGGTCTTAAAATCTTTCCTTTCCCAGAGATCTGACAGGTAAACTATTCTATGTTCACCTGATTTACTTATAGTTTCCTTCTTTATATTCAGATCATTTACCCATTCTGAATTTATCTTGGTGTAGGGTATGAGACATTGATCTAAATCTAATCTCTCCCATACTGTTTTCAAAATTTCCCAGCAGTTTTTGTCAAATGAGTGGAATTTTCTTGACAGAGATACTGGAATACTTTGCCATTTTCTTTTCCAGCTCAGTTTATAGATGAGGAAACTGAGTCAAACAGGGTAAAGTGACTTGCCCAGGGTCACACAGCTAGGAAGTATCTGAGGCCAGATTTGAACTTGGGAAGATGTCTTCCTGATTCTAAACCCAACACTTTATCTACTATACCACCTAGCTGCCCTGTGCTCAGCTGCTCCCCGCTCCCCGCCAAAAGAGACAAAACTGGAGATCAAAAAGCTATTTTTTTTTAAACCCTTACCTTCCATCTTGGAGTCAATACAGTGTATTGGCTCCAAGGCAGAAGAGTGGTAAGTGTAGGCAATGGGGGTCAAGTGACTTGCCCAGGGTCACACAGCTGGGAAGTGTCTGAGGTCAGGCCTGGCTCTCAATCCACTGAGCTACCCAGCTGCCCCCTCAAAAAGCTTTTTACCAAAGTTGAAATGATTACAAATTATTTGTTCCTATGGCAAAAATTGATTTGAACAATAGCTTGTGTGTACAGAACACTAAAGTAGAAGTTGGAGGAGATACAAAGTTTAGCTGATGTAGCCGTTGCCTCCTTTGTAGCCTCATGTCTAGTAACAGCTAGATGGGGGCTTGCTCAAATGACTTGCTTAGGGTCACACAGCCACGACTAGAGAATCAGAAGTAGATTCTGAGTTTGCAACAGCTCCCCGCCTAATTACTCCTGCTTACTCAGTGACTCACTGAATAAGGCCAGAGGACTGTTCTTGGACAGGCGGGGGGAAGACTTTCATGTTTCATGTGTTTCTAATAAACAGACCTGGGAAGCCTAGAAACTTTTCTTTGGACAGATCATGCACTTATCATGACAGAGTGCCTCCCTGAGCCAGGAACAATGACAATTTTTCCAACAATATAGCTATAAAAGAAAAGAAAACAGAACTGAAAACCTGATGGTGCCAGGCTTACCCTAGGGCACTAGATAGGGAAATTTAGGGTCTTATCGTCCAGCCTCCCGCCCTATCCTTCCATCACTCAAGAAACAATGATTAAGGTCTTACTTTGTGCCAGGAACTATGCTAGGTAAAAAGAAAAGAATAAAAAAGTAACTGCTCTGAAGGAGTTTACGTTCAGTAAGGGGAGAAAATGTGTATGTGTGTGTGTATGTGTGGTGTGTGTGTATAAATATACACACACAAACAAAATAAATACATATATGTCGTAGAAGATAATGAGGATGGTACAGAAGATAATGAGTTAGGGGCACTGAAAAGGTTTCATACAGAAAATGACCCTTGATTTGAGTTTTGAAGGAAATCAGGGGATTCTAAAAGATGGAGGTGAGAAGGGGATGTATTCCAGGCATGAGGCACAGCCAGGACAAAAGCAAAGAGGCAGGAAAAATGTCAAATATTAGGAATGCCCAAATGGTCCAATCTAGCTATACTGCAGAGTATGGAAAAGGGAGTAATAGATAACAAAGTAAGAAGACAAGTCTCTGCCAGGTCGAGAGGGATTTTACGAGTTAAAAAGAGGAGTTTATATTTATCCTAAAGGATAAGAGTTTATTGAGCAGGGGAATGATAGTATCTCTGACAGGTAGGAGGAGCTCTCTATTTTACAAGGTAGGCAATTCTATTATCAGACAGATCTAATCATTCTTTCTTTCTTTTTTTTTTTTTAACCCTTACTTTCCATCTTGAAGGCAGAAGAGTGATAAGGGCTAGGCAAAGGGGGTTAAGTGACTTGCCCAGGGTCACACAGATTCTAATCATTATTTCTTTAAATGAATAAAAAGATCTGCCCCCCTCTAACTTTCCCCCATCATTCCTTGTTCTGGCTTTCCTGTATCAATGTAGAATCGCTTCTCTCTTCTACCCCTTAAATAAAGGATAACTCTAACATCTTGGTGCCATTTGAAGCCATCAAGGCTTTTGGGACATCCCTTATACATACAGGGAAGCAGCACAGTAGAGTGGGAAAACCAGTAGCTGCAGAATCAGAAGATTTGGGTTCAGGCCTTACCCCTATCAATCACTAGCTCTTGACCTTGGGTAAATCACTTCATTTCCCAGGACCTCAGTTTCCTCGTCTGTAAAATGAAGGGTTTTGACTAGATGGGGTCTGAGGTCTTTTCCATCTCTCAGTCCATGATCTGAAGGAATATATGAAAACTTGTCTTGACTTTATCAAATTAAACATTCCTAGTTTGGGGCTTCTCTTCTAAAGTCATTAGCTTCTTAACTCTTTGCTATCCCAGGCATCCTCTTCTGTATATATTCTAACTTGCCAGCATATCTCTTAAAATGTAATATTCAAGAGGACAGCCCAAAAACTCGGTGGATTGAGAGCCAGTCCTAGATATGGGAGGTTCTAGGTTCAAATCTGGCCTCAGATACTTCCTAGCTATGTGACCCTGAACAAGTCACTTGACTCCTATTGCCTAGCCCAGTGATGGGTAAACTTTTTTAAAGAGGGGCCAAAGGAAAACAAATGCTCATCTGTCAATCTGTTTCTAAGACAACTCTTTCGAAGTTTCATTGTATTGTATCCTACTCATTGTATTTTTCAGATTAGGAATAATGCCAGGTTGCTGGATAGAACATTTCAGGGGGCTGCATCTGGCCCGGGGCCATAGTTTGCCCATCACTGGCCTAGCCCTTTATGCTCTTCTGCCTTAGAACCAATACATAGTATCAATTCTAAGATAGAAGGTAAGAGTTAAAAAAAAAGCAGTAATATTCAGATCTGAGCACAGCATTCCAGATTTGATCTGATCAATATAAGGTTCTATAGACTGTTACTTTCTATGATCAAAATATTTTTCTTCTATTAATGCACTTCTTTAAAGGCATTCCATCATATTGTTGGCTCATTTAAATATCTTCCAAAGCCAGGTCTCCCCAGTCCTTTATTTCTACAATTGATTTATTGGACCTTAATGAAACTCTCCTGTTATATTTTATCTTGATGATTTTTTTTACCCCATGTTCCAGCTTGTTGACATACTTCTGAATCTTCTCTTCCAGCTCTTTTCTTGATGTTATCCAGAAATGTTGACAGTATGCTTTTCTATGTCTTCATTCAAGTCACTGATTAAAAAAAAATAGTCCAATCTGACAAAAACAAGGACAGAGTCCTGTGGTATATTATTAGAGACCTTCCTTCAGGCTGACCTCAGAGCCATTTGTCACTCTTTGGACTGCTCAACCCATGGTGAATATGCCCAACAATACTGTCATCCAGCCTTTTGTAATCTAGGAGGATTACATGGGGATACTGTTAGAAGTTTCTGAGGTTGTCATGAGGATACTGTCTCAGATGTTTTTACTGCTTTTCCAGGGGTGTGGCCCATTTTACAACTGAGGAAACTGAGACCCAGAGAGTTCAAATGACTTGATCAACATTACACAGAAAGCCAATTGCAGAGCTCAGATATTTAGATTCTGAACCCCATATTCTTTCTACTACATTTCATTGAATCAAAGATTCAGAGCTAGAGAAGACCTTAGAAGTTATCCAGTCCAACCAAAACCTTAATAGGAGTCCTTCTTGAGCAATTTGGAACTATGCTCAAAGAACTCTTAAACTGTACATACCCTTTGACCCATCAATACCATTACTAGGTCTGTATCCCAAAGAAATTTTTTTTAAAAAGGAAAGAACCTATATGTATAAAAACATTTATTGCAGTTCTTTTTGTGGTAGCGTAGAATCAGAAATCATTTGGGGATTGGCTGAACATTTGGTATATGATTGCTATGGAATACTATCGTGCTTAGACCCGACAAACAGAATGATTTCAGAAAAATCTGGAAAAGTTCACACGAACTGATGCAAAATGAAGTAAGCAGAACCAGAAGAACATTGTACATAGTGACAACAATATTTTTTGATGAACTACTGTGAATGACCTAGTCATTCTCAGCAAAGCAGTGATCTAAGCCAATGCCAGAGACTCAGAAGGAAAAATGTCATCTGTTCCCCAAAAACAACTGGTAGAATCTGCATGCAACCTGAAACATATTGTATTTCATTTTCTTTTTTCTTCTTTTTTTAAATTTGAGATCTCTTCCACAAGATGACTAATATGGGAAAATGTTTTATACGATTACACTTGTAAAATCTATATCAGGTGACTTACTGTCTCAGGAAGGGAAGAGGGCAAGAAGGGAGGGTCAGAAGAAGAGAGAGAATTTGGAACTCAAAACTTTAAAAAAATGAATGTTAAAAATTGTTTTTACATGCAATGGGGGAAAAAATAAAATATAATTAAAAAGAAGTAAAAAGGAGGCAGCTGGGTGACTCAATGGATTGAGAGAAAGGCCTAAAGAGGGGAGGTCCTAGGTTCAAATCGGGTCTCAGATACTCTCTAGCTGTGTGACCCTGGGCAAGTTACTTACCCCCCATTACCTAGCCCTTAACATTCTTCTGCCTTGGAACCAATACACAGTATTGATTCTAAAATGGAAGGTAAGGGCTAAAAATAATTAGGTAGATAGGTAGATAGACAGACAGACAGATAGATAGACAGACAGACAGACAGACAGACAGATAGATAGATAGATAGATAGATAGATAAAAAAAAGAAAATTCCTCTCCTCTTCCTTGTAGTGCACCTGACAAACAAGCCAGCCTCCTCTAAAGTGAAATTGTGAAATCCTTCACTAGAAGTGCTTACTAAGCGCTCTTTGACAGACTGAGTCTCTCCTCTCTTCTCTCCGTTCCTTGCTTTTTCATCTGCTTTCCAGGATCATGTAGAGTAAGTCTTCTGAGTGCGAATCCTTCTAATAGTTGAAGAAAACTCTTCTTTCTCTTGCCTTCTCTTCTCCAGCCTAATGGTCTCCAAGTTCCTCCATCCAATCCTCTTATAACTTAACTTTGCATTCCTTTCTCTATCCTATTTGTCTCCCTCTGATATTCTCTCAGCATGTCATTGTCATTCCAAAAGGGAACATGTCCTTCCAGATGTGGCCTGGTCAGGCTGTTACTATCTCCTTCATTCTGAATGCTGTATCTTTATTAATGTGACCTAAAAACAACAGCTTCCTGGCAGCCATGATAGTTTTTTGGATGCCTATGGAGTTTGCAGTCCATTAAAATCCCTGCATCTTTGATCTTTCCTGTTATCCTCTGTTGTCTTGGAAATGCTGTTTCACTCCGTCTTTGCCGGCTCTGCTACTCCAGAATTTGTCTTGAGGTGTTCCTGGGAGTTTCTGTGGTTGTTTGGAGTGGATTTGGGTCAGCTTGGAGTATTCCTTCCTTACTCCACCCTCTTGGTTCCTGGAACGAAAGTCTTGGCATGCACTAGAAGCAGTGAGGTGATGTGGTGAATTGAGCTCAGGCCTGGAGTCACGGAGCCCTGAATTCAAATACTGCCTCAAACACTTGCTAGCTGGCTGATCCTGGGCAAGTCACTTAATCGCAGTTCCCACTTCTGTAAAATGAGAATAATAACAGCCCCTTCATCCCAGGGTTGCTGCTGCGAGCATCAAATGAGTTAATGTGGGGACAGCTGGGTAGCTCAGTGGATTGAGAGCCAGGCCTAGACAGGAGGTCCTGGGTTCAAATCTGGCCTCAGACACTTCCCAGCTGTGTGACCCTGGGCAAGTCACTTGACCCCCATTGCCTAGCCCTTTACATTCTTCTGTCTTGGAGCCAGTACACAGTATTGACTCCAAGATGGAAGGAAACGGTTTAATTAAAAAAAAAGAGAGAGAGAGAGAGAGACAGAGAGAGAGAGAATAAAGTCTCACTGAAGCCCAGAGAAGAGACAATATTCAGGAAGAGGCAGTCAGTGATTTCCAGTGCATTACTGCATCTCCCAGGACCTTAGTTTCTTCAGCAGTAATACAAAATTCAGAGTTTCGATTAGATGATCTCTAAGATTCCTTCCAGCTCCCACGGTTCCCATGGTCCCAACCATCATTTAGAGGGGTACCCAGGGTGACTGTGCGGGACATTATGCAACAAAACCAAAGCAAGTGAGGAACCTGTAGGGTTGGTTGGGGGCAGGATGTCAGGATGGGCATTGAGGCAGTGGGAGGAATTTTTCCAAAGAATGGTGTAGTTAGTATAGCAGCCAGGATATTCTAACCAGACCAGTTCTCTGTCCCACTTGTCTTCTTGTATCTCACACTCTGGTTTGTTTTTATTTTTGTGTCTGTTTACAGCACATGCCATAACTAACAAAAGGGACAAAAGATCTAACATAAGACATTTGAGCTGATAAACCAAGAACCCAATTTCTCGATCTAAAATGGGGGTTGGGGAAGAGTCCACTCCTCCCCCCACCCACCTTCCTGCTGTCTGTTACTTGGAATTTGATTATGTTTATAGGGTTGAAACTATGATTTCTATTTCTTTGATGACAGCTTTGGAAGGCACTCCTCAGCCAGGGTGGCTGTCTGTTAGCTGTTTGTTTTCTTCTCTTGGGGAGGGACTGGAGCCATCACTCAAGTTGCTTTTGGGGATGATTGGTTTGGAGAGTCTGAGATCACAACACACATACACACCAAACTGGAACAGCTGTCCAAGATCATCTTTAAGGAAAGAGCCTGGTCACAATTCCTAGAAGTTGTTGTTGTTGTTGTTGGTGGTGGTGGTGGTGGTGGTGGTGGCACACTGGCGGGGTAGAATAAAGTCCTTAACACTTGAGCTCCAGAGCAAGTCTAAAGCCCTAGCAGTGCAAACTGAGCTGGGAGTTAGTTGACTGTCTCATTCCCATTCAGCTAGTATATCTGGGCCAGGGGAGAGCAGGCCCTCCTAGCTGGGGTAACTGTGCATTTGGATTCCTAGTTTTATTTGGAGTTGACCTCTTTCTCTTAGGCCTCCACCCTCCCCCTAAGGGGTTGACATAGTAGTCCAGCCTTTAGGAATCCCCTGCCTCTCGGTGTCTCTTCCTAGTCCCCCTCCCTCTAATCATTCTTTCCTCCTTTTAGGCCAAGCCCGGCTCTAGAGTGATAAACTGGACATTCTGACCACCTGGTTACTCTCTTCCCCACCAGGGGTGGCTCGAAGAGTTTTGGAGTGAAGTCGTTAGAAACAGTGAATAGTGTTTTCAAAAATCATCGTCATGGAATTTCAGTACAGTCTGTATCTTTTTTACATTGGAAAAGTATGTGATTAGTGGACCTGGGCTCCTCTGAGTCCTGGCTCAGCTCCTTACAACCTATGGGACCTGGGAAAAGAAAATGAACCTCTGTGGGCCACAGCTTTGTCATTTATATAGTGATGGGGTTGGATTCGCTCAAATGTTCTTAATCCTTTTTTGTACCATGGACTCCCCACCTACTCCTTTGGCAGTCTGGTGAACCCCTTCTTCAAATAATATTTTAAATGCAGAAAATAAAAATACATAAAACTATAAAGGAAACCGATTATGCTGAAATACAGTTATCAAATTTAGAAATTCACAGACTTTATTTAGACTATGAGTCCCTTCAGATTTAATGAATGAGTCAGCATGATTGGAGGGAAGGGAGGGAGTCCATGATTCACAAAAATCATCTCTTCCTTACAGTCCTTCTAGCAAGAAGAGTTCCCATCTTAACATTTAATTGTAATCTTATGATGGCTATTTTTATTAAGAATAAAATAATAATTGTCAGAACCCATTATCTATCACAGATGTAGTTCAATCTTTTTTTTTTTTTTTAACACTTACCTTCCATCTTTGAATCAATACTATGTATTGGTTCCAAGGCAGAAGAGCAATAAAGACTAGGCATTGAGGGTTAAATGACTTGTCCAGGGTCACACAGCCAGGATTTGAAACCCGAACGTTCTGGCTGGTTCTCTATCCACTGAGCCACTCTGGCTGCCTCAGATGTAGTTCAATATTGAACATTCAACATAAACTCTACCATTTATTCTCAGGCTCCATCCTCAAGTAACAGCATCTGGCTCTTCTACCTCCAAACCCCAGGCTGCCCACAAGTCACTAAGGTTATGGAGACATCATCATAGTATAAATGATCATTATAGAGAATTCATGCGCTTCTAAAGAGAAGTTGACCCGCGGCTCCTCCCATGTTCAGAGAAAGAAGAAGAACCGTTTTGTTGTTGTTCAGTCACGTCTAACACTCTATGACCTCATTTGGGGTTTTCTTGCCAGGGATCTTGGACTGCTTTGCCATTTCCTTCTCCAGCTCAGTTTACACATGAGGAATTGAGGCAAACAGGGTGAAGTGACTTGCCCCAGATCATACAGCTAATAAGTCTCTGGGGCCAAATTTGAATTCAGATCTTCTTGACTCCAGACCCACTACCAACCCACTGATCCACTTAGCTGCCTCTCTTATTTTATATAGCAATAATGATAATAACCGATATTTATATAGCACTTTAAGGTTTACAAAGTACTTGACATACACTGTCTCCTTGGAACCACACAACCAGCCTGGGAGGTATTTGCCATTATTGCCCCTATTTTATGGATGAGGAGACTGAGGCTGAGAGAGATTAAGTGATTTGTCCAGGGTCATACATACAGCACGTATCGGAGGCTGGACTTAAACCCAGGTCTTCTTGACTCTAAATCCAATGACATGCTGCTCTCTGAGGCAAGTGTTGCTATTGCTCCCATGTAGTAAAAGGGCAGGTTGGGGCTCTTGCCATCGCCCACTGAGGGCACCTCTACTTCTGGACTCATGCATGCAGACTCCTCCTTCCTGGCATATCCAACTGAAGATGGTAACTTGCAAGCCTCCTAAGTGGGAGAGCCATGGAGCCATTGTCAGAAAAAAAGAAGTCATAATGGGGAGGGAGATGGTCTTAGGGGAAAGGCTGTGAATTTTGCTTTAGATATTTGGAGATATTCTCCTAGTGATGCTATTTGGCTACAGATCATGGAATGCTATGTTATGTCACGTTGAATGGTTCAATTGTGTCTAACTCTTTACAACTCCATTTGGGGTTTTCTTGGCAAAGATAGTGGAATGGGTTGCCATTTCCTTTTCCAGCTTATTTTATAGATGAGGAAAGTGAGGCCAGCAAGGTTAAGTGACTTGCCCAGGGTCACACAGCTATTAAGTGTGTGAGGCTGGATTGGAATTTAGGAAGAAGAGACTCCCTGACTCTAGGTGCTTTGTCCACTGCACCACCTACCACCCATCACCTTTCTATTATTTTCTATTTCTATTATTTCCCATTTCTATTATTTTCTATCATTTCCCAGTGACTCTCTTGCTCCAGCAGGATCTTCCATTGCAACAAAGGGGTGAAGTTAAGCTGAACAAACACATTGGTCCTATCTTATAATGCATGCCTCATTCCACAACTGTGGCCCATCACCTCTCTACTGAGGAAAATGGATTGCCACCAATCCTTTGAAAGCTTCAAGACTCATCACTATGTGATATTTCACTTCCTTGGTTACATGGGCAAATGAAGAGGGGCAAAGATTTTCTTTTACTTGTTTATTTATTTTTATTTTGCAGGTAATTTCTGTTTTGATGGGGGGGGAGGCCTGTGTATATTTGAAGCAGCAGGAAAAGAGCCATGAAAATGAAAGATGCTGAATAAATATTAATTAAGAGAGGGAGATCCCTGAGGAGACAGAAAGGGATGGATTCATGAGGCAGGTGGTGGGATTCGTCTGGCAGGGATGAGGGCCATCGCTCCCTCCGAGACAGACAGGAGGGGATGAGATGGGATGGGTGGAGAGGCCAATATTTGAGGGTGGAGAGGAGGCTCATGCCAGATGGCCTTGATCTTCCCAGTAAAGGAGAGGTGAAGTCATCTGTTAAAAGTTTGGGAATAGGGGTGGGATGGGGTATTGGGAAGGGGAGAGGAGGTCTGAAGCAGTCATTGTAGGGAATTTGCTAGAGGATCAACAACAATAAAAAAAAGGATAAAAGAATGGCCAAGCTGCAACAAAGGCCTAGTCTGAGATTAGATGAAAATGAATTGGTAGTAGGTTAAGACAACATAATTCCGAGATTGTTCCAGAAGCATTCTGTGGCCTGAGACAAGGTTTGAGAGAGCAGGTAGACAGAGGGGGCTGATCCAGGGTTAGACAATGGCAGAAATAATTAAAGAGGATGAAGAAGATTAAGGTTTTAGTAAAGGCAGTGTTGAAATGATTTCTCAAGAATATAGAATGCTAGGCTTAGAGTCAGGAAGTCCTGAGTTCAAATCATGCCTCAGATACTGCTGGGGGACCCTACATAAGTCTCTTAACCTTTCTGGGGCTCAGTTTCTTTATAAATGAGAGGGCTGGGCTCCGTGGCCTCAAAGGTAACTTCCAGCTCTAACTCTATGGCCTCTGAGTATGGCCTGAAGGGGGATAATGGCCTGGATGAGATGGTAGGGGTGAGAGGAATATCATGGTACAATGAAAAATGTGCTGTGTATGTACTCAGAGGACTTGAGTTCAAATCCTGATTTTGAATTTGCTCTATGACCGTTCACTTTCTTTATCTATAAAACGAGGGAGTGGGATTAGCTAGATTCTGGGGGCCTTTCTATTTCTAAATCTATCATCTTATCGGGTAACTATGCTGATGATAAAAGAATGAATTTAATAACTATGAAAGAATTGACAGATAAAGAGATTATAGGCAGGATCTGGGAGTTCTAGTGGTCAGCTAGGTGCTGGGACGGATAGAGTGTAAGACCTGAAGTCAGGAAGCCTCCTCTTCCCAAATTCAAATCTGGCCTCAGATGATCTTTGGCAAGTCACTTAACTCCATTTGCCTCAGTTTCCTTATCTGTAAAATAAGCTGGTGAAGAAAATGGCAAACCACTCTAGAAGCTTGACCAAGAAAACCCCAAATGAGGTCATAAAGTGTTGGAAACAATTAAACAACTGGGAGCTCTAGATGGGAAGCAAGGAAGAGACACTGACTGCGCCGGACCCTGGTGGATGTCTTGAGGGGAAGGGGTGCAAGACTGACCAGGTGGGAGAGTAGGCAAGGACCCACTGGGGTTAACAAACCACCTAAGGAAGGGTTTAGATGAGAGGCCGGCCACTGTGGCTTGTTAAGGTAGGGAGGAAGTTGGAAATGTAGCTCTAAGAGGAATGCAGGACTGAGCAAGTCTGAGAAATGAGATGACTCAACAAGAAAAAGGACTAGCTTAGATACTTGGAATAGGGGAAATCATAGTCTTTTTTGGCCCCTCAGTTTCCTTATTTGTTAAAAAAAAAAAAAAGACAAACTAGTTAGACTAGATGGCCTCTGAGGTCCCTTCCAGGTCTAGATCAATGAAATTCTGATGTCTGTTCTCTTCCTTGGCCTCAGTTTCTACATCTGTCAAATAAAGAGATTAGACTGACTTCTGAACTTTAAGCTTTAGGATTGGGATCCTATGATTTGAATTGATATATTCTTTCATTCCACATAGTTGCTTTAGGTCACGTAGATTTCTTTCATAAGTAATGCTATTGTTAAGTAATTTTAATCCTATCCTTGTGACCCCATTTGGTTTTCTTGGCAAAGATACTGGAGTGGTTTCCTATTTCCTTCTCCATCCTACTTTTTACAGATGAGGAAACAGAGGCAAATAGGGTTAAGTGACTTGCCCAGGGTCATTCAGCTAGTAAGTGCCTGAGGCAATATTTGAACTTGGGAAGATGAAACTTTCTAACTTCAGGTCCAGTGCTCTGTCCACTGTGCCTCCTTGCTGCTCATTAAATGGAGATCTGAAGAAATTTATAAAGATGGTGGAAGCAAATAGGAAAAGTTAGAAGATAAGAGATATAACAATTTGATGAATCAAACTCCTAGAGGAGAGAGGAGGGGGATGAGATTAGAACATAAATACAGGGAGTAATCTTGATGAGAAGGGTCACTTCTTTCTCAGACGGAGCAGATGGAGAACTTGGATTGCCCAATTATTTTATCAATGCCCTTGAAATATTTTAAAATTTAGAGAAAGACCTCTAGCATGTTGGAGAAATCAGGGAGTTAGGTGACATAATGGACAGAGATTTGGACTTGGAGTCAGGAAGATCTGAGTTCGGATCCTGCCCAAGACCTCACTGGGTTATTGTGAGGATCAGTGAGTTAACATACATAATGTGCTTTGCAAACTAAATTCATGGAAGTTCATGGGTAAAAATTATACAGGATGAGGTGGCATGGAGCGAAAGGAATTCAACCAAGTGAGATAAGATCTCAAGACCACCAAAGTACTGAAACATAACCTGTGGCTCAGAACCACAACTCTGAATTCATGTGACTTAAGTACATGTGTTGGAGGTGTCTCAATATTTATTATTCAGGATTTTGCCTCCACCCTAGAAACACATGAATTTGACTCATTTTGGCTTTCTCCTCCGGGTATTTGCTTTCTTTTGCCAGTACCAGCTAACAAGCTTTGGAACATAGAAAAAGTTTATTCTCTATAAGAAAAAAATACTGAAAGAACTGAGCCTAAAGGCAGTCAAGAAAACATTTCAGCTACGCAGTTGTTTTAGACTTAGAGCACCATTCTGTAATTGAGGTTATCCCTGACCAAAATAGGAGAACTCGGGGGTTTCTAGGAAATCTAACAACCTGCTCTGCTCTGCTCTGATAAATTCCAATAGTCCCAGAGATCTATATATATCTATATATATCCTGGGGTTGAGAATCCTTTAAGTAGGGAAAGAATTTGGGCTTAAGAGAGAATCAAACATTCTGTTCCTGGTCGCTGACCTGCACAGCCCCCAGAATTGTGGGAAAGGAAAGTGAAAGGAAAGACCTACGTTTGCCCCTCCATATTATGGTTCTCGAGTCAAAAAACATTTATTAAGAACTTCCTTTGTGGGACAGTTGGTGGCTCAGGGGATTGAAAGCCATGCCTAAAGATAGGAGGTCCTGGAGGCCTCAGACACTTGGGTGTCACTGTGTGACTCTGGGCAAGTTAACCCCCCTTTAGCCCCCATTGCCTAGTCAATACCCAGTATTAATTCTAAGATGAAAGGTAAGTTTAAAAAAAAAAAAAGAACTTCCTATGGTGCTAGGTTCTATATTTATGACTAGAGATTCAATCAAGCAAAAAGAAAGAAAGATCCTGTTCTCAAAGAAATTACTTTCTAGTGGGTGAAGATGATACATAAAAGGGAGCTAAAAAGGGCATGTGAGAGAGAAGGTACTTGCATGGGAACATGGTGGCAAAGTCTGGAGAATGAAGAATGGCTGGTCTGAGTCCTTCCTTAAAATGTAGTTTCTGGGAAACATTTGCCCCCTGGGAGAAGGGAGCTACGAGGGCAGTGGAGGCATGCTGACTCTGCTTTATACCTCTTGGTTCTGGCTTAGTTGTCTTTATCTACTTACTACTCTTAGTTCCTCGTCTTTGCTATCCATTTCTGATTCCCAAAGAAAGCATTATAGTTATAATGAGATGGCCAGGGATAACATGCAACTGGGTTTATTAATACCCTCTAAAGTCTTTTTTTTTCAAACCCATACCTTCTGACTTAGAATCAATAATAAATATTTGTTCTGAGGCAGAAGAGCAATAGGGACTAGGCAATGGAGGTTAAGTGACTTGCTAAGTTAAGGGTCACACAGCTAGGAAGCATTTGAGGTCATATTTGAACCCAGAACCTTCTGTCTCTAGGCCTGGCTCTCAATCCACTGAGCCACCCCGGTGCCCCCTTCCTAAAGTCTTTTTGTTTATTTGGCCTCCTGCTATAGCCGATCAGCACAACTAAGGGTCCCTCAAACAGTTATTAAAGGTCTTCTCACTCTACTGTCCTAACCAATATTCCCAGCTTTTAATACCTATTATATTTGGGATAACTGAATACTATTCACTTCTTCCCTGCCCAGAGTATGAACAGTGTGCCCCACCCCCAAATGGTCAGTATCTCTGCTTTAAACTGAAGAAAATTACTTATTCTCCCTTCCTTCCTTCCTTCCTTCCTTCCTTCCTTCCTTCCTTCCTTCCTTCCTTCCTTCCTTCCTGCCTCCCTGCCTGCCTGCCTGCCTGCCTGCCTGCCTTCTTGCTTTCCTTCCTGCCTTTTAGATCAGGGAACTTTTAGAACAGGAAACTCCCTTTACCAATGAAGGTCAACACCTATCTATAACTCAGCCTTACTGAGCTGCCTAGAGTACTTAGAGATTAAGTCACTTGGCCAGTCCCAATCAGTTTGTGTCAAGAGATGGGATTTGAATTCAGGGCCACTAAAGCATTCTTCCTCCCTATATGTAGCACTTGAAAGTTTACAAAGCATTTTCTTCTTCGTCACCCTGTGGTAGATTGCATGAGTTTTCTTACTCCCATCTTACAAATGAGGAAACTGAATCTCAGAGAGATCATAAATCTAAAGATTGATGGGACCTTGAGATCATCTAGTCCAACTTTCTCATTTTATAGATGAAGAAACTGAGGGCTAAAGAAGGTGAATGACTGCTAAACTTCACCCAGGCTTTTCCACCTTTTCAATGCTCCCAAAGTGGTATGATCCAGGGAGAGGTACGGTTACTGCTCTCCTGGTCTGTGCTCTAGTCTTTACCCAAAGGACTCCCTTCTCTCCTTTAGCCATGAATGCTAGTGCTCCTTTTCACCCTGGACCTGTCCCCAGGGCCCCTGCTTCCTTGTGATCAATGTGAAGTCCTCCTCTCTGCCCTGGAGCTGTAACTCAGAACTATGTATGAGCATAGAGTATTGCCAGACGGCAAGTTTTCTGAAGCTATGTGATCCAAATCGTCTCCCTTCCTCCTTCCCTCCCCCCCCCCCCCCATAAGCCATTCAGTCTGGGTTCTACATGTATTGAGGTGTTATTTTAAAGTTCTTTGGAGGGAAATGTTGGGAGTGTTGCACTGGGTTGCTGCCTCTACTTCACCATCATGGTTCTGCCCTTAGCATTCCTTTTGGAAACCAGCCTGAATGAGAATGGCATCTGAATACTCAAATGATTTTCCCATTAGGGGAGTCCCTTGATGCACTCTTCTTTCTTTTCTCTATGACTTATCTACAATGCTTTTAGACATATGAAGCATATGCCAAACAGGATTAGCAGAGCCCTAGAGGGGCAATGTGCTCTAATGCTCTCTTTGGAGCCCAGGACAGCTCTTTTTGAAGTCCTGCCTCTCCTACTTATTGGTTACATGATAATGGGCAATTCCCTTTAACTTTTCTGAACCTCAATTTCCTCATCTGGGAAATGGGAACAATAATATTTATAGTATCTCTTTCACAGGCTTTTTTTACCTTTTTTTTTTTAAAGACCCTCACCTTCTGCCTTAGAATCAATACTATGTATTAGTAAGGGCTAGGCAAGTTGGGGTTAAGTGACTTGACCAGGGTCACAGGAAATATTTGAGGTTGGATTTGAACCCAGGACCTCCTATCTCTGGGCCTGGCTCTCTATCAACTGAGCCACCTAGCTAGCCCCCCACAGGGTTTTTAGAAGGTCTTACTGTCATCACAGTTATAAAGGGCTTTGTGGGCTTTGAGGTGTAACTAAAAGTAGATTATCAATATTAAACATTGAGGAGGAGATGGGACTAGACGACCGTGAAATTCCAAATCATTCTTCAATTTTATTCTTTTTCTGAAACATCTCAAATGTATCCGTTTTTGAGAAATCATAACATATGATTTTCTATTGTTACAAGATGTGACAACGTGTCAGGCATCTTCTCCCTTTAGAGAAAAGTCCATACGGAGCCCTCTTGTGACTGATGTTTATAACTGATGAGACTTCACATGATTATTCTGTAGCACTTCAAAGGATCCAACCAGTTTCATGATGCAAGTACCCTGGGGACCCAATTAGCCCTGCACATTCGCTGTTGTCCTAAAGTTTACTTATGGGACCTTTTAGAAATGGGGAAATCTTACTGTTTGGGGAGGGACTGGAATCTCCTGCCATGTAAGTGTTTGCAGGGTATTCAATAAGCACTCTGTTGACTGAACAAGTGAGTGACTCTGATTGTCTCTGGCATTCAATTGAAATAACCTTCTTATTAAGTATCTATTACATTAAAAATATTTTTAAACCTTTACCTTCCATTTTAGAATCAATACTATGTGTTGGTTCCAACACAGACGAGTGGTAAGAGCCAGGCAATGGGGGTTAAGTGACTTGCCCAGGGTCACACAACTAGGAAGTGTCTGAGGTCAAATTTGAACCCAGAATCTCCTGTCTCTAGGTTTGGCTCTCAATCCACTTAACCACCCAGCTGCCCCCCCTCCCCCCCCCATATCTATTATATTTTAAGGGCAATTCTGTGGCAAGTGGATAGAGTTGTGGGTCTTAAGCAGCATTGGCAAAGGTGTGGCATGTGTGCAGAGCTGGCACTTGGGGAGCCGCTCCGTTCCCCCCTTCTCAGGACCCGAGGACATTTTTTTTGCATGTCCTGCCCCTCTGTCCAGCTGCCCAAAGTGAGTACTTCCTCCCTCTGCTCTCTGGGATAATGGAGTGGGGGGTGCTCATAGGCAGCTTAAAGTTGCAGTTTAGGCACCTGAACTTGAAAACCTTCACAAATGCTGGTGGAGAGTTAAATCTGGCCTGAGTTCAAATCTGATCTCAGATACTTCCTAGCTGTGTGATCCCAGGCAAGTCACTTAATCCTATTTGCCTCAGGTTCCTCATCTGTCAAAGGAACTGGAGATGAAATGGCAAACCACTCGGGGGTCTTTGCCAAGAAGACTCTAAATAGGGTCACAAAGAGTCAGACATGACTGAAACCACTGAACAACAGTAACAAAATGAGGATAATAAAAGCATCTACCTTCCAGGGTTATTAAAAGGATCCAATGAAAGTAATAATTGTAAAGTGCTTAGTACAGTGCCTGGCACATAGTAAATGCTATATCAGTGTTGTCTATTATAATTATAAGCCTTTATTATATTTTAGATACTATTGTAGCTGCTAGAGATGCAAAGAATAGTTCCTACCCTCCAGGAGCTTATATTCTATTGGAGTAGAGGTAGTGGATACGGCAAATACAGACATAAATAAATCTGTATTTGTAAAATTTGTACATTGTGTACAAATGATGAGCAGTAGGGGAAAGAAAGCTGGATTTGGAGTCAGAGAAACTGAGTTCAAATCCTTTATCTTTCTTCTCTGGTCTGTTTACTTATCTGTGAAATGAGAGGGGTGGACTAGATAAGCTCAAATGCCCTTTTCGGCTCTAAATCTACGATTCTAAGAAAGAGTCATTTCAAGAAAGGGAGATTGGTAATCACTGTGCTGTTGTTAAATCATTTCAGTCCCGTCCAACTCTTCCTGACCCCAATTTGGAGTTTTCTTCACAAAGATACAGGGGTAGTTTTCAATTTCTTCTCCAGATCATTTTGTAGATGAGGAAAGTGAGGCCAACAGGATTAAGTGACTTATCCAGGGTCACAGAGCTGGTACATGTCCGAGGCCAGAATTGAACTCAGGGAGAGGAACCTCCTTAATCCCAGGCATAGGCCTCTCTCCACTGGGCCACCTGGATGCCCCCAAACTGTTCACTGTAGCCATCAGAAAAGGCCAAGATCGGAGGGAGCACCAGAATGGTGCTTTCAGGAGAAACTAGAGATTCTCAGAGGGAGCGGTGAGGAGGGAATCAGTTCTCCAAAGAATGGTGATTAGAGGTCTAAAACGTGGGCTCCAAAACCCATGAACTGAGAAAAGAAAGCCCAAAGCATGCCTGGAAGCCAAGGCAAGGCTGGCCTCCATTCCTCATAGCCTCAGCATCCTTTGAAATCCCCTTCAGTATTTTCTGACAGGCTCCCCAAATGAGGACAGAGGAGCTCAGACAACGAGCCAAGGGGGAGAACCCTCTCTGATCCAATGGAGAAATGTGTGAAAATCCTGGGGGAGCAAAATTGAGCTGATTGCAAACAAGTGTTAGGGAACGGGCTGTCCAGAAGGAGAATAACAAGGAAAAAATTGCTTGGCTTCAGGCTCAGGACCACATGTTATATACCGTGTCAGGCTCTCCCTATCAACATGGGAGCTGGCTGGCAGCATCCAGGACTGTCTTTCACACATAAGATGGCATTCACTTCCTTCCGTTCGTTTGTTTGTTCAACAAACATTGATTCAGCACCTACCATGTACAGAGAGCAGAGGAGAGGCTCTATCCTTTCTGTATCTCCAAATGTACAAATGTTCCTTCCATCATGCCTGGAGCACAGGAGGTGCGTTTTTAAACCCCTTAACCTTCTTAGTGCCAGTTCTAAAGCAGAGACCTGGCGAGGGCTGGGCAATGGAGGTCAAGTGACTTGCCCAGGTCAGATTTGAACTCCTGACTCCAGGCCTGCTGCTCTATCCACTGTGCTACCTTGCTGGCCAACAGTAGGGGCTTAAGAAGGGAGTGCTTCTGGGTTTCTCTTTGTCTCCCAATATTGCATGGAGAGAGCGAGGATATAAAGAGAAACACAGAAGCACTTCTGCTTGCCTTGAGGAGATTATATTTTATTGAAAGGATGTTATAAGAAAACAAATCTATTTTCACATGGACTCTTTGAAGAGAGAGAGAGGCCCACTAAGTGGGTCCCGAAAAGCTTCCCATGATTGGGATGGGGCCCAAGTGCTGAGCCTTAAAGGAAGCCAGGGGTTCAAACTTGAGAGTTTGGGAAGAGATTCGGAGCTCAAATAATATGGTGAACCAGTGGATGTCCTGTCAGCTCCAGGAGGGGGGAGGGAAAGAACACGAATCATGTAACCATGAAAAAATAGTCTAAAGCAATTAATTAATTAGTTAAAAAAACTCAGATCTCTTCCTATAGACACCAAAACTCACTCAGAAAAGTGAAATGACTTGTCCAAAGTCATGACTATCAATCAAAAAGTACTACTTAAATGACTACTAAATCCCAGGCACTGTGCTACGGAATAAGGGAAGGGGGAGGAACAGGCTCTTATTAAGCACCTACTCTGTAGCAGGCACTCTATCAAACACTTTAGAAATATTATTGCATTTGATCCTCACAACAACTCTGGGAGGTAGGTGCTATTATTATTCCTATCTTATAGTTGAGGAAAGTGAGATAGAGATTAAGTGACATATCCAGGGTCATCTGGCTAGTAAGTGTCTCAAGTCTTACTAACTCCAGGTCAGTCGACTTTGGTGCCATCTAGCTATGATGCTATCCTTACTCCCAGTGAGCTTACAATCTGTGGGAGACAGTGTCAGAAGCAGGAAGAGTCCAAGTCTCCTGGTCCTCAGTCTGGGGCTACTTTCATTACCCAATGACAGAGGTTGGGGTAGGAGGATGTTAGGGCTGTGATTAGGGCATATACTTAAAGAGAAAGATGCTTAGGACTTAAGGGTGAAAATAACCCCTACCACCACCCACCGATAGCCCAGGGTACCTCTGAGAATTTATTCCTGCAAAAGCTGCATATGAGATAGACACTGGGTCCATTCCATTATTCATTTTTTTTGTTTTGTTTTTTTAAACCCTTGTAGTTCGGTGTATTGTCTCATAGGTGGAAGATTGGTAAGGGTGGGCAATGGGGGTCAAGTGACTTGCCCAGGGTCACACAGCTGGGAAGTGGCTGAGGCCAGGTTTGAACCTAGGACCTCCTGTCTCTAGGCCTGACTCTCACTCCACTGAGCTACCCAGCTGCCCTCCATTATTCATTTTATTAAACCTTCTCCACAGAAGGTCCATCCAACATGTTTCTTCACTCTTTCTGACATTGCCAGGATACACATGGCCATCTCTTGATTTTGCCATTTTTTAAATCACAGAATCACACAAGATATGAAAGTTGACCATTGACCAACCCTCACCCCAAAGGAATCCCCAATATAATATACCTAATAAGAGTAATCACCCAACTTCTGCTTGATAACTATCATATCAGTGAAATCCCCCTGCCCATTCCCCAACCCACACATGAACTTCTCCCCAAGGCACTCCATTACACTTTTGGAGAGTTCTAATTTTTTTTTTCTGACTTTGATCTTAAATTTGACACCTACAATGTCTACCTTTTGCTCTTTTTTCTTCCCTCTGTTGTTCAGTTGTTTCAGTCATGAAACTCTTTGTGACCCCATTTGGGGTTTTCTTGGTGAAGAAACTAGAGTGGTTTGCTGTTTCCTTCTCCACTTCATTTTACAAATAAGTAATCTTTTAAAAATATAGTTTAAAATTTATTTTCTAGATTATATGTCAGCAAAATTTTCAAATCTGTAGATTGAAACATGCCATTCTTCATTTTATTTCTTCCATGAATTTTTCTCTAGCGTAAGCAATATGTGTCTTTTTTTCACAACATGATGAACACAGAAGTATGTATTATATGATAGTATATGTACAACCTATATCATATTACCTGCTGTCTTGGGGAAAGGGAGGGGTAAGAGAAAGGGAAAGAACATGGACTGAAAGATATCAGAAAATTATTATTGAAAATTGTACCTATATGTAATCTGGAGGGGAAAAAAAGAAATTTGAGGTAGAAACAAGAAATGGAGAAGTTTTTTTACCATCCCCCCCTCCCATTTTCCACAGCCTGCTCCAGGTCAAGTTAGATCTAGAGAAATTTCTGGGTTTTTTTTAAAAAATACATTTGCTTCCCTGCTTTTTTTTAAATATATATTCCTATTCACTGAAAAAGTTCTTAAGTATTTTCCATACCTTAAGCATCCTAAGTAATTTAGTGTATCTTAAATATCTCTAAGTTTAGTCCTACAGTTTCCCTTGATTACTTTAAGCATCTTAAGTATCTCTTGTATTATAGATATTAAATATCTTAGTAGGAACTTAGGAATGTGACCAGTTTAACCTCTCTGAGTCCTGGAAATTTTCTATTTCATTAAATGTATATTTCTTACCCTGAAGTATTATGCTCAGTTTTCCTGGGTAGGTGATTCTTTATTGTAGTCCTAGATCCTTTGACTGATGGAATATTGGTCATCTAATGTAGAAACTGCTAAGTCCTGTATAATCCTGACTGTGGCTCTACAATATTTGAATTTTTTCTTTTGGATGCTTGCAATATTTTCCCTTTGTTCTAGGAGTTCTGGAATTTGGCTATAGTGGTTGTGGGATTGTTATCTTTGGAACCTCTTACAGGTGGTGATTGGTGGATTCTTAAAATTTCTATTTTCCTCTCTTGTTTGAGAATATCAGGGAAGATTTCCCTGATAATTTCTTGCAATATGGTGTCTAAACTCTTTCTTTTGATCATGGATTTCTGGCAGTCCAATAATTGTTAGGTTATCTCTCCTGGATCTATTTTTCATTTCATTTGTTTTCCCAGTGTAATATCTCAATTTTCTTTTATTTTTTCATTCTTTTACATTTATTTTATTGTTTTCTGCTGTCTTATGGAATCATTAGTTTCCATTTGCTGAATTCTAATTTTTAGGGAGCAATTTTCTTCTTTGAGGCTATGTACTTCCTTTTGAAGAGAGTTATTTTCTTGTTTTAGGTTTTGTATTTCCTTTTTTAGGAATCTGTTTTATTCAGTGAATTTTTGCTCTAAACTGTAAACTTTTTCTAACATTTTCTTTTCGAATTTCTCTTCTAAGTTTCTTATTATTTGTTTTCCAAACCTCTTTTGGAGCTTTTCCAGGAGTTCATTTTGAGCCTGACATCCTTTTACATTTGCCTTTGAGGGTTCACACATTTCCATTTTGGCATGGCTGTCCTATTCTGAGCTTGCATTTTGGTCTTCTCTTTTGCTGAAATAGCTTTCCAGGGTCAGGCCCTTTCTTTATCTTTTGCTAATTTTTTTCATGATCTTGCCTATATGTTAAGGTTCAGCTCCCCTTCTTGGGCAGAGGTTTGCCACACATAGTGGACTTAGCTGGACTCTACTCCCCAACTGCCTGATTCCTCTGGTGTTTTGAGTGCTGAGGTTATTCCTTCAGGGTTGTTCTTTCTACAAATAGTCCCCCTAGGTGTGCTTGTACCAGGTCACTCCCTAAATTCCTCAGTGTGTATTTGCACCAGCCTTCTCTTCACAATGATGATTGTACTGCTCTCATCTCTTACCTCAGTGAGATGAGTCCTTCCTGCTGCCCTCTACATTTTCTTTGGCTAGAACCCTGCTTCACTATCTTTTGTTGGTTCTGTTGCTTCAAATTTTGTTTCAGGCATTTTTTTCTTTTGTGGATATTTGAGGGTGGATTTGGGCAAGCTCAGAGCATTCTTTATTTCTACAGATGAGAAAATTGAGGCCAACATTTTCAAGTGACTTGTTCAGGGTCACATAGTTAGTAAGTATCCAGGGCTAGAATTGAACTCAGGAAGATGGGTCTTTCTGACCACTGATCCAGCACTGTATCCACTATGCCACCTTGCTGTCCTTCTAGGGCCACACAAAACATATCTACTACCATTTCTACATAATAGCCCTTCATAGTTTTCTTTAATTTAAACAGCCCTAGTTCTTTCAATTCAATTCTTATACATCATGGATTCAAAGCCCTTCACTATACTATTTATCCTTCTCTGAACATTCTTCAATTTATTAATATCCTTCTTAAACTATCATTCCCAGAACTGAACACAACACTTCAAGTAAGGTTTAATGAGGACAGTGCACAATAAGACATATTTTTATTGCTGAAACAATACAGGGTGTGCTGGAGCCAATTGGGACTGGTTCATGAGATCCAATTACTAAATTTTCAGTGTGAACAGATCTTTACACTTCAGAAACTGGCAAATGCTACAAATTAGGGCCTAATATATTATTTGGTTGATTATGTAGAATTAAGAAAATGATGAAGGAAAAGTTAATAATGTAGATGAAGCTTTAAAGTGTGACCTGTGTGCATTTTTCCCACTAGAGAACTGGTTGTTAAACATTTACCAGTACAGCCCTGAAGCTATATTTCTCCTAATATGGCCAAGATGACATTCACATTACTTCTGGTTGCCAAACTATACTTCACTAAAACCCTTAAATCTTTTTCAAATTTCTATCTAATTATGCCTCTACCATTTATATTGGTGAAGTTGAATTTTTTGGGCACCCAAGTCCATACATTTCTTCTATGACATAATATGTTTATTCCTCTTTCATAATTTCTTGTTCACAATGGGTTACAGCCTATCTCCTCCCAAAATACACCTCTCTGTGGCCTTTTGGATTATTCTCATTTTCAATTTTTTGGAGACTATAGAGTACCATGACTTATAGCCAAACTATATCAGAAGGAAAGACCAGTCCTTCTGTAAGGATATAATTAAGAGGACACCATGGGAATCAGGCTAGTTAATTTTTAAAGTCCTATTCCAAATCTTCTATGGTTTCATAGACTCTGAAATTATTACTTGGTAAAATGATGGAGTGGTAGAACCTCCCAATCTGTGCTCTACTGTCTCTTATTTCTCCCATACTCTCTCTTCCAAGGGAGGCTAGCATAGCCCCTATAAAATACACATGTGGGCAGTTTTTCTAAACTTCATTGGATGATTCTTATTTTGAAGCATTAGGCAAACTCACTGAAGTACCTTTTTGAGTTTGATGTTTCATTACTTGAATCACCTTCATGGTTTTTGGAAACTAGTAACAGCTCTGGAGTCAGAAAGATCTGAGTTCAAATCCAGGTTCAGGTACTTAGTAGCTGCAAGGCCCTGGGAAAATCCTCCATTTGCCTCAGTTTCCTCAACTTTCAAAATGAGGATCATAAGAGCATCTGCCCTCCTAGGTTGTTGTGAATATCAAATGAAATAATATTTGTAAAGAACTTAGCACAATTCTTGATACACAGTAGGTACTATATAAATTATTATTCTCTTTCATTCCTCTTGTAATAATTAAGATGGGTTTGACAAATATAAGAAATTTTAAAAGTTGTGGTTGCCATTTATAATAATTAAATATTAAGTCATGAGACTTAGTAGCTTTAGTAATTTTATTACAGCAAAGCAGAGATAGTAAAAGGGGGAAATGTAGGAAGGAGGTAGGAAATATTGCCTAGCTAAAAATACCCTAAGTCCAGGTCTGAGTGCCTCCAGACCATGAGTGTGAATGCAAATACAAATCTCACCAGCCCATGAGAGTGTCTCCAGAAACAACAGTCAGGTGTTTCAACAACCAAAGACAGGCGCTGAAGAGGCTGAGCCACAGAGGGCAGTCTCTCACATCAAGGAGGCAAGAATCTCACCCAAGTAAGTGTCCCTCTTCAGCCTGAGTCTCCAATGCAGAAAGCCGAATCATGAAGATGAAATCCAAAGCTGCAAAAGATGCTGAGCCGTCCAAGAGCTTGATCCACTGAGGAGCCAAAAGACCACAAAGAATCTCACCAGAGCTTATGCTCACAAGGCAAAAGAACACAAAAAAGAACTCCAGGGTCCCAGAGGCTCCCGCTCTCCCGCTTATACACAGTTTTCTCCACCCATCAGCTCTCCTCATCACATCTCAGGAATCAATCACAGTCTCCCAATTTGCCTAGTACTGCCTGTGGTGGGGGTGGGGGTGCAGCAAAAGTTGTGGTTTTTTAGGGGTATGAACTTCCTTTTCTAATAAAAGGTTCTTACTAAGTGTTAATGACTAGGTGTGAAAGGCAAAGGACCCCAAGTTCTTGATTGATTAAGTTAAAATAAATAAAAGGAGTTTAAATTCTCTTTCACAATCCCCCTTGTGATTCTGTTGGGAGATGAGCATGTTGAAATCTCCCAGATTTACATGCCTAGGCTTCCCAATGAATCATTTCACATAACCAGCTTATACCTCTAAAAATCCTTTAGCTAGAGGTGTATACAATATTGCGCTTTCTAAGTGGTTTTTTTTTGTTTTTTAATTTTTTTAAAACCCTTAACTTCTGTGTATTGACTTATAGGTGGAAGATTGGTAAGGGTAGGCAATGGGGGTCAAGTGACTTGCCCCGGGTCACACAGCTGGGAAGTGTCTGAGGCCGGATTTGAACCTAGGACCTCCTGTCTCTAGGTCTGGCTCCCAATCCACTGAGCTACCCAGCTGCCCCAATATTGCGCTTTCTAAGGGGAAATTACAAAGTTGGAAATAAGATTTTAGTATAATTATACACTATTAGTCTTACAGCTATAAATAAGTCCAGAAGATAATTCTTGTCAAAACCTGCCTTTAAACTTACTAAAGATATTAGATATTTTTTAAAAAAGAATGTAACCTATCTTTGTTTAGAAAAATATAAATTCTTTGAGGGCAAGGAGAATTTTCATTGTGTTCTTGTATTCCCAAACAGCTGGTACTTAATTGAATCATAGAATCACTTATTCCCTTCAAGACTAATTCAACTTCATCCCTTTGTAGAAAAGGTTTTTCCTGGTCTCCATTCAAGCACTTCATCTTCCCCATTCCCAGGTGAGAGTGCCTTCCCTTTAAGGTCACCATTCTGTATACATATATTAAATATAATTAATTATTTTCATGTTTTCTTCCATTAGAATGTAATCTCCTTGAGGGTAAGGACTGTTTCACTTTTTGTTTTGCTATCTACTGCACTTATCAAAGTTCCAAGAGTGCAGTAAGTGCTTAACAAAATCCACAATAATTGATTAATGAAGAGGAAAGGCACCTTGTCTAACCCCCTAACTTTATAAATGAAGAAACTGAAACCTAGAAAGTTAAATGATTTGTCAAAGGGCATACAGCTGACCAGTGTCAGAGCTAGAATTCACTTGCAAATGGCTCAAAATCAGACTCAAAATCCAACCCTCTTTCCCTTACATTGTTGTTGTCCTTAAAACTGTTACCTATAACTAATTATGTCTCTGTCTTGAGCACTGTTTGAATCAAACATGCCAACTTTCTTATCATTATCAAATAAATTCCTTAATGAAATTGTTCATACTGTCTATAATGTATTTCATTTCTCTGTTTTAAAAAATAAGTCTTTAAAAATCAAGACTACTTTTTTTTTCCTGAGAAGATTGAAACCTTCCAGTTATACAGTGGTATGGAAATTAACTGGAACAAAGTAAAATAATTAAATATATCAACATTCAATAAGCCTTATAACTTTCTACACCTTTAAAAATCCTTTAATATGCGATATGTCCTTTTTCTGCGATAACTTTTTTACATAATTTGGGGCTTTGAAAATCTCAGTTTTATGTCTGTTTCTCACATCTATTTTATATTCTTTTATATCAATTCTTTAATCCTTCATCGTGAAACCGTATATCATATGGGATATTAAGTGTCCCATTGATGAATAGTACATTTTTTTCAAATCTAGCTTTGATTATATCCCCTGTGTTTTAAGTGCAGTTTAAATCAGGCAAGTTCCCAAGCCATTGAAGCATATTAATCTCCATCTCTTGGAGAAGTTTTTAAACCTTTCATGATGAAAGGTATGATTGCAGTGTTGTGATTCAATGTTCCATCTTCATTTGGGAATTTCTGTAATTTTGGAATAATAAGGCTTCCTATCAGCTCACCTGGTCTTCTTCTGACAATGATTTCAGGATAGCCTTGAAAGAAAAGTGGAATTTTGCAGGTAAAAATGACCTTTTTCCAATCTTTAGTATCCCAGTGTTTGTCTTACGCATGACAAGCATTTTTTTTCTAGCAATGAACAATCAGTAGCTGGGTTGTTTTGGGGATTTTAAAGCTGGTCTCACTGTCCTTTCAACTTCAAGAAGTCTATGCCCCCAAACTCCTCCAGCTTCCAAGTCTTTCTAAAGGTCATTGCTTGTTTTCTGATTATTAATTAGGTCTTTATGTAGTAATAATTTGTCAGTTCTTGACTTTTTTGTTTGTTTGCTTTTGACTAAAACTTCCTTTGCACTTTGGTGTTCTTAATATTGTTTTACTGTGGGCTTGGACGATCCTTAAACACTTGACTTCCCCATACCAATAGCTACTGCAGCATCACCAAGAGCCATTGAAGTATGCCCTTTAAGAGGTATAATTTTGGCATATTTCCTTGGATTGGTATCCATTTTTTAAAACCACAGAACTAAAAATACAATAAAAGAGAATAATGAAATCCATGTGTGTATAATGAAATCCAGGAATATACTGACAGTGAACAACCAGTTTAATCCAGTTTCATCTGATCAACTTCAAATGTTCTGAATCATCCTCGTGTCAGTAGAGATGCTTATGCATAATCACTGTTATCACAAAATGAAACAATATCAAAATTTTCACTTGTTCCAACTAACAAAATCCTCCATCTCAACATCTCTTACTATACTAGTCTTTCCTCCAGGCTTAAAAGAATCATAGATTTAGGCCTGGAATTTTCCCTCATTTAAAGAGGAGGAAACTGAGGCCTAGGAGGTCATGTGGCTTGTCCAAGGTAATAGGAAGTGCAGAAGCTGATGCTTGAACCCTGTTTCCCTGATGCCAAGTTCAGTGCAATGCGAAGTGTCTCTCCTCTTAATGGAGTGATAGAAATGAGTTTGACCATTCATTCTGCCACCTATTCACTGTGCCCTCAGGGGAGTTCTTTACATTCTTGCCTTCTGAGACACTATCTTTTCATATTTATCCCTCCTTTGGTTACAGTTTTCAACCTCACCTTTTCCATAGGCTCTGTGGTGCTTTCAAATATATACAATTGTCTCTGACATGAAACAGAAACAAAACTCTTGACCCTCCTCTGGCTAGCTCTTACCTCTTTTTATCTCTCCTTTCTATCACTGCCAAACTTCTCATTTACTTTATAATTTTTCAGATTAATTCTCTATACTGCCTCTAGTTTGCTTCTTAATTCCCTGGAAGTCTGGTTTTCATCCTTATCACTCTCCTAAAATTACTCTCTAGAAGAGAAGTGAGAAGTGAACCTTGCCTTATTGTTAATTCCAGTGACCAGATCCCATCTTCATTCCTCTTGATCTTGGCAGCATTTGAAATTGTTTACTGGCCCTTCCTTAAAACACAATCCTAGTCCTCCTTTTCCCATTCTGCATAATCTCCATTCCAATCCAGAATGGCTCTGCATTCTCCTTGATTGAGAATTTTTTTTAAGAGATTTGAACACTGTACCTCCCATCTTTAGGCCTGACTCTCAAACCACTGAGCTGCCCCATTAAGATCTGATTATCTTATAATTTCATGCAATGATCTTTAGTATTAAGGTTGTGTACTCATTTTGAGCATATAAGATGTTGGTCCTAACTTAATTTTAGCCCAACTACTTTTCAGTTTTCTCAGCATTTTCTTGTCAAACATGGAAGTTTTCCCCTCTGAAGTAATCTATCTTAATTTGAACACAAGTTTGTCCAAGTGATTTTGATTCTTCCTTATCTAGTTCAGTCTAGACTTTTATATAGGGCCTTTTCTTCTCATGCTCCCCAAAGTCTTCCTCTCCTGATCCCAGGATACTTGTCCTTTGTAACTTCTGACTTTGGCCAGGGTAGTTCAGTATCCGGATTTCTTGTCCTCTGCTATAAAACAGCAACTTTAGGATCAGAATGTGCTTGGTTCTATCCAAGCCACATTCCTCAGGGTCAGGGCGGGCATACATTCTGTTCCCAAGGAACCTGGGCTCTCTGGCACTAGAGAACCTTATAATCTGTTACCCAGTAACCTTATGCCAAGATTTTCAAGGATAGACTCTATTTCGATAGAGAAAATGTTTTTGACAAGGCTTTGCAAAAGAAATCTCCTTTGTCACTTCAATATTGCCTAATTTAGGATCTAAAGAACACGGTCACCATATAGACATAGTATATAAAGGACTGGTGAGCTCTTGGTCAGGTAGCTTAAGGGGGGTAGACAGAACGTAGAAAAAAAAGAATATAAGGAAGGAGAGCGAACAATATGCATTCCCTCTCAACATTAGGACTATGTAGCTAGTAGGATACTTCCTTGATTCCCCTTTTCTTTTTAGCACCCAGCTTAACACCTCCAAGATATTACTGGGTTATTTGGCTGACTGACCCTGAGGTATGGGCTTGGGTAGACATGTAGCTATTTGTGTTTCCATTCTAATTCTAGTTCACCATTTTTTCTGGAAATGTTGGGTTCAGGGTTTTCCCTCCTTGAAAGGTAGCATTACAAACAAGTATCACTACTATTTTGTGGTCAATGACATAAAAGCAAGGGTAAATAGTCAGCAGTAGCTTCATAAGCAGCTCTCACTATTGGGGAGGAGGCATCTCTTTGATGATGCACACCAGAGGGTCTTGTCTTGTGCACATATTTTTGTTGTGCAGTCATTTCAGTCAAGTCTGACTCTTCATGACAACATTTGGGCTTTTCTTGGCAAAGATACTGGAGTGGGTTTGCCATTTCTTTCTCCAGCTCATTTTACAGGTGAGGAAACTGAGGCAAACAGGGTTAAATGACTTGACCAGGGTCATATAGCTATTAAGTGTCCGAGGCCAGATTTGAACTTGGGAAGAGGAGTCTTCCTGGCTCCAGGTCCAGTGCACTACCCACTGTATCTCCTAGCTGCCCAGGTATCTTTATTATTATCATTTTACAGTTGAGGAAAAAGAAATAAACAGAGTTATCAAGTGACTTGCCCAGGGTTACACATCTAGTACGTGTCTGAGGTCAGATTTAAAAATGGGAGTGGATACTCCTGATTAGAGAAATGCAAATTAAAACAACTCTGAGGTACCTCACACCTAGCAGACTGGCCAATATGACAGCAAAGGAAGTGATGAATGTTGGAGGGGATGTGGCAAAATTGGGACACTAATGCATTGCTGGTGGAGTTGGGAATTGGTCCAACCATTCTGGAGGGCAATTTGGAACTATGCCCAAAGGGCTTTGAATGAATGTCTTCCCTTTGATCCAGCCATACTAGTGCTGGGTTTATACCCCAAAGAGATTATAAGGAAAAAGATTTGTACAAAAGTAGTTATAGCTGCGCTCTTTGTGGTGGCAAAAAAAAAATTGGAAAATGAGGGGATACCCTTCGATTGGGGAATGGCTGAACAGATTGTGGTACCTGCTGGTGATGGAATACTAGTGTGCTAAAAGGAATAATGAACTGGAGGAATTCCATGTGAACTGGAAGGACCTCCAGGAATTGATGCAGAGTGAAAGGAGCAGAACTAGGAGAACATTATACACAGAGATGATACATTATGGCACAATTGAAAGTAATGGATTTTTCTACTAGTAACAATGCAATGACCCAGGACAATCCAGAGGAACTTGTGAGAAAGAACACTATCCACATCCAGGGAAAGAACTGTGGAACCAGAAATGCATTAGAAAAATGTATGCTCGATCCTGTAGTGTGATAGGGATCTGATGTTAAAGGATCACTCTACTGTAAATATGAATATGTTTTGAACAATGATACATGTATAACCCAGGGGAACTGCTTATATAGCATATAAGCCTATATCCATAGTCTTATAGCATGAGAGTCTTAGAGCTGGAAAAGACTAGAAAAGCCATAGAATCATAAATAGAGGTCAAATGACTTTTCCAGGACCACACAGCTAAAAACTGTCTGTGGCTTTCCTAATTTTCAAGTCCAATATGCTTTCCACTATATTAAGTTTCTCTGGACCTCACTTTCCTTATCTTTAACCTGAGGGGTGGCTTGGATGATCCTACTAGTCATGTTCTCCCTTGTGATGTTTCCACAGTGTTTGCCTGTGTTCTCCATGCCCATTTTTTCCTAGCATGCCTGATCCCCTAAACACAAAAAAGAACTTGTAATGGCTCCCCTTGGTTCACCCATGGTTGCTCAGTAATCTGAAATACATTCTGCATCCTTGACCCGGCCTGAGGACTCTTCACAAGTCCCACTCAGAACCCTGTAATTATAGTTTGTCCTGAGTGAAACTAAGTATGTATGTATGTATGTATGTATGTATGTATCTATCTATCTATCTATCTATCTGTCTATCTATCTATCTATTTGTCTATCAATCTATCTAGTCTATTCATCATCTATCTATTTATATCTATCTATACATACATATACACATATATGTATATTAAATGTATGTAGGTATATATGTGTGTGTGTATATATATATATGTATGTATATATATAGGCCAAAAAATATCTGAATATCCACATTCCAGAAGTAGGAAAGTGGTTTATGGTATAGAAGCCTCACTTTCCATTTCTATTTTCCTTTGAATGGTGTTGCCACAACTTGTCATTTCCATGAACAGAAGTTTGATTCCTCAGACCTCAGGTTTAAGGTATTTTTGGAGGATGGCTACCACAATCAGGTGTGAAAGGATATGATCTTCCTCTCTTTTATATTCTTGCTCTTGCTCAAAGATTCCTAAATCACAGAATGACAATCAGAACTAAACTAAACTAAACAACTCAGAGACACAACCCAACTGATATCTAGAAAAGAATTTCCTCTAAACCATGGCGGACAAATGATCATATCACTTCTGCTTGGAGACTTCCTGTGAGGGAGAAGCCCACTTAGAAAGTTCTTTGGCTTGAGCATAAATCTTGCTTGCACCCACCGCTTCTACTTTTCCCTCTCTGCTACCCCTGACTAATAGCTCTGGCAACTTTCTGCTTTGACAGGATGGTTTTGTATCCATGTTTTCTATTCTTTGAAGTAGAAAAAAATGACTTTAGTATCAGGAAATACCTAGTGTCCCAATTTCCTTCAGGGAATGAAGAGAGCCCCAGAGGTGAGACAATTTGACCATAAGGTCATAAAATGTCACAAAAGAATAAAAAAAAAGAAAAAAAGATAATGGGTTAGTCAAATGGCACTCATTTCCCCAGAGTAGCTGAATAGCTAGTCCCTATTCCCCTGGAGCAAGATTAAAAGACATAAAACCCTTAAGCATAAATTGGCCACGTTCTGTGTTCTATCACTAAACCTCAGTTATTATTATTGATGATTCTTAATGTTGCCTTTTTTTCTTTAAGAAGAAAACTTCAATTTTGCCTCATTTAACTTGACTGCTTAAAAAAAACACCATTTATTCATAGTTTTCCAGCTGCCTTCAAGTAGATTCAGAGCTACTTTAGCGTAAAAATGTCTTTAATTTTTCTAATAATTTATAATATAAATTATAATATATAAATGTAATATACATTATATAAATATAATATAAAATAATAATTATAATACTTCTTTATTAGGAATTCCTTACATTTCCTTTTTGTAAACTCTGAAACTTCCTATTATTTACTGTCTCCTATACTAGAGAGAAACTGCCAATCAGAACTAGTTCCCAAGAAAAGACAGAATACAGATATAAAGATAACCTGAAATGAGTCCTTTTCTTAAACCCTTATCCTCCATCTTGGAACTTATAAATATTGTTTCATTTTATCCTCACAACAATCCTGAGAGGTAGGTGCTATTATTATCCCCACTTTACAGTTTAAAAAATTGAGCAGACAGTAGTTAAATGCTTTGCTCGGGGTCTGAGGTCATATTTGAATTCATATCCCTAATTCCATGCCCAGTATGCTGCTGGAAAAGCTTCTAAATACCTAAAGCTGTACAAAAGTGGAATCTCCTATCTCAGGGGGTAATGAGATTATTATCACTTGAAGTCATCAAGCAAAGGTTGGATAATGGATAATACTTGTTGGGAATGTTCAAGAAGGAATTCTTTTTCGGGTATGGCTAAGGGTCCATGGTGCCATTTCCATCCATGGCTCTTTTCACCTTTGAGATTTTTGTGATTCTGTTCCCCAATCTGCTTGGAACACAAACAGGGAAGACTTTCAAGGATCCCAAAATATTCAGCTATATCAAAGGTGTTTTTCTCCTTGGAGGTTTTCCCAGGGCATCCTATTCAGTTCCTAAGTCCCTATCACCTTTATTGAAGGATATTCTCCACAGAGCAGAGTTTGGCTGTTATAACACCTTCTTAGCTTTAGTATTCATGGATTTAGATTTGGGAGGAAGCTTGGTGTAAAACTTTGGGGATGTTCAACTTGAAATGCAGACAGTTGCCTGTGGAAGCAAGTGGAATTCACAGCTGCCTGTAATTGATCATTATTGCAGAGGCTGTAAAAAACCATCAGGATATTCTTTTGACTGCTGATAATGAGAAAAATAGGTCTTGCTAGGAAACAAGGTCTCTTGATGTGAAGGATGAAAAGGAAATGAGAGAGAAAAGATGAATGAAAGAGAGGGAAGAAGAAAGGAAGGAAAGAAAGGATAGAGGAAAAGAGGAAGGAAGGAAGAATGGGAGAGAGGGAAGAAGAAAGAAAAGAAAGAATAAAGGGAAGGAATACAGAATAATGACTGGCTACTAGTGGAAACTAGGAGTATGACACTAGGGTAAGGTAGTGAGAGTGAAGAGTAGTGTGAATCTCTGCTGACAAAGAGTGAACATGTGATCAGAGAGTAGGAAGCTAGGTGTAAGGGAGGGATTTTTTTGGGGGGGATTTCAAGTGTGGCTGGCTCCCTGGTAGCTTGTAGGTAAGTCTGGGTGCTGATTCCTTTCATAGCTTGAATGAACTTTGATTTAGGGAGCACAGGGAGACCGAGAATTAGTTTTAAAAGAAAATAAGCCCCTCTCTTCCCCTCTGTAATACTTATTTAACAATCAAGACTGAGAATACCTTGGGTCCCAGTGTTCTCTTTATAAAGCAATCCCAGCATTCCAGGGGTGGTGGTAAAAGAACCCTAACAGATTCTGTATCTGAGGGGCAGAACTTTATATCTCTAGCAGACTCTTTTTGAAGAAAGCATCCTAGGGTGGCCCAGGTTGAAGCAGACCTTGGAGAATGTTCCAGCAGGAGTAAATGTATCTGAGTCGAACCCATATAATATTTTATTTTACGTATACAGAAACCAAGGGCCAAAAGGGCAGAGTGGTAGAACCCTAGCTAGAACCTGGGTCTGATCCATTGTTGGCTGTCCAAAGTTGGTGAGGATCAACTTTTCTTCATTTAGCACTCCTTGCCAGAGAAGATGACAGTGATTATGCAGTTGAGGCTTTGCCTAATGGGAGATGGTACTTTTTAGGATGGAACTTCTAGGAACCAATTGCATTTAGAAGCATGGCTAGCCTGTATGGATGGAAAAGGCAAAGTTCTCCTTGGATTTTTTCTTTTCCAAAATGGGCCTCCTGCTGTTAGATCCTCCCTCCTTAGCTGGAACTCAAACCTCCTTCCCACCTCCTGTTTACATGAGGATGGGGCTAGCAACACATAAGAGAATTCAATCTCCATACTGTAAATATTTATCCAGCGGAACTGAAAATGTGGATTTGGATGGGGAGTAGCTAAAAAATAACTCTTTACCTTCCCCCTCCTCCAATAAATGAACCTTTGTCTTTTATGGCAGGCACCCCTTTGGAGTTGAGCCCTGCTTATACCTCCTACTTTCAATGTCTGTCACCATTTTTCTGTCTAACTGAATTTCATTTTCTTGGATATTTGGGGGGAAATGGTTAGAGACACTGCAAAGGAGTTTAAAAAAAAAAAGCACTGCCATTTACTAGCTGTGTTAGCTTGAGCATGTCACGGCTTCCCTGATACTCAGTTTTCTCATCTGTAAAATGAGGATGACAATCTTCATCAAAGCCACACCATTAATAAATGTTGAGTTATTAAGTTAACATCATTAATAAATAGAAAAGGCATTCAATCTAGGCTTTCTGAGTTAAAAGTATCACTCACTTCAGTTTGTAGAGCTGCTTATCTACATTTTATTTAAATAATGCTTGTGGGGACAGCTGGGTGGCTCAGTGGATTGACAGGCAGGCCTAGAGATGGGAGGTACTGGGTTCAAATCTGGCCTCAGACACTTCCTAGCTTTGTGACCCTGGGCAAGTCACTTAACCACTGTTGCCTAGCCTGTACCACTCTTCTGCCTTGGAACCAATACTATAAATATTAAAAAATGATAAAGGCTGGTATAAATATATAAATTAGTATTTTAATTAAAGCCATGCTGATAGATAAAATCATTAGACCACGCGCTTGTAAGCATTCAAAACTGCCACCGCCTCCATTACTGTCTCCTGTTTCCTGGAAGCGCCTACTCCCAAAAAAGAGACCACTCCCTCCTAACCCAGGAGATTTAAACCCTCTTTGCGTCGACGTAGACCTCCCTATGCCCCCAAAGACCGGAAACGGAAACCCGTTGGACCACGGGAAATGTAGTTTGATACATTTTCCAAATTTCACTTTTACAATACCCAGTATTGATTCTAGTATGAAAAGTAAGAGCTTTTTAGAAATACTTTTATAGTATGAGAAGCAGTATGGTGTATGTAGGGCAATGGTTGCTGCTAGGGGCAGCTTTAGGGAGACAAGATTTCCAAATGAAGCTCAAACTAAATGAAAATTTCATTGAGAAACAGTTAACAAAAGAAAAAATATAATGGAATATTGTTGTTCAGTCATTTCAGCTTTGTTTGCCTTTTTCTAATCCCACTTGGGGTTTTCTTGGCAAAAATACTGGAGTAGTTTGCCATTTCCTTTTCCAATTCATTTGACAAATGAGTTAACTGAGGCCACCAGGGTTAAGTGACTTGTCCAGGGTCACAGAGCTAGTGTCTAAGACTGGATTTGAACTTGGGAAAATGAATCTTACTGATTCTAGGCCTAACCACAGTCTAACCACAGCTATGTGGAAAACTATCATATAATGTGACAATTAGTAGAAGGAAATGAGGGTGTTAATTTACACTGTCTAGTTATGACATAGAGCAAGGTTTAAAGAAATATAAATGTCTAAGTACAAGTTATAGTTATTTTCCAACTATTGGGAGCTTTTCCCTATAGGGAGGGGACCGACTTTTGCTAGTGATTAAAGACAATTTTTTTAACCCTTAAGTTCTGTGTATTGGCTCCTTGGTGGAAGAGTGGTAAGGGTGGGCAATGGGGGTCAAGTGACTTGCCCAGGGTCACACAGCTGGGAAGTGTCTGAGGCCGGATTTGAACCTAGGACCTCCCGTTTCTAGGCCTGGCTCTCAATCCACTGAGCTACCCAGCTGCCCCCTGATTAAAGACAATTTACATCAGAAAGGGAGAGAAAACTGTGGGGGAAGTGGCTAAGGAAGATGGATGGTGGCATGAGCTGTGTTTGGAAAGGGTAACCATAATACTATTCCGAGATCAAACTGATAAGTCTACTTGGATAAAGAAATCCAGAAAAAGAGACAGGGATGGGAAAGCTGTTAGAGCAGCAGCTCAGATCTGGGGGAAGGACAGCTTAGAGTAGGGTCAAGGGATGCAGCATAAAGTACTGGAAAATAATAGTCTATCACATGCCAAGTCTGGAGTGGGGAAGACTGGGAAGGAAATAGTGTTCTGAGGCAGACCTTCCTCCCCTCACCCAATTGTACCCATGCTGTTCCTGCAATGAGCCTGGACACCCGCTTGAGAGAAGCAGAATGATTAACAAAGGGAGCCAGTTATCTGGGTTGGCTTGTATAACGTAAATTACCCCATGGTAAGTGTCAGACTTAATACCCAGTGTGCCCAGGTTATGCCTAGAGAACAGGTACTAGAAAATACAGAAGACCAGAGGACAGAAGTCTTTAAAAAAAAGTCCAAAGGTTGTTTTTTGTTTTTTGTTTTTTTTATCATGGCTATGTGGTAAAGGAGAGGATGATAATTCCTGCAAAGAGAGAAGGTAACCCAGAGAGCGGAGGAACTGCTCAAGAAGCCAGGGTAGGAGGGAAGCTGAGAAAAAAATCAGAGTAGAGCTCAACTGGACTGTGAACTATATACATTATACTCAAGATTCAGAGATTTTTACTTGATAAGGTATTAAACTACATTTGGGGGCTTTCTCCACGTGTTTTATTCCCTGTTGATTTTTCATTGACTTGCTAGAAGTGGAAAATTCTTAGAAAACCTGCTTGCTTTCAGGGGCAATAAGGAGAGGACTTGGGACTAGAGATCTGGGAGCTGGTCAGTTAACTAGCACTGAAGAGCCTTTTATAGTTGGACACTGTGCTAAGTGCAAAGACAGGCAAAATAAGACAGTCCTGGCTCTTAAGGAGCCCACAGTCTGATAGAGGAGAAACTATACAAACAAAATAGATATTTACACACATACATATGTATGTAAGTATTGGGTAAATCTTAGAAGGAAGACTAAGTTTAAGGAGGACTGAGAAAGGACATGGAGATTTAACTGAGATGTGAAGGAAACCAGAGAAGGCTAATTTATAAAAAGACATTTTATCTGGTGGTCAAGTCAAGTCATGCCTGGAGACCAAGAATAAGTATTGGGGGGTGGGGCAGGATAAATAACAATAATAGCTAGCTCTTATATAGTGCTTTAAGGTTTACAGGATGGAAAGGACCACAAATGGTACTTATACTTTTAAAAAATGGTGACTGAAAAGACATTGGTCACTCCAAAGCTACTTTTTCAGGTCTATTTATAATCTTCAAACATGTCTGTGCAAGGATATCTTAATGAAAATGTGAAAGAAAAAAAAGAAAACTTGAAAGGACAATATTCTTTTTTTAAATAATCAATAAATGGGATAAGCTTTTGTAGATAAAACTTTCTATAACAGACCACATCTTCACAGTCACATAGTTGAGTAAAGAATGCAAAGGCAGAGGGCAGCTGGGTAGCTCAGTGGATTGAGAGCCAGGCCTAGAGACGGGAGATCCTAGGTTCAAATCCGGCCTCAGACATTTCCCAGCTATGTGACCCTGGGCAAGTCACTTGACCTCCATTGCCTAGTCTTTACCACTCTTCTGCCTTGGAGCCAATACACAGTATTGACTCCAAGACAGAAGGTAAGGGTTTAAAAAAAATGCAAAAGCCTACTGTGCTAGTTTGCAGATTATAAAAAAAATCATTTGACTATGTAGTGATAAATACAGTCTTAAAGACTCTTCTCTACCAAGCTGTCTTCCATATGTTCATTAAAACACAAGATCCCTTGACAGATGAAACCACAATGATGATTTTGTTCAATCATCCTCTTAGTATTAATGCCAAGTGAGGCATAAAAAAAGAGACACACCAAGTGTGTTCACTCGTGGCATTGAGGATGTCCTTTGCATAGTCCAAATGGGAGGGAGATTCCCTGTGGATGGTAAGGTCCTCCAGATGCTTCTGTTTATGGGTAATATGGTGCTGCTTGTATCATCAAATTGAGGAATATTCCAAGACTTCCTCAATGAGATTCATAACCACATAAGAAATGCCTGCTCAGCACAAGAAAAATCAGTAACTCATAACATCACATATAGAGTAGTTGGAAAGATGGCCTATGAGTTTGTCCACTAAAATTGTGAATTGATCCCAACCATTTTGGCAACAATTTGGAACTCTGCTCAAAGGACTACAAAATTGTGCCTACCCTTTGATTCAGCAACACCCCTACTAGGTCTGTATCCCAAAGAGATCAAAGGGAAAGGACCCATATGTACAAAAATATTTATAGCAGCTATTTTTGTGGTGGAAAAGAATTGGAATTTGGAGGGGATGCTTGTCAGTTGGGGAATGGCTCAATAAGTTGTAGCAGATGATTGTGATGGAGTCTTATGTTGTGCCATAAGAAATGATGAGGGGATAGTTTTAGAAAAAACCTGGCAAGATCTAAATGAACTCATGTCAAGTGAAGAGAACAGATCATTGTGTACAGTTAAAGCAATATTGTAAAAATGATCAATCAATTGTGAAAGGCTTAGCAACTGTGATCCACACAGTGATCCTGGACAGTTCCAAAGGAAATATAATGAAAAAATGTGATCTGCCTTAGAGAAAGAATGAAAGAACTCTGAGTGAAAATAGAAGTATAATTTTCTTTTTTTTATAATATGCTATCATTTTGCTTGCCTTCTCTGAAGGTTGGTAAGGAATGAAGGGGAGGGAGAGAATTTAGAAAACAAAATGTTTAATATAAATAATAAAAATTTTAAAAGAAGAGTTACTTTCCTAATACACATCTTGGATAAGTATTAGCAATGGACAATGAACTGGGCCTAGAATAAATAGGAGGACAAGTTAGATTACAAGTTGGAAATAATATAGTGCTGTGAATGATTATTGCAAGCCTCTTATTGACCCAAACTAACAGCATTTATATAGCTAATAGCTTCACCTATTTTAGTTTGTATTATAACAATTCTGTAAGGTAGGTGCTATTATCATGCCCATTTTACAGATGAAAAAACTGAGGCTGAGAGATGTTAAATGCTATGCCTACTTAGCTAGTAAAAATCCAAAGCAGAATTTGATCTCTTGTTTGCCTGACTCTAAGCCCAGATCTCTTAACCAGTATGCCATCTAGCTGCCTCATCTTTAATACTAATGTTCTCTGGATGGTATTCCCTAGCTGGAACAATGGAACACCATGAACTAAGCAGATGCAATATTGTAGGTGACGTGAAGGGGTACCTGAATGCAGAGGGGTGGGTCTAATCAGGTCTCAGTAATCATTTGCTGACCATGAATGTTGTGATGGACCTCAACAGAGAGAGATGACTGGAAAAGGAGTTAGGTCAGCTATATTCTAAGAACAACGGGAAATGGGGAGTATGTTGTTCTGGTGCCCACAAAATATTGACCCCTTGATTTTTTTTTTGCATATCATATCATCCTAATCAGCTTACTTCCCTACCCTCTGTCTAAGTATACTCCCTCTAACTGCTCAACTACTAATAAGAATGTTTAAGAATTACAAATCTTCCCTTTCCATGT
This sequence comes from Gracilinanus agilis, assembly GCF_016433145.1. NCBI lineage: Eukaryota > Metazoa > Chordata > Mammalia > Didelphimorphia > Didelphidae > Gracilinanus > Gracilinanus agilis. The sequence goes on along the minus strand of NC_058131.1, from coordinate 236,944,254 downwards.
AGGAATACATAAATGTGATCTTATTCAGTCCCTTAAATTTTCTCTTTCTTATTTACCTTTTTAGGCTTCTCTTGGGTCTTGTGTTTGGACTTCAAATTTTTTGTTTAAGTCTGTTCTTTTCATTAGGAATGCTTAGAAATCTTCTATTTTATTGAATGACCATTTCCCACCCCCCAAAAGAATATATTCAGGGGGCAGCTGGGTAGCTCAGTGGATTGAGAGTCAGGCCTAGAGATGGGAGGTCCTAGGTTCAAAGCCAGCCTCAGACACTTCCCAGCTGTGTGACCCTGGGCAAGTCACTTGACCCCCATTGCCCACCCTTACTACTCTTCCACCTAGGAGCCAATACACAGAAGTTAAGGGTTTAAAAATAAAGAATATATTCAGTTTTGCTGGATAGGTGACTCTGGGTTGAAAACCTAGATCTTTTGCTTCTGAAATATATTCCATGCCCTTCTAATTCTTTAATGTGGAAGCTGCTAAGTCCTGTGTGATCCTAATTGTAGCTCCATGATATTTGAATTGTTTCTTTCTGACTGTTTACAGTATTTTCTCTTTGGCTTGGGTGGGTGGGTGGCTCTTGAATTTAGTTTATATTCCTGGGAGTTGTCATTTGAGGATTTCTTTCTGGAGGTGATCTGTATTCTTTCAATTTCTACTTTATTCTCTTGTTCAAGAATATCTGGACAGTTTTCTTTGATAATTTCTTGTATTATGATGTCCAAAGGTTTTTTTTAACAAGGCTTTCAGGTTGTCCAATAATTCTTAAATTGTCTCTCATGAATCTATTTTCCATGTCAGTTGTTTTTTCAATGAGATATTTCACATTTTCTTCTGTTATATTTTTCATTCTTTTGATTTAGTTTTATTGTTTCTTGATGTCTCATGAAGTCATTAGTTTCTATTTGCTCAATTCTAATTTTTAAAGAATGATTTTCTTCCATCAGTTTTTGAGTCTCTATTTTCATTTTGGCTCATTTATTCTTGCATTGCTTTTACTTCTCTACCCTATTTTACCTCTACCTCTCTTAATTGATTTTTGAAATCCTTTTTGAGCTCTTTCAGAATCTGAGTCCAATTCATATTTTTATTTTGGATTTTGCAGTGTTTGCTTTGCTTTCACTGCCCCCTTCTGTGTCTTTTCCTTGCTCTTTGTCACTTTTTTATGTTTGCTCATTTCCCCAGCCTTTTTAAAGGTAGGCTCTGTTTTCTAGGAGGTTAGGGCACCTCTTAAACTTCAGTCCTTCCTTGATGCCACCCTTAGCTTTATTTCTGGATTTCTGCAAGTTTCAGTTCTTCCAAGATGGTGTGATTGCCTATGGGTTGGGAGTTCTGAGAGCCACCTCCCACTGCTGATTCAATTACCCCCTGAAACTGCTGATAGCTAAAATTCTAGCCTAAGGCTTTGGGCATGAGTTTTTGAAAGTTTCACTCTGGGCTTGATCAGGTCAGGCACACAGCAGACAGCAGACTGCCCTGCCTTGGGATTGCACCTTGAGCTTTGGCAAGGGTTAGCTAGTCTCTCTTAAGACAGCACCCTAGGGATTGCCCCTGCCAGGGATCAGGGGGCCCAGCTCCAGGTCTATTGACTGCCCCACACTGGGATCTACATCCTTTCCATACAACTGGGCTGGGACTCCTGGCCTTGCTCTGGGCCCACACAGATCAGGCTATACAACACAGACTGCTTGGAATTTAAAGGGCTGTGTGTTAGGCTGGACTTCTATTGGTCTCAGGATCTGTATGTTGGCTTGGGCCCAGGTTCAGAATCTAGTACAGTAGATGTGGGGTGGGGTGGGTCTAGTTTGTTGGCTTACTCCTTACTCCTTGCTGTAGCTTCCATCTAGCTGTGCTCCCTTTCACCCCAGTGCCCCAGATACTCTCTGCCTATCTTTTAGGTTGTTCTCTTTTTAAAAGTTGCTTCACTCTGTTTCCTTGTTGGTTCTATTACTCCAGTATTCATTTTGTGGCGTTATTTTAAGATTGGTTGGAGAGGATTTCCTCTTGAACCATGGTGGTTTCAAGGTTCCCTGCTTCTACTCTGTCATCTTGGCTCCCAACCACAAAATATTGAAAGAACCAGAGAAAAGTCTCTAATAGTGGATAGATTCCTCATGGAGGATGTGTGGAAGGATATGGACAAGAATAGTCTGAGAAACTGCAATTGGTTTGTATCTTTCACCAGTAGAGAGACAGGGCTACAGGGACCTGAGAAGTTTAGTCCAAATATGTAGTTTTATGAAACAAATATGTAGTTTTATGAAACAAATATGTAGTTTTATGAAACAGGGAACTTGTTAGTAACATCATTCACCTATGAAGATTGGTAACTCCTTTTCTTCAACTCACACATTTTCTTAAAGAGTTGGCTGGGGCACTAAGAATATCTAGGCCTTCCAAACTTTGAGACCTGTTCTCTATAAACTAAGAGCATTTATATAATACATTAAAATTTCCTTTTTGAGGCAAATAGGGTTAAGTGATTTGTCTAGGGTCACACTGCAAGTAAGTGTCTGAGGCTGGGTTTGAATTCAGGTCTTTGTGACTCCAAGTCTAGTACTCTATCCACTGTGCCATCTAGCTGCCTCCTCCATATTAAGATTTTTAAAGTACTTTACAAATATCATCTCCTTTGATCTTCACAACAACCCTGGGAGATATGTATCACCATTTTACAGATGAGGAAACTGAGGCAGACAGAAGTCAGGTGACTTTTTCAAATTTCACCATATGAGCCTTTATAAGAATAGTATTTTGATATGTTCTTCTTAGCATGTTAATTTAATACATACTTTTAAAAAATAAACTGTATGTGATAGAGGATCACAGTTTCATATTCAGACCACTTTTTCTTATTCTTTATATATGGAAATATTAATGTTGATGCTTGTCAATCTCATAAAAAATAAAGTGTGAAAAAGAAGCTAGTCTTTTAAAAATTTAATCACGGGCCTGTCAGATTTTTATAAGGACATCTGGAAACTGGAAGAATATTATACTCTTTATTCAACCTCTTTGATATCAAAACACATGGTTTGTTTTTAAAATTTAAAGTTTATTTTTAAAGCAAAGTTTTATTTTTCCATGTTGTTTCCCTTTGTGTATTTGAGAATATTTTTAGATTTAGGAAATTTGTCTTAGGACAGGAAATGGCTCCTGTTTGCTTAGGTGGTCTCTCTGGTCATCTTTCAAGAAGGCTCTGCTTACTTGCAGATGGATTAAAAAAAAACCCTTAACTTCTGCCTGAGAAACAATACTGTATATAGATGGCTCAGTGAATTGGGAGCCAGGCTTAGAGACAGGGGGTCCTGGGTTCAAATTTGACCTCAGATACTTCCTAGCTGTGTGTCCCTGGGCAAGTCATTTAACCCCCATTGCCTAACCCTTACTGCTTTTCTATCTTGGAACCAATACACAGTTTTGATTCTAAGATGGAAAGTAAGGGGTTACTTTTAAAAAAATCTCTTTGCCCCAAGCACCAGACCAGGGCCTGTGCTGCTTACTGCTCCTCCTCCTCTCCTCGATGTCCCCCTGCTATGTTAGAACTGTCCTACCAGGCTGTACCTGATCCCCCAGCACTGCTGGAAGCCCTCACTCCGTGACACCCCCAGCCCTTTGTGGCCACGTGTGGAGCCATGTACTTGTCATTGCAGGCCAGATCCTTAGTGAATTTTATGTGCAGAATAAAAGTATTCAGTAACCCGGTGGGGGGGTGGGAAATCTCTTTGGGATATAGACCTAGTAATAGTATTGCTGGTTCAAAGAGTATACATGGTTTTATAGCCCTTTGGACATAGTTCCAATTTGTTCTCTAGAGTGGTTGCATCAGTTCACAATTCCACCAACAGTGTATACGTCGCAATTTTCCCACATCCTTTCCAACATTGATCATTTTCCTTTTCTGTCATATTAGCCAATCTGTTAGGTGTAAGGTATTTTAATGAGCATTTCTCTAATAAATAATAAAATCAAAACATGTTTTAAATTTAATGTGAGTGGAATTTTTAAAAATAATTTTAAACTTCTTAATTTAAAATTAAAAAATTTAAAATATATTTGACTCAGTCTATGTAAATAAAAATAAAATACTGTATATACTTTATATAAGTAATGAAATATTATTTTTTAATTGTGAAGAGGGATAGAAGGGAGGTATCTTTTATTTTTCTCTCTTGTATGGTTTCATGTATGAGGGCAAAGAGAAAAGAGCCAGCAGTCAATTAAATATTTTTTAAAGGGTCAACTATGTGCTAGCCATCCTCCCAGGTGCTAAAAACACAAATAAGAATGAAACCCTCCCTGCTCACAATGAGCATATCTTCTAATATGGGAAATAATAAGTATGCATAAAATATACAGAGAGCTTAAATCTAAAGCGAATAAATACAAAAGTCATTAACTATAGGGTAGTTGGGGAGAGGGGACACCAGAAGAATGCTGGGAAATATTTAACAACTGACCAGAGGCACACTTTAAAGTTTAATCTGCATTATTAACATTTTTTCCATCACTTCCTTAAGATTAAATTGTCTACAAATCAAGTCCTGATCTGAAGAGTTTGGGGGTTTCTGAAGTGTACATATTCACACTGAAAATTTAATGATCGGTCCCAAGCAAGTAGAGCTGGTTCCAATGTACCTTTGGAGGGCACTAGCAATAAATTAGTTAATAAATGTCTTAAACATCTACTTTGTGCCAGGCATTAAGCTAAGTCTTGAGGATACGAAGAAAAACAAAAGGCAATTGGAGGGGTAGCTAGGTGACTCAGTGGACTGAGAACCAGGACTGGAGAAGGGAAGTCCTGAGCTCAAATTCAACCTCAGACACTTCTTAGTTTCTATGACCTGGGACAAATCACTAAATCCCAAATTGTCTAACCCTAGATGGTCTTCAGTCTTAGAATTGATACTAATACAAAAGGTAAGGGTTTGACACAGACAAAAAAATGTAGTTGGTGGTATGGGGCAGAACAGGGGCAAATCAGAAAAGACTTCACACAGAAGATGGTGCCTGAGACATATCTTTTTTTTTTTTTAACTTCTGCCTTAGTATCAATTCTAAGTCAGAAGAGTGGCAATGGTTAGGAAATTGGAGTTAAATGACTTGCCCAGGGTCACACAAGCTAGGAATTGTCTCTAAGCCTGGTGCTTTATCTACTGGGCTACCTAGGTGCCCCTCTAGCTGCATCTTAAAGGAAGGGAGGAAACTAAAGGAAGAGATGAGGAGGCGATATCTTCCACTCATGGGAGGGCAGCCTGTGCAAAAGCATGGAAACTGGGAGATGGAGTACTTTATCTGAGGAACAGTAAGCAGCTCATTTGGACAGGACCCTAGAATATATGGAGGGGCTGATGTTTACTAAAGCTGGAAAGGTATAATGGAGTCATGTCTGGAAGAGATTTCACTCCTGAATATTTTATCCCATAGAGCAGTGGTTCCCAAACTTTTTTGGCCTACCGCCCCCATTCCAGAAAAAAAATATTACTTAGTCCCCTGGAAATTAATTTTTTTAAATGTTAATAGCAATTAATAGGAAAGATAAATGCACTTGTTGGCCATCATCGCCTCCCTGGATCGCTGCAGCACCCACCAGGGGGTAGTAGTGCCCACTTTGGGAATCACTGCCATAGAGAGTCACTAGAGTTTTTTGAAGAGGAGAATGACATGGTCAGATTTATACTTTAGAAATACCAAATTCTCTGTCCATTGAAGTTTTAAGTCTATTTTATATAGTTGGAAAGATAATTCCAAAGTGCTCTGCCCTGACTAAACCACATCCAGAGTATTATGTTCAGTCTTGGGCACTTTAATTTATGAGGAAAGTGATAATCTGGAGAGAATCCAAAGGAAGGCAACCAGGTTGGTGAAGGACCCTGATTGAGATCATCCTTATGAGAATTATTGTAGAAAGAATGTTTAACCTCAAGAAGAGAACAGTTGGAGGATAAAGGAGAAGTGAAAGAACATGGTAGCTATAGTAAGAGATCAATAAGTGCTTACTGAATTGAATTGAACTGAACTGTATGAACTTGGGCAAATTATCTTTTAACTTCAACTTATTTCCTTTTTAGAAGAAGAGGAGGAACAGATGGATTAGAGGACAAGCCAGTGCTTCGTAAATCTTGAAGTCTATATAAATATATACATTTATATATAAAAATATATTAAAAATATTTTTAAAATCCACATAGGTGAGAACCCTGGCTCCAAAATGGATTTATGTGGATTTATCCCCTAAAGTGTAGGTGTCATGCTCTGCTTCTCCCTTTATCCTACCCTTAGCATACTCCAATATCTCCCCAATACCTCCAGAATCAACCATAAAGCTTTTTATTTGTCATTTAAAGTTCTTCATAACCTGGCTCCTTCCTACCTTTCTAGACTTCTTTTTCTTCAAGCTCTCCAGTGGTCTAGCAACCCTGGCCTCAGACACAGCATTCTATCTCTGGTCTTAGTTTCTTTGGAATCTATCCCCCCCATGCCTAGAATCTTTTTTCCTCTCACCTCCACCTTGTAGTTTCCCTGACTTCCTACAAGACTTAGCTCAAAGCTCACTTTCTGTAGGGTGCCTTTACCTATCCCCACATCTGCTAATGACTTCCCTTTTCAGATTTCCTCTCAGTCACTCTATAGGTATCTTGTGTGCCCTGGTGATTTACATGTTGTCTTCCCCCATTGGAATGTACACACTTTGAGGGCAGGGCCCATTTTTTGCTCTTCTTTGCACCGTCAGTGCTTAGCATTGGGCCTAGCACATAGTAAATGCTTAGTAAATATTTACTGACTGATAAATTGCTTGACTATTTTCTCCACACGAGTATGTTGCAATCAATCTACTCCTTTTTCTCTAGTGTAACTTGTCCAAGCTTTCACATAAATATTCCATTCCCCTTGATGTCAGTGATCTTCTAGATCTTGATATCTCATAGGTACAAACAACATGCCTGACTCACCTCCTTTTCTGATTCCATTTTTCCTGGTTGGTATCTTTTATTTTTCCTCTGGAACATGAATCATCACCAGTAATATACTTCAACCTACTTACTCCCCCTATTCATTTTCCTTTTGCCCTTTAAGTTAACCAAAGACATTATTATTGTTGTTGTTACCTAAATCCCTTTCAATCTCTAAAGCTCTATGATTCTGTAATTCAGTTCTTTGATTGTGAAATGGAAGGGTAAAATGCCAAGAATTATTAAAAATGCTTCATAAGCAATTTTGCAGCACAATAGAGGAGGGTGGGATGTTTGCCTAAGTAAAAATTAAGAAAGTCACACTCAGGAGTTGTTCCCGGCTAAGGACACCAGACATCTGGAAAGGGTTTCTTTGGTTGGGGTGGGGGGAGTTTGGAGGGAAGGTGGAAGAGGTGGAAACAGAACATACTGTGACTATTACAAAGAGATAACTAGATTATTATCTGCAGAGAGTAAATTTTCAGGAAACTAACTAATCCTAGATGGGGGAGGCTGGAAACTCCATTATACTTTTGAGAGCCAAGGAAATGCCTGTCCAAAAATAGTTTCCCTGGTGATCTATCCTCATGCCTGAAGATGCTTTGGGGTGAAGGCATTGTCTATGGCATGTAACTATTAGAATGAGATTCCCAACAGAGACACTGGGAAGGCTAACACATTAACGCTATTAACAATTCAGTAAGATTTCACTCCTCAGTTCCCTAGGTGAAAGCAAAGGAGAGAGGTTGATAATTTTAGAATTAGAAGGGACCTCAAAGATCAGGAAGGACCTGAAGAAAGGTTAGAGATGCCTGGAGAGGACAGAAAAGAATGGAGGAATGGTAAGATGTGCTTAGGGGAGGAAGGAGTGGGCTGGGAAATGGGAAAAACTGGAGAGAAGAGGCAGAAACAGGTAGAAAGGATGCCTAAAGGAAGGAAAGTGGTGCCTGATTCAATTAAATAAACATCATGTAAATGTCTCCTGCATTATATACTGTACCATTCCAATAGAATTCAATTCAACCAATACCAATTAAGGACCTACTGTATGTAAGGTACTATGCTAGACTGTCCCTTTCCCTCAAGAAGCTTCCTTTCTACTAGGGAGAATAGAACATGTACAGAAAATGAAATATAAAGCATTTATAAGAAAATTTTAAGAAGACAGTTTAGAGCAGTGAGTCCCAAAGTGGGCGCTACTGCCCCCTGGTGGGTGCAGCAGCGATCCAGGAAAGCAGTGATGGCCATAGGTGCATTAGTCTTTCCTATTAATTGCTATTAAAATTTAAAAAAAATTAATTTCCAGAGGGCTAAGTAATATTTTTTCTGGAAAGGGGCAGTAGGCCAAAAAAGTTTGGGAACCACTGGTTTAGAGGGTAGATCTGGGGCATCAGGAAGGGTTTCTTGTAGGAAGTAGAATCCGAACTATGCTTAGAAAGAAGCTAGGGATTCTATGAATGTATGAACAATTTGACACGCATTTATTGTGCCCACTGTGTACAAGGTACTGGGAATGGGGACACAAGTCCCTTAATGAGATTTCATTCTATTAGAGGGAAATTTAGGTTTTAAAAGTACTACTGACTTCTTGGGGGCATTATCTCATTGAATATTTCTCAATTTGCAGAAGCTAATGGCATAACTGCTATCGTTTCCTAGTATTATCGCACTATAAAATGAGAGTCTGTGCATTTTTTAAACTTTAAAAGGGTATTCCCCTACTTAAAAATGATGACTAACATTAATGGATCACTTCAGGGTTTGCAAAAGTGGTTTATGTATGTGATTTCATTTGAATCTCACAAATGAGCCTGAGTCAGTCCCAATGTTACTCCCATTTTATAGATTCGGAAACTGAAGCACATAATGATTAAACAAATTCCCCAGGGTCAGAGGACTATTGCCAGACTAAGGCAGGATTTAAACTCAGGGCTTTCCAAATTCACATAGATAATGTACTACAATATCTAGGTGTCTGGTGAAAAGCGTGGAAACTATCAGCATGGTGGAAAGAATTTTGAACTTGGGAGACAAGCAACCTGGGTTGATCCTTCTACTTTACTCCATCTGCGATCTTGGACAAATCACATAATTCCTCCTCTGTAAGATAAGGGTTTAGACAAGACAACCTCTTAGGTTCTGGCCAGTGCTAAATCTGTGTTTTTAAGCTATGCACTTCAGGGTCTTTGGCTTCATTAGTCTTGAGGTTTACAAATTAGTGGTGCTGAAACTAGGAATTTTATCAGAGAGAAGTAGAGGCATAGGATTGGATGATGCTGCGTGTAGCCCTACCAGGAGAGGACAGGAGGTGTCCATTCTTTAGAGACCTGACCAACCTGCATAATAGCTGTTAATCCCATTTTCTAATGAAAAAAAATTGAAACCTAAAAAAGGTTGCATGACTTTCCCCAGGATTAGTAGATTACTGAGGAAGGATTTGAATTTGATACTTTCTGACTCCAAGTCCAGAGGCCTCACAAAAAGATCAGGAACCACTGATATGTTGGAGAAAATACTGACCCTGGGGCCACAAGTATAATGAAAAGAACATTGAAATTGGGGCAGGGAGGGGTGAGGAAGGCAAGGTGGCATGGTCTCAGGATCTCCACAAAGGAAGAAATGCCTCCTTCTGATACTGGCAACCTGAGACAAAAACTCAACGGTTCTGCCTTAGTTATACCCAGAAGAGCAGCATTTCTCCCTTATGCCGAGTTTGCCTTTCCATTCTTTCTCCTTTCCTTTCCCGAGCTTTCAGGAGGGCTAACCCCCATTGCCCCTTCTCTTTGCAGTCTCCCGGACGCAGAGCTCTCCAGATGACCTGAAAGCCCTCACCTGGAATGTGAACCGGCTGAATGAGAGTTTCCGGGACTTGCAGCTAAGGCTCCTGCAGCTCCCACTCCGGGGGGACACGATGGAGCACATCTGGAAGCTGCAGGACCTGTTCCAGAACCACTCAGACTCTCTGCGCCTGCTTTCGGGCTCCCTGCAGAGGCTGGAAGGGAACATGTGGAACCTACAGACCCAGGCCGGCCAGACGGAGCAGGCCATCTCCCTCCTTCGGGACAGTAGCAGCCAGCAGCACGAGGCAGCCCAGATGCAGCTCTATCACCTCCAGGTGGAGAGTAACAGCAGCCAGCTGCTGCTCCAGCACCATGCCCGGCTCCTGTCGGAGCTGGCCTCCAGAGTGAGCAGCCTGGGCGAGGAGCTGGCCGAAATGACCGGGGCCCTGGGAGGCATCAACCAGAGCCTCTCCTACGACGTGAGCATCCACCACACTCAGCTCCGCGACCTGCAGGTGCTGGTCAGCAACGCCAGTGAGGACGCTCGGCGCATGCGCAGAGTCCATCTCGGCATGGAGCTGCAGCTCAAGCAGGAGCTGGCCATCCTCAATAATGTGACGGAGGAACTGAGGCTCAAGGACTGGGAGCACTCCGTGGCCCTGAGGAACATCACCCTCATGAAAGGTGCGTGCGCCTGTCCCACCTCTGGGCTCCCTGCGACTCCGCCTATGGAATACCAAGTCTCCTCTATAGGGCACCATTTAAAAAAAGTGTTGAGTTTGAGATGCCTACAGGTATCTAGTTCTAGATATCCAATGGGAGGTTGGTGATAGGAGACTGGAAGCAGGAGTCAGTGTGTGTATGGTTATGTCTGACTCTTCATGATCCCATTGGGGTTTTCTTGGCAAAGATACAGAAGTGGTTTGCCATTTCCTTCTCTGGCTCAATTTACAGGTGAATGAACTGAGGCAAGCAGGGTTAAGTGACTTGCCTAGGGTCACACAGCTAGAAAGTGTCCAAGGGTGGATTTGGACTCAGGAAGATGAGTCCAGGGTCCTATTCACTGCACCATTTAGCTGCCTCTAATATATATATTAATTAAACCCTTAACTTTTGTCTTGGAGTCAATGGCTCCAAGAGTGGTAAGGGTAGACAATGGGGGTCAAGTGACCTGCTCAGGGTCACACAGCTGGGAAGTGTCTGAGGCCAGATTTGAACCTAGGACCTCCCGTCTCTAGGCCTGGCTCTCAATCCACTGAGCTACCCAGCTGCCTCTAATATTAAGTCTGAGTTAGAACTGGGTTCAAGGCTTCTGCCAGGCACTGGTTGTGTGACCCTGGGTAAGTCATTTAACCTTTCAATTCCCTTGCAATTTTCTAAGATTAAATTGCTGAGAAGGGGCTTATTCTTATTGATCAACTAGTTCCCTCTATATCATATCTTCTGAGTTGACTTGTTGAATGTTACTATCTTCCTTTCCCTCAAATGCCTCAGGGATACAATCACTAAGCCTAGAGATAGATTTGACACCAATCTAGGTAAGTTCAGGGATTTAATGTGCTTCAGGCTTAGGAGGGGAGCAGGGCAAATAACAGGGAAGAAGAGAAACAGGAAGTTCTTGATCTAAACTAAAGATGAAAAAGATGGTACTTGAACCTAAGGTAATCAGGATTATCAGCTGTCAATTGATAATTGCCAGTTGCCAGCCTAGCAGGGCCAGACTGCTTCACACAAATCAGGTTATTTGCTGAAGAATGTTGTTGTTTCTTCTTGGAGTATGAAACAGGAACAGGTTACTCAGCATAAAGGTATCACAGGATCTGGGACTGTGAGATTGGTCAGTGGAGTTTGCTGGTAATTCAAGTTGGCCTAAAACCTACCCAAACCAAACCCAAACCTCCCACTCCCCAAACCCAATCTCCAGATTGAGATGAGATTTCAGTTCATATCCTTCCTTATATACCTGAGCTTCTAACTGTCTTGGAACAGGGCACCTCCTGCCAGGCTTAGCTCATTCCATGTTCTAAATAGACAACTGTCCATCATCTTGCTCTCCGTGTTGATTTGCAAAATATCATTACACTTCCCCACCTCTACTTTCCAACACCAGCAGAATAAGCACTTAGAATTGTTTTTCTAGATAGGGGAATGGATTACACCAATGGATGTTGACCATGTTCTCTCATCCAAGTCCCACGAGCCCGAAGGCACCATAAAAGAGATGACCCTAGGCAAGAAAGAGGACAGCACCAGACTTTTCCCAAACTTTTTTTTTAAAACCCTTGTACTTTTCGGTGTATTGTCTCATAGGTGGAAGAGTGGTAAGGGTGGGCAATGGGGGTCAAGTGACTTGCCCAGGGTCACACAGCTGGGAAGTGGCTGAGGCCGGGTTTGAACTTAGGACCTCCTGTCTCTAGGCCTGGCTCTCACTCCACTGAGCTACCCAGCTGCCCCCCTTTTTTTATGCAAATGGTTTATTTTTTACATTTGATAATTAATTTGAAATTTTTAATCTTTTATTCTTTCCTTTTCCTTCTTTGCCTTAACTATTTTTCTTTTTTTTATTGCTGTCTTTTGCTTTTTTACATCACTTTTATTTTTTACTATATTCCTTCATTGTCAGAAATAGTGGGTTTTTTTTAAATCCTTACCTTCTGCCTCCATGCCTCCATAGTATCGAAATCAATACAAGACAGAAGAGTGGTAAGGGCTAGGCAATGGGGATTAAATGACTTGGCAAGGGTCACACAGCTAGGAAGTGTCTGAGGCTAGATTTGAACCCAGAACTAACCCTGGCTCTCAGTCTACTGAGTTACCCAGCTGCCTCCCACAAACAGTTTTTTTTTAAATCTTTCAAATTAAAATCTGAGGGGCAGCTAGGTGAGTCAGTGGATAGAGATGGGAAATCCTGGGTTCAAATATAACTTCAAACACTTCCAGCTGTGTCCCTGGGAAAGTCACCTAAACCCAATTGTCTAGCTCTTGTCACTTTTTTGTCTTAGAATTGATACTAAGACAGAAGGCAAGAGTCTTTTAAAAATTAAAAAAAATCCTTTAATTTTTCAATCTAGCAATCATTTATTAAGCATCTACTATTTCTAGGCACGGAGCAGGCAAAGTGGGTAAAATGTGAGATCTGGAGCCAGGAAAATATATCTTTCTGCCCTCAAACACTTATTAGCTATGTGACCCTGGGCAAGTCACTTAATCCTGCTTGCCTCAGTTTCCTCATTAGTAAAATGAGCTGGAGAAGGAAATAGCAAAGCCACTCCAGTATCTTTTCTAAGAAAACTCCAATATGGAGTCATGAAGAGTCAAACAAGACTGAAAATGACTGAACGTCCTAGACTGGAGATACAATGACAAAAATGAAATAGATCTTGCCCACAAGGAAATCACAACAGAAGAGATAACATACATATATAAGTATATACAAAACATATAGAAAGTAGTTAAGGAGAGAAATGAACATTTGTTAAGCACCTACTAGATGCCTGGCACTGTGCTAAGCACTTTATAAATATTGTCTCATTGGATCCTCAGCAACCTTGGGAGGCAGGTGCTATTATTATCCCCATTTTACAATTGGGGAAACTGAGGCTGAGGTTAAGTGACTTGACCAGTTTACAGAACTAGTAAGTAACTAAGGAAAGATTCAAATCAAGATCCTCCATGTTTAGACTCCTTACCTTCCATTTTAGAATGGTTACTAAATATGGGTTCCAAGGCAGAAGAGTGGTAAGGACAATGGGGGTTAAGTGATTTGCCCTGGGTTATACAGCCAGGAAGTATCTGAGGCCAGATTTGAATCCAGAATCTCCCATTTCAGGTCTGGCTCTCTGTCCATTGAGCTACCCAGCTGCCCTACATATAGGACTTTAGGATTTGAAAAATACTTTAACTCATTTGATCCTTACAACAACCCTGTGAAGTAGGTGCTATTATTAACATCATTTTCCAGATAATTAAAAGCAGTCCCACAGAGATGAAATAACCTTTCCAGGGTCACATAACTAGTAAGTATCTGAGGTAGGACTTGAATCCATGCCCTTATATCCCAGCGTTCTCTTCACTAAATTACCCTTTGTTGTTGTTCAGTCATGTCTGATTCTTTGTGTCTCCATTTGGAGTTTTCTTGGTAAAGATCCTGGAGTGGTTTGCCATTTCCTTCTTCAGATCATTTTTAGAGATGAGGAAACTAAGGCAAACAGGGTTAAGTAATTTTCTAGATTTGAACTCAGAAAGAGAAGTTTTCCTGACTTAGACCTGGCACACTGTCTACTGTACCAATTAGCTGCCCACTAATAGAAGGCAGTACAGGTGTGGTGAACCCAAAGTTATAGATTAAAAATAAAAATAAGACAAAACATGGCTTTGGTAATTAATTTGGAAAAGGAATATGTCTAACACACTTGGAATTTACAATACTTCAAACAAGTTAATGAAGGTATATTGTGATAATCCACAACTTAGGAAAGCTGGGAAGCTGTCCAGCTCTCGGATCACTTCTGCTCTGGTCACTCCCTCTTTTCTGGGAATGGATAACACAACCACTTAGATTACTGTAGTGGGAGCAGAGCTGCCCTTTTCCCTCTCACAGTTTGCTTTGCAATATGGCTCACACCCTTCCCACAATCAGTGCAATTCCATCTTTTTCTGTTTTAAAGGAAAAAGGCCTCAGACCTTCCCCTTGACTTTCTTTTGGTGAGAAAGAAGGGTTCTTCATGTTGTCAGTGTGCTCACTTCTTGCTTGAATCAGGCGATGCTGTCCTGAAGGGACTGAAAGTAGACCAGAGGACACTGGCATCCTGTCCTTTCAAGATCCATTTGGGAAGCAAATTCTCCTTTGTCTATTGGAGACTGGACTCTATCTAGAAAGCAGCTCTCTCACCCTGCTACTATTTCTCCATTTCAGGGCCCCCAGGACCTAAAGGTGATCCAGGAAATGAAGGAAGAGGAGGGACACCTGGTGCTCCTGGTATACCTGGACCAAGAGGTAAGGAGATGCTGCTGCTGCTGCTGCTGCTGCTGTGCTACAGACCTTTTGAGTCCTCTGAAGTTATATGGCTGCCCAGGAAGGCCTATAATGTCTCAATTTTTAATTTTTCTAGCTCTATTTTAAGTGGCATAATTAATGTTACTTCCCAAGACACGATGCCAGCATAATCAGGAATTGCCTGACACCTTAAAGCAGTGGTTCCCAAACATTTTTTGGCCTACCGCCCCCTTTCCAGAAAAAATATTACTTAGCGCCCCCTGTCACATACCATCACTGCCCCCTTACAGTTATTCACTGCCCCCAAATGCACCTGTGGCCATCACTGCCTCTCTGGAATGCTGCAGCACCCACCAGGGGGCGGTGGCGCCCTCTTTGGGAATCACTGCCTTGGAGGAAGATAACATCAGGCATTTCCTAGCTTCAGCGCTCTCCTTCAATGAATCATCTAGCATTTATTAAATATCAACTATGAACCAAGCACTGGAGATACAAAACAAAAGCAAAACAATATCTACCCTCAAGGAGCTTATATCCTAATGGAAAAGACAACTTGCACATATATATGTATATATGTATATATAAATATGTGCGTGCGTGTGTGTGTGTGTGTGTGTGTGTGTGTGTGTGTGTGTGTACATATCAGTACTTATATTCACAGGGCTTCTGAAAGTTTATGGCTCATAGTAAGTACTTAATGTTTTTTTTTCATGTGGAAAAGACATAAAGATAGCTAGCATTTATACAGAGAGCTTTAAGGTTTGCAAAGTGCTTTATAAATATTATCCCTTTTCCCCCTTTATCTCAAACTTAAGAGGGAGGTACTATTATCCCCATTTTAAAAATAAGGAAGCTGAAGCAAAAAAAAGATTAAATGACTTGCCAGGGATCACACAGCTATTAAGTGTCTGATGGTTTTGAACTCAGATCTTTTGGACTCCAGGTCTAGTGTCCCATCTATTTTACACACCCAGCTGCCATTCAGAATATGGATATGATATAAAATAAGGAATATGATATAAAAACAAAAGACATCAGTTAAAAATATGATGACTTACCACTGCTGGGAATGACTCAAAGATCCAAATTCAAAATCAAGAAGAGATCTGAAATCAGATTTGAATTAATGAATTATGAATAATAATTAGTCTTTATATAAGACTTTAGTTTATGAAGCATTTTTATGTACATTAAGTCACTTGATTTTCACAACAATCTGGCAGGTGCTATTACTATTTTCATTTTCCAGATAGGGAAACTGAGGCTCAGAGAAATTGTGATTTGCCCGGGGTCACATTGCTAGTTGAGTGTCTGAGGCAGGATTTGAACTTAGGCCCTTTTACAGCAGTGCCAAGATGGTGGTTTAGTAGCAGCAAAAGCTCGAACCTCTCTGAGATCCTCTCAAATCAACCTTAAAATAGTGCCTCAAAATGACTGAAGTCTTAGGACCAACAAGGTTCTAAGAATGAGGAGGCTCTCCTGTGGAAAATAATCTGAAAGGTAGGCAGAGTTGATTTTCTTGGGATAAGGGGGAACTGAAAGTAAAATTGCATGCAGAGGAGTGCCAGTCATCCACCTCCCACCTTCTGCACCAGGTTCCAAGCCAGGGCATATGCCAATTTTGAGATCTTGGGATCCTGCCTAAACCAACAGCAGAGCACCCCTCTCCCAGCCCTTGAAATCCCACGTGCTGGTATAAGCTTGCAGTGAGTCCTAAAGTTCATAGTGCTTGGCTCTTTCAAGCCTGCACTGCAATGAAGCTTCTAGCCTCAGGGCAAAATAGCTCACAGTGCTGTAAGTCCTACAAGCCATCAGCAGAGGAGACAAAATCAGCAGTTTTCAGAACTCCCAGTCCTGAGCCAAAAAAGGCTGGAAAAGTGAGTTAACAGCAAAAGAAACACCTAACCATAGAAAAATTTTATGGAGGCAAAGAGCAAGGTATTGATTCAGTAGAGGACAGTGAAAGCAAAACAGCCACATGCAAAACTTCAAAGAAAAATGGGAATTGGTCTCAGGCTCTGGAAGAGCACAAAAAGGAATTTGAAAATCAAATAAGAGGTAGAAGAAAAATGGGAAACAGAAATGAAAGTAATGCAAAAAGAAAATAACATCTTAAAAAACAAAATTGGTGAAATGGGAAAAGAAGCATAAAAATCCAATGAAGAAAAGAATTGCAATAACAGTAGAATTGACTAACTGAAAAAAAAAAGGTAAAAAATTATAATGAATTTGGGTCTTCTTGACTTCAAGACCAGCCCTCTATCCAGTATACTACCTAGTAATTTATGTTAAGGATCAGTGAGAAAGGTCACAAACTGTACCTTAGGACTTCTCTTTAAAAACTGGCTTGAGGAGGAGGTAGGTGGTTCAGTGGATTGAGAGCCAGGCCTAAAGGCAGGAAGTCCTGGCTTCAAATTTAGTCTCAAGACACTTCCCAGCTCTGTGACCCTGGGCAAGTCATTTAACCACCAAAGCCTAGCCCTTACCACTCTTTTCCTTTGGAACCAATACACAGTATTGATTCTAAGATGGGTGCCATTTGTCAAGTTTGCAGGTCATGGAATGGGATAAGAGAAATGAGGTTGGGATCAAGAGGGTCACAGACAGACTAACAGATAGACTTGAGGCCTCTTGCTGATCATTGACAAAGTTTATTGATCACAGCTAGTATTTTATAGAGAAAATGACGTAGGCTAAGGGAGTAGGAAAAGCATATGCTTTTCACATATGCAGTGAATATAGATAATATGTCATTCTTTTACAATAGGCTGAGTTTACCTCACTGAAGCTTAGACAGAGTTTTCTATAGGATAATAAATCGGGTAAATATGTAACCATCTAGTTTAGATTCTCAGGGAAATATTTGCTTCAGTGGGTAGAACAAGGACAGCCAATTGTTGCCAAGTACAGCTGAGAGGGGTGGAAAGGAGGGATTTGGGGGCCTCATGTGAGGAGAGCTACGAGTTTGGCTTTATCTATGGCTTTGATTTTACTGAGGCCTACTTTCACTACTGAGGGCTACAGCAAGGGGTTTTATTTCGCAAATAAATAAATAAAATTTTAGAAATTGGCTTGAAATGTAACATTATTAAAACTGATGATTGGCAATGATAAACCTCACTTTTAAAAATTGAGAATTATATGTATTTTTTAATAAATGTTGATCTCTATTCTAAGTTTACCATGCTTACCTATCACCAAAGTTTGTACTTTCTATTTAGGCAGCTCCCTTCACCAGGTAGCAGAATGCCTTAATCAAAGTTCCAATATTTTAGAGGAGATAATAATAAATTTGTTGTTCTTCAATAGTTTCAGTTGTGTTTGATTCTATGTGACCTCATTTGGAGAGTTTGGGCAGAGATGCTAGAATGGTTTGCCATTTCCTTCTCTAGATCATTTTACAGATGAGGAAACTGAGGCCAACAGAGTTAAATGATTTGCCCAGTGTCACATGGTGAGGGAATGTCTGAGGCCAGATTTGAAATCAGGAAGAGGAGTCTTCCTGACTCCAGGTCTGGTATTCTATCCACTGTGCCATCTAGTTATTATAGAACAACAATAGTTTTCATTTACAGGACACTTTAAAGCTTGAAAAATTCTTTGTATATTATCTCATTTATTCCTCTTAATTACCTGCTGGGATATATATGATTATTTTCCCTCATGTTAGTCAGTCAGTCATTTACTTTGTGCCTTCTGTGTGCCAGGCACTGTGTTAAGCACCAAAGATGATTAGAAACAAAAAAGAAAGAGAATCTCTGACGCCAAGGAGCTACAATTAAATGGGGGAAGACCACACACAAAAGAAAGCCAAAGGTGGGAGGCAGTATTGGCAGGTACTGAGGAAAAGATGTAGGGGATATCCTCACGTCTCTTATTTTGCAAAATTTCCAAAGGGACTGATGTAGAACAATGTTAAAGCTGTAGCAATACCCACCCCACCACCACTACCACTTACAGGTCTCTTCTCCTTCCTCTAGGTCTTACAGGTGAGAGAGGTTCTCCTGGGCAGCCTGGCCTGAAAGGAGATGATGGGGCATTGGGAGCCCCAGGACCCATGGGAATGCGTGGATTCAAAGGTACTACGAATTCTCCCAAAGATTGTGGTTCCCCCGTGTCTCTGCTTGTGCCCAAGCCCCTTTTGGTCCCTCAACAGGATCATGACCTGTCAGAAAAGGGTTGGAAAGAGCCTGTTCCCCAACACACACATACACACACACACACACACACACACACACGCACGCACGCACGCACACATGCACGCACGCACGCACGCACGCATAATGGGCAATACATTATGCCCATTGTTCCCAGGCTGGGGAGGGAAACCATACCTTGACCTTTCTCCAGTAGTTACATATTCTTAAAATTTAATATCCTTTTTTCCCTCCTCTATCCAATCCATTCGAACAAGAATTGATTAAGTTGTGCAAGATACTGGAGACAGAAAGTATGAATGAGAAACAGTTTATGCTCTCAAGAGCTTATATTCTACTGGAAACTACTTCACAGATAAACTTGCCCATCAATACTTCTTCATATTTCTCCCCTTTCTTCACATATAATAATCGGTCCCCTCTTTTAGCCCTCCTCTGTTTATTTTTAAAGCCCCTCTTTACTCTCTGGTGAGAGATTCTCACAACACAAATGGCCTGGGGACACATCAGTGGATTCTCTCTTTTTTTGGCTCAGAACTTCCAGCCAGGAAACCTATGCAAATTTATGCATTGTACTAAAAAAAAAAAAAATCAAAAGCAGGAAAATAAAATAGAAAACCTTGAACCACAACCATAGTCCCAATAATGTGTATAGATCCCCAAAATCACAATCCTAGGTCTGAGGGTTCCTCTAACAAAGATCTTTTTCTTTATCATTTCTGCCTTGGAGAACCAGTTTCCAGGTGGTACTCACAGAGTTTCTGGCTTTGTAGCACTTATAGCTGATCCACCAAATTCTCAGGAAAGGCAGAGACAAGTTCATCTTTTGATCCCATTTCCCCCAAGTAAGATGAGAATAAAACTTCCTGATTGCTTCTCTTCCACCTCCTTGCCTTTCTTCTTCCCACCCCTTCAGACTATTCCAGTTACCAGTCCTACCCATCCCAACAAATAACTTGAGGCAACTGTGCTTTATTTTTCCTCATGCCTCAAGCGGGAGAAAGTAAAAGGTAACAATACCCTAGCACTTTCTACATATGTTGTTCTGTGTTTCTTTTTTTTTTGGAATGTTGAGTTCTTCTACCATATTTTCTCTTTTTCTTCCTTTCCTTTTTTCTTCCTCCTTTCTCCCTTCCTTTGTTTTTCATCCTTACCTTCTGTCTTAATATCGTTTCTAAGACAGAAGAGCAGCAAGGGCTAGGCAACCAGGGTTAAGTGACTTGCCCAGAGTCACACAGCTAGGATGTGTCTGAGGTCATATTTGAACCCAGGCCCTTTGGACTCCAAGCATTCTATCCACTATGCCCCCCCCGGTAGAGCTGTGCTTATATTCCCCTCTAAAAGTCCATACCATCAATACTACCTTAATTTCAGCATGAAGTGTTTTCCCATCAGACTTGGAAATCTGTCCTTTGTTAGTAATATTCAATTCTTGGGCAGAATTTTATTTAACCTGCCAATCTGTTTTTCTTTTAGGTGAAAGGGGTCCTAGAGGAGAGAAAGGAGAAAAAGGAGAGAGAGCTGGTGACCCAGGTAAGGAGTTTATTAATTTTTTGCCTGTGGATGAACTGACATTTTAATTATGTGGAAACTCCTACAACAATTATGTAATATGAAAATTAGAAAGCTAAAGAGGATGTAAGAAACACTATCTCTCCTCTGCTGCCACGAATTATAGTTATTCCTCAAGTGTTCTGATATGGGATAGAATGTTTTCAGTGACTTAGAAATACAGCATCACAAGTGGAGTGAAATGAGCATAACCAGGAGAACATTGTACACAGAAACCAAAACATTGTGAATGATCAAATGAATTGACTTTGCTACTAATAGCAGTGCAATGATCCAAGACAATCCCGAAGGACTTATGAGAAAGAATGCTATCCATGACTAGAGAAAGAACTGTGAGAATAGAAATGCAGAAGAAAGACATATGATTTATCGCTTGTTTATATGGGCATAGGAGTTACGGTTTTGGTTTTTCAAAGATTATTCTATAGCAAATATGAATAATATGGAAATACGTATCAAGTGATAACATGTATAACCTAATGGAACTGCTTGTTAGCTCCAGGAGGGGGGGCGGGGAAACAGGGGAGGGAGAGAACATGAATCATGTAGCCATGGAAAAAATATTTTAAAATGAAAGAAAGGAAGGAAGGAAGGAAGGAAGGAAGGAAGGAAGGAGGGAAGAAAAAAGAAAGGAAGAAAGAAAGAAAAAAGAAAGGAAGAAAGAAAGAAA
>NC_058131.1:236769058-236923022 GCF_016433145.1 Gracilinanus agilis | reverse complement strand
AATAATTGGATCAGTTCACAATTCCACCAACAGTGTATTAGTGTCGCTGTTTTTCCACATCACCTCCAACATTTGTCATTTTCCTCATTTATCTATCATGTTAGTCAATTTGATACATGTGAGATGATATCTCAGAGTTGTTTTGATTTACATTTCTCTAGTCAATAATGAAAGAGCATTTCTCTCTCTCTCTCTCTCTCTATATATATATATACATATATATATGTATATATATACATATATATATATATCTTTGATTTCTTCATCTAAAAACTCTCTATTCACATCTTTTGACCATTTGTCAACTGGCGAATGGTTCATATTCTTATAAATTTGACAAAGTTCTCTATGTATTTTAGATGAGACCTCTACCCAAGAACCTATGTATAAATTTTTTTTCCTAACTTACTGCTTTCTTTCTAATCTTGATTACAGTTGTTTTGTACAAACTTTTTTTAATTTAATGTATTCAAAATTCATTTTATATCTACAGTGCTTTCTATCTGTTGTTCATTCATAAATTCTTCTCCTGTTCATAAATCTGAGGGGTAATATGTTCCCTGTTCTAATTTGCTTATGATATCTCCCTTTATGCCTAGGTCATTATCCATTTTGTTTTTATCTTGATAAATGATATAAGATATTGTTCTATATCTTGTTTCTGCCAGACTGCTTTCCAGTTTTCCCAAAGATTTTCCCCAAATAATAAATTCTTATCCCCAAAACATTGACCTTTACTTTTGTCAAATACAAGATTACTATGATCTTTTATAAGTGTTTTATGTCTGTTCTGTTCTGCTGATCTACTTTTCTCTTTCTTGCTAGTACCAGATAGTTTTGAAAATTTCTGCTTTATAATATAATTTAAAATCTTATACTGCTAGACCTCCTTCCTTTACATTTTTATTAATTCTTTGATAGTCCAGACCTTTTGTTTTTCCAAATGAATTTTGATATTCTTTTTCTATCCTATTAAAGACACTTGAAAGCATAGGTATAAATGGATTTTTCCTTAGAATAATAAGTATATTTTTAAAACCAGCATTTTTTTACCTGGGAATGATGAAAGTCCTATCGAATACCATTTTACAGATGGAACCATTGCAGTCCTCCTTCTGGGGGTCTAGAGGTGGCCTTGGGATCTTAAGGTCTGCGCCAGTAGAGCACAAATTCTGTCAGGTCCTCCCAAAGTGGTGAGTCTTCCAAGACAGGCCCAGCAATAGGATAGTGAACCCACTGCCTAAGAATTAGCCCTCTTCATTTATTTATTTTTAAGCCCTTAACTTCTGTGTATTGGCTCCTAGGTGGAAGAGTGGTAAGGGTGGGCAATGGGGGTCAAGTGACTTGCCCAGGGTCACACAGCTGGGAAGTGTCTGAGGCCAGATTTGAACCTAGGACCTCCCATCTCTAGGTCTGACTCTCAATCCACTGAGCAACCCAGCTGCCCCCAGCCCTCCTCTTTAAAAGAGATTCATGACCAGAAGAATGTCTCACTGGTGATGAGATGATTCAGGCTCTGTAATTCATGATGTTCATCTTCTAAGGTGTCAAAAGGTCTAGATCTCCATATGTGGGAGGAATATAATATGTTCAAAATCACAGATCTTTTCTGTATCTTCTATATGAGGAAACTGAGACCCATTAGACAATAAACATCACGGTTATTGTTGTGAATGGAGTACTGAACTTAAAGTCAGAAAGACATAGGTTCAAACCTTGCCCCAGGCATTTATTAACTCTGTGATCCTGGGCAAATTACTTAACCTCTTGGGCCTCAGTTTTGCAGGATAATAGCTTTAGAGCTAGAAATGATCTTAGATTCATCAAGACCCTTTTACCCCTAAATCTATGACCTTATGATGTCATTGAGAGTGTGGGAGAACACTCAAAATCCAATCCACCTGAGTCTATCAGCTGAGCATGGAAAGACAAATGCAGGGCAGGGCTGAGGAATTGGGGTTTTAGGGAGGGTCATCTTTGAAAAGGCCACAAAAAGAAGATCCCTCTAGAAAAACTCTCCACCCACCCTCCCTTTCCCCATTTCACTAGGGACCTAGAGAAAAGATTTCACTTGTTGGAACCAGGTCAGAAGCATGTGCGGTTGCCTTACCAGAAAGCCCCAAGTCACAGCACATAATGTGTGGTAAATCTCAACAGAGATGGGAGCCCAAGGCTATAACTTGGACGTGGCCCCCATGGGGATGGGGTGGGGCTACAAAACTGGGGGAAAGGGTGAGTCCACATTTGTTTGGCCGTGGAATCTGTTTTGCTGGCAGGCAAAACTGCTTACATCAAGGCCTGACGTGCCATTCTTGAGACATCGCTCTTTCTTTCCCTCCCTTACATCCTCTCTGGACTTAAGAGTTCTGCTTAGGATCTGGACCAAGCTGCAGACAGCCCATGCCTTGGACTGTTTGTAGTTGTTGTTCAGTCATTTCAGTTATATCCCACTCTTCATGATCCCATTTGGAGTTTTCTTGGCAAAGATAATGGAATGGTTTGTCATTTTCTTCTCTAACTCATTTTTTATGGATCAGGAAACTGAGGCAAACAGTATTAAGTGACTTTCCCAGGATCACACAGCTAGCAAGTGTCTGAGGTCAAATTTGAACTCAGGTCTTCCTACTCAAAACCTAGTGCTCTATCCACTGTGCTAACTGGTGTCTTTACCTTAGATCAGTGGTTCCCAAATTTTTTTGGCCTACCGCCCCCATTCCAGAAAAAAATATTACTTAGCCCCCTGGAAATTAATTTTTTTAAAATTTTAAGAGCAATTAATAGGAAAGATAAATGTACCTGTGGCCATCACCTCTTCCCTGGATTGCTGTAGCACCCACCAAGGGGTGGTAGCACCCACTTTGGGAATCACTGCCTTAGATTATACCACTTACATAAAACTCTAGCTACCTTTTCCTTCTTCCCTAAAACTCAAAATAAGGATCATGTGGAACATCATTGAAATTAGATGATGAGCTGTCCCAGCCAAGAGCACTCCATATGCAGAGATACAGTTTTGGAACAATACAAGGCTTGGTCTGAGACAAAGTCTTAGCATTTTTTGTGTGCATGTGATTTCATTTTTCTTCTTTTCTTTTCTTTCCTTTTTAAGAATTTAAGTTTATTTACTTATTTAATTAATTTAGAATATTTTCCCATGGTTACATGAAATCATGTTCTTTCCCTCCCTTCCTCCCAACCCCCTCCCTTAGCCAACAAGCAATTCCACTGGGTTTTACATGTGTCATTGATCAAGACCTATTTCCATATTATTGATATTTGCACTAGGATGATCATTTAGACCAGTGATGGGCAAACTTTTTCAAGAGGGGGCCAAAGGAAAGGAAATGTTCATCTGTCAGTCTGTTTCTAAGGCAACTCTTTCAAAGTTTCATTGTATTGTCTCCTACTCATTGTATTCGTCAGATTAGGAATAATATAGCGCAGCCAGATAGAACATTTCAGGGGGCCACATCTGGCCTGCAGGCTGTAGTTTGCCCATTACTGGTTTAGATCCCCAATCATATCCCCATCAACCCATGTGATTGAACAGTTGTTTTTCTTCTGTGTTTCTGCTCCCACAGTTCTTTCTCTGGATGTGGATATCGTTCTTTCTCATAAATCCCTCAGAATTGTCCTGGATTATTGCATTGTTGCTAATAGAGAAGTCTATTATATTTGATTGTGCAACAGTATATCCATCTCTATGTATAATGTTCTTCTGGTTCTGCTCCTTTCACTTGTGTGCATGGGATTTCTTATCCCCCAAACCTGGATCTATGCATTTGTCAAATACAAGGCTACTATATAAAATCTTTTACTGTTGTTTGTTGTGTGTCTGTACTGTCCAACTGATCTACCTTTCTATTTCTTAGCCAGTACCAGATAGTTTTGCTTTATTAATGCTTTATGATACAATTTGAAATCTGGTACTGCTAGACCTTCCTTCCCCCCCCCCCACCATTTCCCCCATTTTTTTCCATTAATTCTATTGGTCTTTTGTTCTTCCAAATGAATTTCATTATTTGAGTCATAGCATATTAAAATAAGAAAGGACATTAGTGATCATCTAATCCAATCTTTTTTTTTTAAACCCTTGTACTTCAGTGTATTGTCTCATAGGTGGAAGATTGGTAAGGGTGGGCAATGGGGGTCAAGTGACTTGCCCAGGGTCACACAGCTGGGAAGTGGCTGAGGCCGGGTTTGAACCTAGGACCTCCTGTCTCTAGGCCTGACTCTCAATCCACTGAGCTACCCAGCTGCCCCTCCAATCTTAATTTACAGATGGAGAGACTGAGAGCTGGAGGTCACCCATAAGAGTAAGTAGCAAAGCTAGAACCAAAAGCTAGAACCCAGGTCTTCTGACTCCCAGTTCAATAGTTTGGGATAAAGACATCCATCATTCTGCTTCTTTAGGGCAAGGCAGGATGTCATCCCCCACATTAACTAAAACCTCTGAGTTTAAGAGAAAGTTGTCAGTCTCTGTGTGATATTAAGTCATAGATTTCATGCCAGCTTCTCCCAATACATAGTCACTTCAGGGCATTGTTTTAACATGCTCCAGCTGTTAAGTTGACACTTATCAAGCCTAGGGCAGAGGTCTATGTATATCCACAGAGTGAGATTGACTGCCAAGAATCTCCAACCCTTGCCTTGTTTTGTAGCAGATTTCAAAGAATTCAAGGGATAAGTAGGAACCCAAAATTCTTTAGGGGAAATCATCCCAGAAGGATGGGAATATTTCAAGGATGAAATGTGGAAGACACAGTGGGAACAATTCAGATGTAAGAGAGTGTGATGTAGTAGAGAGAGCACAGGTCTTGAAATTGGGAAGATTTGAGTCTAAACGAAAGTCAAGCATTTCCCTTCCATGTGACTTTGGGAAATTCATTTACATTCCTTCTCTGTAAAAAGGTTGGACTCGAAGATGGCCTTTAAGGTCCTCTCCAGTTCCAAATCTATGACTCTACGGAAAAGAAGAGTTGTCTAAAAAGATTCATATGGATGCACTCACCAATCAGTTAGGTTTTAAAGATGTTGCTGAAGATGGAAGCAAGGGGATTGATAAGGCATAAAAAGGTAGTGTTAGTGATCCTGTTTTTAATAGCATCAAGAGTGCTAAAGCTCAGAATGAGCTGAAACTAACAAAGTGTGTCATTTTATTTTTAATCTGGGGGAAAAAAGAAGAGGATCAAAGAAGGGATTGGATCACTGCTTAGGGTAGATGGGCCTATGATAAGGGAGAATAGAGGAAAGACAGAAATACTCAGTTCTCTGCCAAAGAAAATGATCTTTAGATTGCAAAGATCTGAACAAAAATGCCTAATAGGAAGTTGATGATTGTGTTTAAGGAAGTAGAACATGCTAGTAAGAGAGTACCTGGACCAAAAGAGCTACATCCTTGGTGCTAATCTGGCAAGTGTGTTTGTTGACTATACCATTGGAGAAGAAGAAATGTTCCAGATTCAAAGAAGGAACAAGCATAGAATATGCAAACTATAGGCTAGAGCAGTGATGGGCAAACTTTTTAAAGAGGGGGCCAAAGGAAAGGAAATACTTATCTGCCAATCTGTTTCTAAGGCAACTCTTTCGAAGTTTCATTGTATTGTACCCTACTCATTGTATTTGTCAGATTAGGAATAATGTCCCACAGCTGGCTAGGACATTTCAGGGGGCCGTAGTTTGCCCATCACTGGGCTAGAGAGTTGGCCAGTCAGTAAATGTTTATTAAGTACCTACTCTATGCCAGGTATTCTGCCAAGCACTGGGAAAACAGAGGTAAAAGACAGTCCCTGCCCTCAAGGAGCTGATATTTTGATGGAGGAAACAACATTAAATTAATCATAGTGAGCTTAATTGAATTCCTGGCAAAATTTTAAAATGTGTTTCATGAGTTAAAATGTTAGTGAAATCCTAGAAAAGGAAAAGTGATCATATAGAGCTAGAATGGCTTCATCAAAGATATATCATACGAATATATGTATAATCCACATCAAATTGCTTACCTTTCTGGGGGTGGGGAATGGAGGAAGGAAATAATCTGAATCTTTTAACTTCAGAAAATGTACATAGAAAATTTTTATCACATGTAATTGGGAAAATAAAATATCTTTAAAAAAAATATCACAGGGGGCAGCTGGGTAGCTCAGTGGAATGAGAGTCAGGCCTAGAGATAGGAGGTCCTAGGTTCAAACCCGGCCTCAGCCACTTCCCAGCTGTGTGACCCTGGGCAAGTCACTTGACCTCCATTGCCCACCCTTACCACTCTTCCACCTATGAGACAATACACCAAAGTACAAGGGTTAAAAAAAAATATCACAGTATGCCAGTGATTTTCAACCTCAGAGTCTGTGAACTTGTTTTCTAAATATTTTGATAGTGCTTGCTTCAGCAGTACATATACTAAATATTTTGATAACTATATTTGGGTGTCATTGGCTTTCTTTCTAAACCTATGTCAGTCAGTCAATAAACATTTATTAAGCATCTGCTATATGCCAGGCTTATAGCCTTAGCTCTGTGATAAACACTGGCAGAAAAAATATGAAAAAATAAAGACAGTCCTTGCCTTCAAGGAGCTTACACTCCGATGGGAAAAGATAACATGCAAAAGGAAGTTAAATAAGGGGTCTATAAGGTATAAGAAAAGTGCCTAGTATGGGGACATGATAGGGAAATCTAAAGGAGAACAAGCAGGTGGGAAATAAAGAGATTTTTGGATGCCCTCCCTAAATGGAGATTTCAGGAGGAGCTCTTTGCTCCACTCTCTATTCACAAGGGTTCCAGGGACAGGGGCTACTGATAAAGTGTGAATATCAGAACAGATGTGATTCCTTGGGGCATAATGGAGTAGTCCAAAGGAATGTAACCAATTTCTTTTGCAATCCTACAAGCCCCCATTTACCTTTTTAAAAATTTATTAATTTACTTTTTAAAAAATTATTGAGTTCCAGATTCTTTCCCTCCCTCACCCTTTGAGAAAGCAAATAATATAATATAAATTATATACGTGAAATCACACAAACTTATTTTTGAATTAGCCATGTTGTTAAAAAAAAAAGGTGAGAAAATTAAGAAAGTGAAGAAAAGTATACTTCAGTTTGCATTTAGAATTCATCAGTTTTTCTCTGGAGATAGTACTTTTTATCATGAATTCTTCAGAATTGTCTTGGATTATTATATGTTGATCAGAGTTGCTAAGCCTTTCACTATCCTTACAATATTGCTTTACTGTATGCAGTCTTCTGCTTTTGCTCACTTTACTTTGCATCAGTTCATATGGGTCTTTCTGAAATCATCCTCTCATCATTTCTTGTAGTATAATAGTATTCCACCACAACTATATACTATAATTTCCTTAGTCATTCCCAGTTGTTGATCAGCCTCCATTTACCAAGTCATTTCCTTCCGATGGGGCCCTAGAAGGCTTTAAATAGGTCTTTCTCCTCTTAGTCCTTGTGATCCTCTTGGGGCCTCTGATCCCATTTTGGTGGTCTGGTGAATCCTCTAGACTTCTTCTCAGAACAATAAAATAAAATACATTGAATTACAAAGGAAGACAATTACACTCCTTTGGACTACTCCATCATGCTCTCCAGGAACCTCATCATTCTGCAAGGTCACACCAGCCCAGGTACTCATACCTCACCCTAATACCATGGGATCTTCAGCAATTGCTTGACCTCTTTCAGTGTCAGTTTCCTCATTTTTAAAATAAGGGAATTGGACTACCTGGCTTCTCAGAACCTTTTCAGCTCTCAATCTGTGAACTTAAGAACTTAATTAAAAATTATATTTGAAATGAATATTGTCTAAACCAAGTATGTCTTTCCAGTGGAAAGTCATAGGTAAGAGCTACATGCAATTCTCTAGTGACCCCTTCTGGCTAATTATAAATGGGCAGTCTTGAGAAAGGAACAAAAGGCATAAGAGGTAAATGTCTTTTTTTTTTTTAATTTTTTAAAAACCTTTACCTTCCTTCTTAGAATCAATACTATGTATTGATTCCAAAACAGAAGAGCAGTAAAGGCTAGGCAATGGCGGGGTTAAGTAACTTGCCCAGGGTCATACAGCTAAGAAGTGTCTGAGGTCAGATTTGAACCCAGGCCCTCCTGTTTCTGGGTCTGACTCTCAATCCACTGAGCCACCCAGCTGTTCCCCCTTTTTTAAAAAACTTTTTTTTTATTAAAAATAAAACAAACTCTTACTTTTTGTCTTAGTATCAATTCTAAGACAGAGTGGCAAAAGAATGGCAATCAAGGTTAAGAGATGCTGTTTAGCCAAAGATAGCAACTCGTATTTGTGGAGTGAAGATGACACTGAGGTTATAAACCTGGGCGACTGGAAGGATACAGGTAACAGAAATAGGAAAGGTTGGAACAGAAGTGGGTTTGAGGGAAAAGAAAAATAATTCTGTTTTCAATATGTCTAGTTTGAGAAGTTTATGCTACATCCGTTTAAACGTATCTGAAAGAGTTTGAGATGAAGGACTCAAACTTAAGAAAAAGACAAGGGATGGATATGGAGATTTGTTCCAACAGTGGCACAGGAGAGAAGAGCCATAATTTTCCAGAGGAATAGCTTTTCATGGCTCACACCACAAACCTTCATCTAACTAATATTCAGACAAATTCAAGTCCTACAGATTTTCTTGAAAGGTCCTTCAAGACCCACCTCAGTAAAGCCTGAATGATTAGTTGTGAGAAAAATTTGTGTAGCCCATGTTTTAGTTTCATTTGACAATTTGAAAATGTTTAGAAGGACTTAAGGAATGACTTCTTTAAGAAGTGAGG
Organism: Gracilinanus agilis; assembly: GCF_016433145.1. Classification (NCBI taxonomy): domain Eukaryota; kingdom Metazoa; phylum Chordata; class Mammalia; order Didelphimorphia; family Didelphidae; genus Gracilinanus; species Gracilinanus agilis. The sequence continues at coordinate 236,914,233 of NC_058131.1, read as the reverse complement.
CGACCCTTTGTCAGTAGGAAAGGGATGAGTCCTGAGTGAATGGATAAGAAAAGCGAAGGTTGAAGGTATTTTATGTTATATATATTTCAGTGGATCCATGATTTTACTGGGGTTCATGTGTTCATTGCACCACTATAGACTGAAAACCCCTGCTCATCTTATGTGATTTTAGGCTATGTCTTTTTGTAAATTCTCCTTGGCATAGTGCTTTGCACATAGTAGAAAATTATATTTTTTGACTTAAGTTGAAATAGAGGGGGCAGCTGGGTGGCTCAGTGAATTAAGAGCCAGGCCCAGAGACAGGAGGTCCTGGGTCCACTTATATACATGCACTAATGGGATAAATCATTGGGTTGTCTATACAACTGCTTAACATTCAGGTAATATGTGCCTCTCATCATCCACTTCATTTTTCCAATATGGATGACTGGGTTGATGTCTTTGGAGTAAACCTGAATTTCACTGAGGAGGCCCTGTAGTGTCCTAGGATTCCCATCCATTTACTACAATATAATTTGCCAACAAAAACTGTAGCACTTCTTCATCATTCCCTCTTAAATCTAGACTTTGTGCAGAATTTGTGAAGAATTATTGGATTATAAAGTTAGAAGGGACCTTAGTGGTCATCTACTCTATTCTTCATGATACTGGAAAATACCTTAGGTAGAGGTATTTCCTTGTCTGATAATGGGTTGATTTTGATACTTAGCAGATAGGTGAAGAAAGTTCTTTCTGTCATAGAATCTTGTCTTCTGGCTTCATTTATCATGAGAATGTCCATGTCAATGTGATTCTATTCCTTTAAATGGGTAACCATTCATTGATCAAAGATCTCAGAGATTTCACAGAGATGGTTAAATGAACATGAAGTATGAAGTAGGGAACACACTAGAGAAGGACACAACAAACCACTCCAATATCTTTGCCAAGGAAACCCCATGAACAATTCCATGAGGGAAATGAAGAGTCAGGAACAATTAACACCAACAACTACTTAGTCTCACTTACTTAGTAAGTTGTTTTCCCCTTGTAGTGTTGATTTCTTTCTTTCTGAGAAGTGGTATAAAAAATCCTAATGAAAGAAAGAGAAGATGAAAGACTGTAGATGTCTAGTCTTTTGGAGCTTGAAGGATGCTTAGAGATCTTATAGTTCAATCCCCGCTTGAACCCAGGAAGAGGAAATAACTCATACAAGAAGATCACAAAGATAGCTAGTTAGATACCCAGGACTAGAATCCTTGGCTTTTGGCAACTAATCCACTACTTTCTCTGCCATGCTATGCATCCTCCTTAGCTTAATGGAAAGACAACTACACTTGGGACAGCTAAGTGGCCAGGTTTGGAGTTAGGAGATCCTGGGCCATCTGGCTTCAAACACTTCCTACCTATGTGACCCTAGGCAAGTCACTTAATGCCTAGCCCTTGCCTCTCTTTTGTTTTAGAATTGATAAGAAGATAGAAGGTAAGAGTTTTTGAAAAAAAGAAAGACAACTAGACTTACTTAGAAAACTAGGAAATTCAGACATCTTTCTTGGGATTGGTATAATAGAACAGAATATAAAGAAATGGAGCCATTTTTCAAGTTATATCACTGTCTTACTATTAGACTCTAGAGGGTCAGGTAGGTGGATTAGTGAATTGAGAGCCAGGTCTGGAGTCAGGAGGATCTAGGTTCAAATCTGGCCTCAGACACCTCCTAGCTGTGTGACCCTGGGCAAATCACTTAACCCCCATCATCTAGCCCTTACCTCTCTTCTGCCTTGGAACCAATATACAGTTCCAAGACATAAGGTAAGGGTTTAAAAAAAGATTCTGGGCAAATAGCTTTAAGTCTGTGCCTCAGTTCAGTGGAGAGTAAAGGAGGGTTGAACTTAGAATAAATCTGATACTTTATGAAAAAATACTTGAGCTTCTATGGCATGAGCTTTTGTCGGTATGCTACTCCCAATCTCACTGAAGCACTAAGCAGCTTGATAGAAAGGGAGGAGACTTAAGGATAATGACCAATCCAGGTTCTACATAAAGGTTTAGAAAGTACTGTTGCAGAGATGGAGGACTATGGATATGAAGTGTTGCATATGCTTTCAGACATGGTTAATGTCTAAGTTGGTTTTGCTATACTGTTTTTATCTTGCTATGAAAAGGATTGCCATGTGGGAGGAGCAGGGGAGAGGATATTTTTAAAAACGATTTGATAGAGCAGCTACATAGCACAATGGATAGAGCACGTAAACCTGGTATTGGGAGGACAAGAGTTCAAATGTGACCTCTGACACTTAGCTGTGTGACCCTGAGCAAGTCATTTAACCTCAATTGCCTAGCCACTTACTGTTCTTCTGTCTTAGAACTGAAACTAAAACAAAAGATAAGTTTTTTTTAAGAAAAAGAAAATTAATTTGATATAAAACAAAGCTGCATTATTGGAAAAAAGAAAAGAAAAATATTAACTGAGTGATTAAGAGCTGCTTTTGGTAGTGTAGTATTATAGAAAGATCACTGAACTAGGAGTCAGGACACCTAACTTCCTAATCCCCCTTTGCTACTGACTCACTGTGAAACTTCAAGGAAGTTTGTGCTTCAGCCTCTATATCTGTAAAATGTTGGACTAAATGGCATCAAAAGTCCCTTATGGTAAAGTGTAAAGAACAATAACTGGATTTGGAATCTGAGGACCTGGATTCAAGGTCCATCTCTTCTACTTTCTGTGTCCTTGGGCAAGTCATCAAAACTCTCTAGACCTCAGTTTCCTAATCTATAAAATGAGAAGGTTGAACCAGATGATCTCCTAAGTCCCTTCCAGGTATAGTGACCTAAATTTCTCTGCTGGCACTGTATAATCTCTCCAAGGGCTTTTCCAATGAGTTTGCCCAGTGAGTGGATGAATGAACTACGTCCTCTCCCCCTACCTCGGATGTTATCTACTTACATGATATGAGAGAATGGGAAGGATCAGACTAGCAAAGGCTAATAGGATCATGAGCTGGTCCCCGGTTTCCAGGAGAACAGGACCCATTCCCAAACAAGAAGAAAGAGGTTGTTGAACCAAATCAGGTCTTAGACATCTGACAATAATTGTCCACACCACACCCCGACTCCAGTGTGATAGAACTTGTCCCAAAGGGGTTTGTAGTTCCTAGCCCTGGTCATCCTTATTGGCGGGCGGTCAAGATCACACTTGTAAGGGGGTTTAATCATTATCAGATGTCTGTCTAAGAACAGAACCTGCTCTTACTGGCCTTTGTTGATATCTCATAGTTGAGTGAGTCAATCTTATCCCTTAGAACAGGGGTTTGTCTGTAGCTGTTGGGGGGCAATAGGTTAGCATTCAGTGACAATGAGGCCAAGGTCATGGGTTCACCCTGCATGAAGACCAGCGAATTCACTCTGCTCATGGCCAAAGGCTCCATCCCTAGTTTCCCAGCCAACATGCCTAACAACGTTCCATTGCTTATATGGGAAACTGGTTGTAGATGGTCCAGTGTGGCATCAATAGAGGGCATCTAACCAGGATTCAAGGCTTGGGAAACCTGATTTGATGCTTGGAATCTGATAGCCATAGTTATCTAAGTAAATCCCATGATTGCCACGGTCGTGAGGGAAGACCACTGGGGACTGGTGATAGCATGGGTCACCCTACATAGACCATAAATTTCAGGGCTGGCTAGGTAGAGGATATGGGAGCCCAACTTCTTCTCTCATCATCAGGCAAAAGCCAAGGTAATTTGCAGGATGGTAGTCACAAATCTAAATATCCACCTCCCTAGGCTGACTAAGTAAGGTCTCTGCCACAGAAATTCTCCTACTGGCCCTCTGTCAGGCTCTTGTCCTTTCCATATGGCTCATATTTCCCATAGATGTCAAGAAAAAGTGAAATTTCATGTCAGGAAGGGGACAGGGCTCTGTTCCTCCCCAGCTACACAGGAGGTCTCAGCCATTCAGCAAGAGAGAGGCCTCTTCACTGCAGGCTTACTGGGGCATTGGGAGTTCTTCCTTTACAAGAGAATAAAAGTTCAACTTCCTTAATGGGCAGATGGTCCAAATTATCCCACAGGCTCTCTGCTCTGTGCAGCTGCAGAAAATCAGAGCCTGTTTTCCCAGCCCTTGTGTTTATTTCTGTTCCCTCCAACCTTCTTTCTCTTCTCCTTGTTTTGGTTTGGTGAGGGGTTTGGGAGGCAGCAAAAACAAACACTAAAGAACTCAAAAAGCTCTGAGTTAGGCTGTTATTTTTCTTTTCCTTTTTTCTCAATAGAAAAAAAGTTTCCAACACACAAGACAGGAACCAAGTGGGTCTTCCCAAAGCTAACAGTCCAACAGGGCTCTAGGACACCAGGCACCGCTTCTCTACTTGAGGCTGTGATGCCTAGCCCTCTATTTAACACAGGCCAATAAGGAAGCCCCGACTTGGGGGCTGTATGTACAGCAAGGCAGCTTGCAGATCTGCCCATCAAACGTTTCCTCTTCTTAGCCCCTGGAGAAACCCTTTCATGTTCTTTGAGTCCTAGCTCTGGGGACATGCTGGAGTAAATGCTCATGAGACCCAGTACATTGGAAAGAAATAGGCCAACACTATAAATCTGAGCGTGATTTATTGTTATGTGGATTGTCCAGACTTCAGAAAATGCTAATAATGCAGATTAAATTTAGAAGTGTGTCCTCCACACTTCCCCGCGCCCCCCCCCCCCAGAGTCATTTGTCAAACGTTTATCAGAACACCCTGCCTAGCTCAGAAGTTTTAAAATTCAGGTTGGGGCCCCCTGCTACATGAGGCCTTTCATATTGTTGGTGCTCTCCTCTATCTCCCTCTAATTTTTTTTAACTCTTACCTTTTATCTTAGAATCAATGCCATGTATTCCAAGGCAGAAGAGCAGTAAGGGCTAGGCAATGGGGGTTAAGTGACTTGCCCAGGGTTACTACACAGCTAAAAAGTATCAAGTCAGATTTGAATCCAGGTTCTCCCATCTCCAGGTCTGATTCTTAATCCACTAAGCCACCTAGCTACTCCTCATTCCCAATTACCTTTTATATATTTTGTGCTCACTTATCTTTGTGCACAAGGTTTCCCTGCAATAAAATATAAGTTCCATGAGTTCAGGGCCTGTTTCATTTTTGTCCTTTTGTCTTCAGAGCCTAGCATAATCCCTGGCACAGAGCAGGCACTTGGCGAATGCTTATTGGACTGAATTAAGGTGGAAGATACCTTTCCCACTAAAGAATTTCTTGGCCCCTCATTTAAGGTAGTGTACCCAACCTAGTGCCTTGGCTACAAAAGATACTTAGGAAATATTAGAAGAATATTTTTAAAAAGCTAGAATAAGCACTACTATGGAGTTTGAAACTGAAGTCCCTCCTTTATTCTACCTGGTGTTATAAGAGCCAATGAGTTCAAGCCCAGAACTTGTTCTCTTAAGCCAGGAAACAATTAGAACACAGGCCTTGGAATCAGGAGTCCTGGGTTTGAATCCTAGCTCTCTGACCCACTGCTGTGTGACTGGTGGGCAAGATGCTTAATCTTAGTTTCCTCATCTTTAAAGAGAGATAATACACTATTGTTGTTTAGTCTTGTCCAACTCTTCATGATCTCATTTGGTTTTCTTAGCAAAGATACTGGAATGGTTTTTGCCCTTTCCTTCTTATTTCACAGATGAGGAAACTGAGGCAAACAGGGTGAAGTGAGTGGCTCAGGGTCACATAGCTAGGAAGTATCTGAGGCTGGATTTGAATTTGGATATTCCTGACTCTAGTCCTATCACTCTATCCACTGTGCCACCTAGCTGCCCTAATAATACACTATAGCTTTCTAGATTTGGTGTTGTTCAAATACCACATCAGATATTTGCTAGGTTTGTGTCCCTGGACAAGCCACTTAGACGTTCTATAAAATGAGGGTGATGATAATGCAGCCCCCTCTTCACAGGATTGTTTTGAAATTCAAAACAAAAGAATGTAGGTATTTTGCAATCTTTAAAGCACTAACATTAATGCAACCCATTACTGCTGTCGTCATCTATCTCACACGGTTGTGGGAAAGTGCTTTGTAAACCTTAAAGCACCAAACCTTTCAATCAAAGATCTGGGGCAGCTGGGCATCACAGTGGTTAGAGCTCCAGGCTCTAACAGAAAAAAAAAAGTCAAGGATTTATGGCTTTGTCCACGTGGGAACCCCTTCCCAAAGCATTCACCAAAAAAGATGTGGACAATCTGTTCCTCAGGAGAGAAGTCTCAGGTTCAAAGAGATTAGAGTGTCAATGCTCTTCATCACATGGATCACAGCATCTATGTCAGAGGCAGCTCTGAACCCACATCTTGCCCCTCTTAAAAAGCACTACATAGACGCCATTAATTATCATCATCTTCCTGGCTTTGCTGTCGTCTATTGGGTTTAACTTTTCTGGAAAACAGCCGGGTCAGACTCAGACCAGTATCAGGGACCTCTTGCTCACTCTAATGTTGCCTGGTTGTTGGCACCTGAATCACCACTGAGCTCTCCCTCTGGACTACATTATGGGCGGAGGGATCAGAGTCTTCCTCACAAAACGGTGTGAGAGAAATCATGAAAAATTCAGCATCTTTTTCTTTAGTTACAAACAGCCATGAAACTTGAGGCTTGGGGGTGAACCTCGGCTTGGGGTCATGGAATAAGCAAGGGGCGAGTCTCAGAGAAAGCTGGGAACAGAACCCAAGTTCCTTTGCTGGGACCCCCATCCCCTTCCCACTGTTACCCTGGAGCGCATTTAATAGAAGCTGGGGAGGCCATTAAAACATTTAGTTGTGGGGAGGGGAATCCCAACCTCTTAAAGGTTTACAAGGTCTTTTGCAAATGTCTCAGAGACAGTGGGCTGTAGAGGCCGAATGGCTGCATTCCTGGCCCAGCTTGCTTAAATAGAAACATCCAGTTCATATTAGTTCTTGGAAACTTGCTGACAGCAGGAGCCAGTCCCTCTGCCCTCCAGTCCCCCAGCCCCCTTCCCTTTCTCAATAGATGGAGTAGGTTCTAACAAAACTCTGGGGGAAGCCAAGGAAGTTAGTCAACTAATCCTATTAGAAAGAAGAGCTCCGGTTCCACCAACAAGATAGAGGAAAGTTTTTCTGCCCCACCCCCAAAAGAAAGAAAAACATAATCTAGTTTTTGGCTGTGAGTTGAAGCGGGGAATAGGGGAAATTCTAGTGGGGGGAGGGTGAGAGGCAGAAAACAAGGGGGAGGGGATGCTGGGCAGCCTTGAAATGGTTCACAGCTTTCAACAAGTATTTATTTTTACTTTTATTCTTTGGGACTAGCTCTCCCTACCTACCTTTCCCAGGCTGGAAGTGCTCCCCAGTCCCACTCCCCCAAAGCATGGAAGCTTTGACCTGCTCCACTGCCCCTCCTTAGAGAGCCCTGTAGCACCTCTGTTCCCTGGAGACTACCATATTGTTGCCAGGTTTGAAGCACTAGATGGCATAGCTGATAGCATTGTAGGTTTGCAATCAGGAGGACCCAAAGTCCAGCCTTAGACACTCACAACTAGCTGTGTGATCCTAGGCAAGTCACTCAACCTGTTTGTCTCAATTTCCTCAACTGTAAAAATGAGCTAGAGAAGGAAAAGGCAAACCATCCAAGTAGCTTTACAAGAAAACCTCCGAAAAATGGGGTCACGAAGAATCAGACACAACTAGGACAACTTAACAATAACAATCAGCTACTTCAGCTCAAAACTCAAGCTTCAGCCACCCCTAGCAGCAGAGACTATAGGGTGTGCCATTAAATCCAGAGCTCAGCAAACATTTGTCAAGCACCCACTACTCTGTGCCAGGCACTAGGCTAGACATTAGGGTTCTAACAATAACAAGAGTCCCTGCTCTCAAGGAGCTCAGTAGCTATTCTAGGAAGGTACAGAGTAAATACAGAGTAAATGTACAGAGTAAATACAACATAGATACAAAGAATACAAAAGTTTTTTCATGTTGGATGGGGAGGGAGAGCACCAGCACCTGGTAGGGAACCACGATATGCCTTGAGTAGGGGGTGGCTTGTTATTCTCTGAAGTTACAGAGCCAGAGCCAAGATTACTCTTAAGCCTTCAGTCACAGGTGAGAGAAATAGGAAGCTTTGAATTCCTGTGGTCCTCCAGGAGTTGTGTGAGTTTCTTTTGTTGATGTTCAGCCATTTGCTCCTATTTGAATCTTCATGACCACATTTAGAGTTTTTTGGGGTAGAGATACTGGAGTGGTTTACCATTTCCTTCTCCAGCTCATTTTACAAATGAGGAAACTGAGGCCACCAGGGTTAAGTGGCTTGCCCAGAATCACACAGCTAGGAAGTATCTGAGGCCAGATTTGAACTCAGGGAAGTGAATCTTCCTGACCCTAAGCCTAGAACTTTGTGCCACTGTGCTGCCTAGTTGCCTGTGGGAGCTCCTTAAAGTATCCAATTATTTTGTGCTTATACCTATTAGTGTTAGACTTAGATATCTATTTGTGATTAGACTCCTGATAGACATAGCTTAGTACTGTCAGACAATGGGAAGTGACCATTCTCCCAGATATGGCTATTACACACCAAATCAACAAGTGCTGATCCATAGTAGTAGACAGCCTGTTTCCCTCTATTATATGCTCCCTGGTTTTTCCCACATGACTTGGAGAATATTAGCCAGCTGTCTTCACAGGGCACCATCACTTTCTTGGCACAGGAAGAGTTGGACAAACTTAACCAGATGCCAAAGCTATCTAATCATGGCTTCTAGTTTGATCACTATTAAACTAGTTAAATCACTATTAAAATTTCTTTGGGCGGGAATTCTGACAGGAGAGCCATTTCTGGTCCCAGTTTTGTTACTAACAAGCTATAGGATCTGGGGCTAAATTACTTAGCCTCAGATTCTACCACAGCAAAATCCCAGGACTAGAATTAGCTTGAAATTTCTGCAGAAAGGATACCAGCAACAAATTTTGCTCACTTCCCAGTGTTTCCCAGGGCTAGTTTTGACCTCTTCCCCTCCTCATGGCCAAGTATAGGTATTCCTTAATTATTATGTGGATCCAAGAAATTTATAATCACCTTTCCTGGAGAGAAGTAAAAGATGAAAGGACCAAAATGGCTTCATGGTGATTTATGTGTACAACAAATAGATGTAAGCAAAGGCAGTTTATGTTATGCAGGCACAGACTTGCAAGAGGTAGCATGGTGTAATGGATAGAGGTCTTGGAGTCAAGAAAACTTGTGTTCAATTTCATCTCTGGCATATACTATTTGGGTAAATCATTTAAACTCTCAGGGCCATATTTAAGACTATAAGTTTCAGAGAAACTGCTAATTTGCATGGTGGATGGAGTCTCCTTAAAGGGAGTTCCCCATGCCAGTGAAATCATAGTTTACATAAAAAAAAACCTACAAGAATGTAAATTTTGAAAAAATTGTCATTTTTGGATAGCCCCTGCAGAAACCCATTCAGTTATCTTTTTTAATACAAAAAAAGTATCTCTTTAAATACCTAGACATAACTGACCATTGTTACTAATTTTTTAAAAGATGATTATTTTAAAAAGATGATATACAAAGGAATGTTTCAAGAACTGTCTTTACCTAAGAGTATTTCCCTTGGTGTTACTTTATCTTGTTCACAAACTGTTCACAAACTTTTAAACTATTACCAACCACTATTTAATTTAATTCCAATTTTTCCCAAAATCAACATCAAAAGCTCTAGTATTTTACTTTTTTCACCTGCCAATGACTTCCCTCTTGAACAGATAGAAGTCGTCTATTTGCCCTGATAAGGTAACCTAACTGAAGAAATCGTTTTACCTTTCCTTCCAGCTCCTCAGATCCTAGCTTTCCTGTTTCTCCATCCATGTGAAAGAGAGATGGAAAACAAACAATTCATTCTCTCATCTCCAGTCTTTTCCCCAGGCTGGAAGGACAATAATTCACTTAGCTTCTTGGCTAGATGATTCCAAGATTCTTCCTTCCAATAGGGATTACCAGGTATTATGTGTTGCCCAATTAATTTAAATGCACATTGACCCATAACCATACCCCTTTCAGCTCTTATTCACAAACTTGGTTCAGACATATCTGCTTCCTCACAGCTCCCTTTTCTGAAAGGGACCAGCTCGCTTTCCAAACACAAATCCAAGCTTACTAAGACATAGCTTTTTTTTTAAAAAACAGTGTTTTGAGGTGATTTAATCAGAACTGTCAATTTAGGAGATGTAGGTAGAATTTAAACATCTCATTAATTGAGCATTACCTAGACTAGAAGTCCAGTCTGTCAATGTTTAAGGAGAAGTTAAGAAAGATGACTTCCACTATTGAGTCTGCCATTAACTCTGAAGTCACCTTAGATATGTTGTTTATCCTCTCTGGACCTCAGCTCCCTCAGCTATCAAATAAAAAGGATAGAACCAGATGATATCTCAGGTCCTTCCTAGTCTTTAATTTTCTAAGATTCAAAATTGCCTTTGAAATACATTCAGTGCATATGCTGAGGAAATCGTTCCTCTTTCACTTAGCATATATATGTGTTTGTTCTCGAACGGTTTCTTTTAATTGACATGTTTGGGGATGTTTATAGTACTTTTGTAAAATAAATTAGTAAAAAATGGTGAACAAACCGAGCTAAATCATTATCTTTAATGCACTCAATGTGGATCTTGGCAGTTGAGCCTATACATATTAGTATACATTCCACATGTGCTATCATCACTGCCTGCAAAAGGGATAACGAAATCTGGTTTATGCTTCCTTACTTTGAAAAATCACTATAGTCATTTGTAATCCATGAAAGCCTTAGTGATTCTGCTTTCTAATAGCACCCCCTGCTGTCTCATTCTTCCAACTATCAAAGGAAATGCCGAGTCCTTTGCCCTTGCTTTGGCATAAAACTCTGAGGTTTTAACTCTAAACCAAATGGTCCTTTTTACTCAGGATTGTCATTCCAATGCTACCTTGCACTGAGGCTCCAAAAGGGAATGTTTTCAATAACTCAAGAGTCACAGGGAGAATCCAGGGCTCTGGGACATCTGTGACTTACTGGGCAGGCATGTAGACCATATGACTCTCCCATTGATATGATGAAGAGTAGATAATTAATCCTTCACTTAACATATGTGTCTGTTCTCAGAACAATCTCATTCCATTGGTATGGTTGAGCATGTTTATAGTGCTTTGATAGAAAAAAATCAGCAAATAGGGTTTTACTGAGCAGCAGGAGAACTCTGCCCCCCTTTCCAAACTTCTTGGGAATTCTGTTTCTTTGCCCTTTCAGATGCAGAATAATGGCAGGCTAAGTCCACAGAAGGTTCAGGGATCGTCATGAACCCTATACTACTGTTGAAGCAGGGAGAGAAGAAATAGGGAAACTGAGCATGGCATGTATTCCCTAAAGCCCAGGGCATTGAAAAGAGATCCGAATAAAGTTTGGAATGAGAGAATCCTGGTGGGGAGTGGCGTCCATCTGTAACATGGAATAAGGAATCACAAAACACGTTTTCTCTTTATTTGGGTTGCACTTGTATTTCATTTTACTTTTATCTTAAAGATGTGCTCTGTTTTCAGAGTAGAGGGTACACTCCAGTTTTTCCTAGTTTTTCTAGTTATGATTTTCTTTATGATTTATAGTTTTCAGTTTTTCTAGTTACGGTTTTCTGCAGCTTTCAGTTCTTCCAAGGTGGTAAGATGGCCTGTGGGCTAAGAGTTCTGGAAGCTGCTGATTCAAACTCCCTTAGGCCCTGCTGATGGCTTACAAGGCTCAGAGCACTGTGAGGTACTTTGCCCTGGGGCTAGGAGTTTCTTGGCAGGCTTGAATGGGCCAAGTGCCACAGACTTGTGGGCCTCACTACAGGCTTGTACCAGAGCTTGGGATTTCAAGGGGTGGGTGTGGAGTGCTCTGCTATTGACTTAGGCAGGATCCCAAGGTCTTAAAGTTGGCTTGTGCCTAGATTTGGAACCTGGTAGTGGGGTGGGTGGCTTACATTCCTCTGTCCAGTTCCCTTCTTCATCCTCCTCTCTACCTACCTTTCAAAGAGAGTTATTTCACTCCATCTCCTTGTTGGTTCTGGGATTCCAGAATTTGTTTTGGAGGTACTATTTTTTTTAAACCCTTTAACTTCGGTGTATTGTCTCATAGGTGGAAGAGTGGTAAGGGTGGGCAATGGGGGTCAAGTGACTTGCCCAGAGTCACACAGCTGGGAAGTGGCTGAGGCCGTGTTTGAACCCAGGACCTCCAGTCTCTAGGCCTGACTCTCACTCCACTGAGCTACCCAGCTGCCCCCTGGAGGTACTATTTAATGTTGGTTTGAGAGGATTCTCAGAGCACTCCCAACTTCCTGTGCTTCTCTGCCATTTGGCTCTGACCCTTATGGCACTTGTATTTCAAAGATTAGACTTTTCCTCTGGCCCAGAGATCTTCTGATATTATTGAGAGGGCAAGGGGAGCTTCAGAGCTGTGCTCAGACACAAACCTAATTACTGTAGCATCTTTTTTTTAACCCTTACCTTCTATCTTAGAATTAATACTGTGTATTAGCTCTAAGGCAGACGATTGGTAAGATGTAAGCAATAGAGGTTAAATGACTTGCCCAGAGTCACACAGATAGGAAATATCTGAGGTCAGATTTGAACCCAGGACCTCCCATCTCCAGGCCTAGCTCTCTCCCCATTGAACCAACTAGGTGCCTCCTACAGTTACTTCTATCAGGGGTATGACTCTTTACTGCTTAACTAGGTCAGGCCTGTCTCCTAATTTCTTTTTGCCATCCACAGATAATCATAGTAGCTTTCCTACTTTCCAATTCTTTCCTCTTTCCAAATAATGCTCCTCTGTCTCTCAGACATAAAAAGATGGGACACTTCTTCCTGTCAGTGCCTAAGGCTCTGACCTAGAGGGGAAAACACAAAGAACAGTTGAGAACAGAACCTCAGACACTGCAAGGAGAAGAGATCCTTAGGTTCTTATGAGAACATTCTGATTGCGTTCCCATTCTGCTAGAACCTGAAGGTGAGAGGGATGGGAAAACAGATCACTAGCATCAGACGAATTCCGAACGTTGATAGAAATAACCCCAGACTTTTTCCAATAGAGATGGCAGCTGGTGGGAAACATGACTCCATGTGGTTCATTTGCAAGACTGTCTTCAGAATGTGAGATTCCTGCAGTTTTGATTTCCCCCAAGCTGCTGTAGGAAAATCACACCCAAGTTTGTAGCAGGGTCTCACCCCAAGAATGGGAGACTTAAATTCTGTTCAATATAGAAGTAAGAAAAGAATTTTATTTGAAGAAGAAGAGTTTTGTCGTGGTCTAATACCCTAATTGTTTTTGGAATAGTCTGGGGACTAATCAGGTAGTTGATAAATAAGCCCAGGGGCTAGTACAGTAGCCTCTCTGGAGCCAATGGAAGAGTAGCTCTCCAGGTGTGGAGCAGCAGTTCCAGAGCCGATAAAGTAGTTCTAGCTATAGAGTGGCAGATTCATGTGTGGAGTAGCAGCCCCAGCTCTAGAGTAGCAACTGCCCCTTGCCTTTGTAGATCAGGGTGTATTTATTGGCATTTTAAAATAAAATTGGCATATATAGTAGGGTCTGGGAACTAGTCATCTCCCATTCCAGAGAAATCTTCACTTTTCCTGAAAACCCTGGGAAAGGGGCACAGCCAAATTTAGGTGGAGGTGTGCTTTTGGGTATACATCACCAGGAAGAGAATAAAGAGCACATGCAGGTTTGGGGAATTCTTCTAGAATGCCAGAGTCCTTAGTGTACCTGTCCCGTGTTCCCTCATTGTCATCATTTGTCGATGTGGGAGAGGTCTTGCTACCCTTCTGGAACAAGAATATGGGGCGGGGAGTACACTGGATGGCCATGATAGGTAATTAATTATATCTTACAGTTTTTAATCCCTTACCTTCTGTCTTAGAATTAATACTGTGCATTGGTTCCAAGGCAGAAGAGTGGTAAGGGCTAGGCAATGGGGGTTAAATGACTTGTCCAAGGTCACACAGCTAGGAAGTGTCTGAGGCCAGATTTAAACCTAGGACCTCCCATCTCTAGGCCTGGCTTTCAGTCTACTGAGCTACCCAGCTCTAACCCGCGCCCCCTTAGTATCCATTCTAAGACAGAAGGTATGGGTTTAAAAAAAATCATTGCTGCTGCTTTGATACTATGGAAATCATGCAAATCAAGTGCAGGATCATGAGGATTTTCTCTCTGACTTTCAGGGGAAACCTCCTGTATATTAGGGGCCCTATAGTATTTGCTTATCTAGTACTTAACCCAAAACTTTGCCCATAATAAGCACTTAGTAAATACTTTTTCATTCATTCATTCATTCATTCATTCATTCATTCATGTGAGGTAAAATATATGTAATGGGAACTGCAGGGTCCTCCTAGTACATTGCAAACCTCAAAGTATTTTTATTAAGGCTTTGGAAGATAAGTGTAAATCAGATGTCTGTAGAGAAATGGAAAGATAGAAATAAAGAAGGGAGTTTACAGCTAGGCATCTCCCCAAGTTTCTGATTCTAGTTTTTTTCTGGGCAGCTCAGGATGGGGTCCATAAAAACTGTGTCTATTGTGGTGGTTTCCAAAGACAGGAAAGCACTTACCAGCTGAGTAATGGGAACTCTTTGACTTTTCAAACAAGACATATGATTTCCTTGATCTAAGGAACTAACTTTTCATGTGAAAAATCTTTCTACCAATGCAGATGGACATCTGCTCTGTACCTTATAGCTTCAGAGAGTTGACTGGATCACTGAAATATTATGTAATCTGTCCAGGATCACACAACAGAGGAAGGACTTGAATAAGGTCTTCCTGCTTCTGAGACCAGCTCTCAATCCACTACATCATTTTGCCTCTAAATATAAAGTTATTGGGGCAGCTGGGTAGCTCAGTGGATTGAGAGTCAGGCCTAGAGACAGGAGGTCCTAGGTTCAAATCTGACCTCAGACACTTCCCAGCTGTGTGACCCTGGGCAAGTCACTTGACCCCCATTGCCTACCCTTACCACTCTTCCACCTAGGAACCAATACACAGAAGTTAAGGGTTTAAAAAATAAAAAGAAAAGAAAAGAAAGAAAGTAAATATAAGGTTATTATTGGAAAAAAAAATCAGTTCAGCTCAGTTCAATTCAGCACACATTTCTAAAGCATCTACTGGTTATCAGGCACTTTGCTAGGCAAAGGAGATACAAAGATTAAATTAAAAAATGATAGGAGCCCAGACCTGGGATGCACACACACACACACACACACACACACACACACACACACACACACACATATCTTTGTTTATGTATGCAGAGTATAAAGTGATGAGAGCAAAGGAGAAATCCAAATAAAGTGCTCAAGGAGAATGCCAAGGGAAAGGATGATGAGGCCAGAGAATGCTTCATGGAAGAGGATGATACATAACCTGGGCTGTGAGAGATTTCAGGAGGTTTTGAGGAGGAAGGACCACAATCTTGGTGGATGGGGGAGTACCTTATACAAATGTTCAAAGATAAGCTAACATTGAGGAATAGGTCCAAGATGGCTAGAACACAGAGTGCCCCAAGTGTGGTACAGTGATCCCTCACCGATCCCGAGAGTTCCAGAGACCTCTGTGATAGGTAGAGGGAGAGCAAACAGACTGAGGCTATAGTCACTGAGCCAATCAGCACCTAGGATACAAAACACAGCGCTGTGGTTGGTCACCTTTCATCCCATCAGCCAATTTGGCAAACTTGCCCAAGAGGTAGTGGTGTACTGCATTTCCATTGTATACAGAATGGTATTCATCCACAAAATCCCGTGATACAGAATTAGGTATATGTTGGTTTTTTTTTAATCCATGGTACAGTGAAGCTGCACTAAGTAAACAGCGATATAGCGAGGGACAACTGTAATAGGAAATAAAGTTCAAAAGAGAAGTTGAAGCCAGACTTGTGGAGGGCCCCAAAAGTCAAGCCGAAGAACTTGTATTTTATCCTCAAGGCAATAGGGATGCCCTGAAAGTTTTTGAACAAGGGAATAGCATAGTTAGCCTTGTGAATTAGGAAGATTGGTTTATCAGCTATATAAATGATGGATTGAAAAAGGGAGAGATTGAGAGCATAGAGACCAGGTAGACTATTAAAGTAGCCTTGGTCAGAGGTAATGAGGATCTGAAGCATTGTGGGAATGCAAAGGAATAGACTGATGAAGGTCACCCAGTTTGTCTCTTTGCCTGTATGGTGGACAATATCTAAACTATTACCATATGCTTTTGGGCTAATGCTTAAATTCAGAGGATATTGTTATTCCTTCTGCCTACCCATTTTTCCATAGCTATGTTGTTAGAGATTTTTTTGGTGGGGAGAGTATCTGGATTTGTTTATTCATTGTAAGTATAGGAAACTCCAGGTATAAAAAATCTCTCAATCAATGCAGAGCAATACTGCTTGTGGTCTTAGAGAATGGCCTGGAGCACTGAGAAGTAACTTGCCTCAGATTACTTAGCTTGTATGTGGGTCAAAAGTGGAAGTTGACTGTGTGACCCTGGGCAAGTCATTTAACCCCCATTGCCTAGCCCTTACTACTCTTCTGTCTTAGAATCAATACATAGTATTGATTCTAAGATGGAAGGTAAGGGTTTTTTTAAAAAGTAGAAGTTGAACTCAGGTCTCCTTGACTCTGCAGTCAGCTTTCTATCCGTGACACCACTTGGTTTCTTCCAAATCTTTTAAAAAAGATACCCCAAGTTCCTGGCTGCTAGCTAGTTGGAGGGCCTGTTTTGATGAGCATGAAGGGGTCATTTGTGAGACATGCTACATAAGAAGGACACTCTGAAACAGCAGCTTTGTCACAGCAGTCCAGCCAGGGGCCTCCATCCAGATTTGGGCAGTTACTATGGCACTGGGTTTGATTAGTTAGAACCGGAAACATTGCATTGAGTGAGACAGTTTCCAAAAGTTCTTGGTTGCATGGTGGGGAAGCTTCACCCCCAGGGTAAGAGCTGTTGAGACAAAGCCATCACTTAAACCTTCCAGCCACAGAAACCCAAGCCTCCTAACCAGTCACGGGCTCCACCCCAGGCTACAGAGGGAGCCACTGTCTGAGTCCATCTGGAGAGGTTCCAAGCCCCTTGCTGGATAATAGTGTCAATCAGGCATCTAGCCCAGCCAGAGAAGGGGAGTCATGTAAACTGAAGCCTGGGAATAGAGCTTTCCAGTCTGCCTGTCCCTGCATCCCTTTCCTGGACCTTTTCACTGGATCTTGAATATTGGGCATCCGCCTGCCTGCACGTCCCAAATCCCCTAGAAGGGGCAATCTGCGTCACAAACAGGATTGTGTTGCAAACCCACATTTTGCCCAAGGGAAGCATCAGCAGAGAAGAGATCTGGGATGGGAAAAAAAAGAAAGCAGCTTCACAGCATGTAACCATGCCCTGAAAGATGGAAGCAGAGCAATGATAGGTCTGCCCTGTTGGGTCTGTTTCCACTAGAACTATTTTCCTTCAGAGGAAAGGCTAAGCCTCTTACAGAATTCTAGATAGATTCTATCCAGTGACCCCAGAAACAAGAAGGCGACTGCTACACAATCAACCCAATGACTTGTTTCTTTATTGTCATCATAACAGATGGCCCCAGATCTTGGTAGGTAGGGGACAGGTAAGGGAGCTGGTCTCGTTCTGGGTGCCACAGTTGAGAATGGACATCCCAAGGGCATATGGAGAAAGGATTAGACTCGTTCTGCTTAGCCCCAGAAGGCATTACTGGGAATAATGGGTGGAGGGTACACAGAGTTAGGTCTTGGCTCCAGGTAGGGAAAAATTCCCTAAAAATCAGAGCTGTCAAAAAGTGGAGTGAGCTCCCAAAGAAGACAATGGATTCCCTTCCACTGGAGATGTCCAAGCAGAAACTAAACGGCCACTTTGGAGCTTTATTTCTAGGAGGATTCTTGCTCAGTTAGAGGTTGGATTAGATGACTTCTCAGATCTCCTTCCAATTCTGAGAGGTGATAATTCTGAGTTATGATCCATCACACAGACTTTTCTTAATTTAGAAGAGGATGGCCTGGTTTTACTGTTTTATGGATTTATAAATTGTTTAGAACAATTTATGGTGGCACATGGTAGGCCTTATAGAAATATCAGCTACTGGGGCAGTGAGGTAACACAGTGGATAGAAACTAGATTGAAAGTGGTCTAAAGTCCAGAGGACCTGGGTTCAATTATGTCTTCAGACATTTCCTAGCTATGTGACCCTGGGCAAGTCACTGTTTGCCTAGCCTTTGCCTTTCTGTCTTAGAGTTGTTACTAAGATAGAAGGTAAGGTGTTTTTTTTTAAATAGACAAAGATAAATAAATATTAGTTATTGTGATGTGGCTTGTAACAGATCCCTAGACCATTCATATCTACCGCAGTAGATATTCCTATTCCCTTGGGCCAGACAACTTCTACCTGTGCTCTGCTGCCTGCTAAGGCCCTCTGGGCACCCACCTCTACTCTGTCACAGTATCTATCCTTTCCCCACCATTGTGTCTAATGTCCCAGTGTTTGACCTTAACTTCTCTGTCTGGATCCATGGTACCTGCATGACCACTTTTTCTATGATGACTGATAACACATGCATATACATTGTGACTCTTGTATGTTATATCATAGACTCTTTCCACATACAGTGTTCCATCTCTTCTCTATGCACAGGCTGTGTCTCCTCCTTGGAACACTTCCTCCTTATCTCCAACTCATATCATCCCGATCTTCCCTCAAAGCACAATCAGGTATCAGATCTTAGGGTAGGCCTTTCCTGTTCTCCCTAAAAACTTACTTTGTATTAATTCTGTACATATTCTGAGTACTTGTGTACATCTACCTTTGTTTGTCTTGTTTTCCCCAGTAGAATATGAGGGCAAGGCCTCTATAATTAACTTTTTAAAAATGTTATTTAATTAATTTAGAATATTTGTCCATGGTTACATGATTCATGTTCTTTCCTTCCACTCCTTCCTCCACCTCTCCCATAGCCAACAAGCAATTCCACTGGGTTTTACATGTATCATTATTCAAAACCTATACAATTTAATGAAAAAAAAAGCCCTGGCCCTCTCACAGTGCCTGGCACAAAGTACGTTATTTTATTTTATTTTTTTTTATCCTGGGACTCCATTCTAGGAGCATAGGGCCACAACCAGTAGGCAATGGGTCGCTCAGGGTCACCCAGCTGGGAAGTGTCTGAGCCAAGATTTGAACCTAGGACCTTTCGTCTCTAGGCCTGGCTCTCAATCCACTGAGCTAGCCCAGCTGCCCCTACTTTAGGTTGCAGTTTCTTTAGCAGATGTAGTTTTTACAGGGTGGGGTTGCTAGCCCCACGCCCAACCCTCCTCCTTTTTCATCCGGGCCCAGGAGTGGTAAGGGCCAAAGTAGGTTTAATAAATGCTTATGTTGCATAGGAATATAAATTTAGAAGGTCCTTACAGTTTATCTAGCTTGACCCACTCATTTTGCAGATGAAAAACTGAAGCCCAGAGAAGAGAAATTATTTGACCAAAGCACATGGCTAATAAGCATCTGGGCTAAGATTCAAACACCCAGGTCTGACCCTAGGTCCTAGGCTACTCCATTTGCTTGGTTCTAGGCTCACCTCTTCTCTCTGTTTGTCAATCATGGGTGACCTGAGATTGATACTAATCTTGGTAGCCAATGACAAAGCAGGGTAGCATATGGATGTTCCCAGCCCCACCCAATCCAGGGACCAAGGACAGCTCCCAGAAGGAGTCTGACTGGCTCCAAGTGAACCCAGCTGGATGGATTCCTGATTACATCTGATGTTGGTATCCAGTCCAATAAGAACTTATTCAGCATCTACTGTGTGTCAGACACAACGCTAGGCAGTGGGAATACAAATACATAAAAAAGTGAACTAATAGTACCCTCGAGAATAGCACATTCTATTCGGGAGAAGACAAATACATATATACATACTCACACACAGTCACATATGATATTGTGGGTTGGAGAGCCTTAGGAAGGGGGGAATTGGGAAATGTGGTAACTGAAGGATGAGAGGAATCCTGTAAGGCGGAAGAGTGAGTAGGGAGTACATTCTGGATGTGAGGGATTGCCAAGGCAAGGGTCCAGAGAAAGGAGATGGAATTTGTTGTTTAAGGAACAGAAATAAGTCCAGATCAGCTAGATCTGGACCTTTGAGCATGAGAAAGGGAGTAACTGGTAATGATGCTGGAAAGATAGGAGGGGGCCAAGTTGTTAAGGGTTTTAAAAGCCAAACAATGAAGTCCATGTTTTATTCTAAAGGCAGTAAAAAGCCACTAGAATGTATTAAATAGAGGAATAACAGATCTGTGCTTGTCAATTTTGTGGAGAATGGATTGAAAAGGGAAGAGACTTGAGACCCCCAACGACATTCTGTTTGATCACAGACCCTGGAGCATATTATGCTTCTAAAAACCCTTTTGTGATCTTCTTGACTTACTCAAACCTGATTATTTGTTATTTACTAACCCTAAACAAATGGACAAATGGAATTCGTTAACCAAAACTTTGGGCAAGACCTCAAAATGTTTTCTGAGTTAGCAATACAACCCATCCAAGGAGTTGGATTTCACTTCTGTGCATTTTTTAAAATGTATTAAGTTCCTACCATGAGGTACAGGTTTCATTTACATGACTATTCTATTTCTTTCAAACTGTCACCAGTCCCCACAGTTGTCTAACAAGAACTCCATGAAATTCAAATCCATCTCACTCATTATCTGAACTGAGTGAAATAAATCTACAATGAAAAGGCAAGCTTCATAGCTAATGTGAAAATATATTTTGCATAGCTTCTTATGCAAAATAAGTATCATATTTCTTTCCTTCTCAATGCAGTGGGGAAATGGTGGAAGGAGGGAGAGAATTGAGAACTGAAAATAAAAGTTTTTAAAGTTTTAAAAAGAAAACCATCTGCCAGAGATAAGTAGGATTATGCTGCTTTTCTTGGGAGAAGAATAAAATATGGAACATCAATGGACTGATTAGCTCTCAGCAAAATTAAAATTCTATAATCAGAGTACCTCCATATGCCATCAACGAGTAAATGATACTCCCAGGAGACTTTAAGCTTGCTCAGTCGGAATCTTTAAAGATACATCTCTTTTAATTTTTTTCTTAGCTCAATATCTACATGGAGAAAATATTCTTAGGTTGTGGTTCCAAAGTAGGGGAAAAGAGAACAGAGTTCAAGGGAGACACTAAGGAAGTGGGTCAGGGTGTAGGCAATACTGGGATACGCTAAAAGAAAGCACAAGGATTTCTTTGCTTTCTGTGTTTTAGATTGTAAGAAGACATAATCATCATATTTACTGAAGCATCATATTTACTGAAGCATATACTCTTAAGAAAGTTCCTTCATGGGGGCAACTAAGTGGTTTAGTAGATTAAGAATCAGGTCTAGAGATATGAAGTCCTGGGTTCAAATTTAGCCTTAGATACTTCCCAGCTGTGTAACCCCAGGCAAGTCACTTAACCCCCATTGCCTAGCCCTTTCTTGCTCTTCTGCCTTGGAACCAATACTTAGTTTTGATTCTAAGATGGAAGGTAAAGGTTTTAAAAAAAATTCCTAGCTCAGAGAAGAAAAAAAAACAAAGTTAAATTAAGCCATGAATTTTAATAATTAAAAGCTAATGAGAAGGGTACTAAATTGTGCATAGGTATTTGAATTTCTTAAATCTTGTTCAAATTACATATCCTTTTAATTTGTTTTGATGATACCAGTTAATGTTTCTGTTTGGCTATTTTAGCATGGTCCACATTAATGAAAAAGCATATTTGAGTGGGAAAACATGTTATAATATTTAATCCCAGTTTTCCATGCCCCGCTGCTCAGACTATAAAACCATAACCCCCCCCAAAACAAATAAATAAATAAATAACTATACCCTGGTGGCAGCTTGCCATAATTACATCCTTATGAGCTTAAAACCCTTGAAAATTTACAAACTACTTAATGGTCCAAACATCATAAAGAGAGTTCCTGATCTGCCTTCCTAAAATTTTGGCCTTTCCCCCCCAATCTGACAACTCTCTTAGTTCTATCCTGTAATTTCTCAAGTGGAAAAGTTCGGTTAGGTGTCCTAAAAGACCACAAAAATAAGCAAAATGTTCATTAGATGAAAAGCTTTATGAGTTTAATAATAATGGTGATAACTAACATTTATATAGCACTTACTATGTGCCAGGTACAGTGCTAAGCTTCTGGGTGATTATTTGGTTTTTCATAACACTCCTGGGAGGGAGGTGCTATTATTATTCCCTCCTTCAGAGGAAGCTGAGGCAAACAGGTTAAGAGACTTGCTCTGGGTCACACCCTAGTAAGTGTTTGAGGGCAGATTTGAACTCAGGTCTTCCTGACTCCAAGGTCTAGCACTCTAGCCATTGTGCCACCTAGCTGGGGGTCTTTGAGCACACATCTTTATACATTGTATGCCCACTTACAAAAAGTTTTCTAGAACACAACATAAGATCTCCAAGTATTTTTATAATTCTTCCTTCAAACTTCCTTTCTCTCCTAGCTATTTGATTTGATGCAGCTCTCCATTATTCCTCTCTAACATTATCTTTCCTAGGAACAGCTAGGTGGTGTGGCAGACAGAGCTCTGGGCCCAAAGTCAGGAGGACCTCAGTTGCTTCCTAGCCGTGTAACCCTGGGCAAGTCGCTTAACCCTGTTTGCCTCAGTTTCCTCATCTGTCAAATGAGCTAGAGAGGGACATGGCAAAGCATCTTTGCCAAGAAAACCCCATGTGGTACCACAAAGGGTTCAACATGGCTGAAAACTGAATGACAACCATCATCTCTCCCTGCTTCGAAGAGTGCATTGCTGAACAGAGAACATTGCATTGAAGAATCACGAAAAGCATTAATAATAACAGATTTCTAGGGGATAGTGTGGTTTAGTGATAAAGAAAGGCTCTGGATTTGAGATCATAAAATCTGAGTTTGAATCTCATCTCTGCCACTTACTTCTTGTGTGGCTTCAGGGAAGTCTTTACTTTTCTGAGCCTCAGTTCCTTCGTCTGTAAAACAGGGACCATAAATACTTGCCCTCCGGACCTCCCAGGGTTGTTATGAAGAAAATGTTGTGTAAGCCTCAAAATGCCATGTAATTGGAAATTGTTGTTATTGAGAGTGTGAAAATTCTCCATATGGTCTGTTAATTCTATGAATAGCTGTCTAGACAATGAAGGGGCCATTGATTACTTGAAACTCCTAAGTTACTTTCGTCACTAGGGAGGAACAGTTTCCTTTACCAAACGTCCTTAGTAGCAGGCAGCTGGTTAGTTAAATGTGGTCTTCTATTACTGAGAAATCGACCTATTATGGGGACAGAGAGAGAGACAGGAACTTGTTAAGTGAATCCATGGATAACCACCAACATCACCTTCAGGGCCAACTGAAGACAAAACTGAGTAAATGGAAGTTGGTCCCCACCCGCCCACCACCTACCCTTTCTGGATCCTTTTCTTCCCACTCTGGTATCCCGTGACCTCATGCTACCCCATGATTACCCCATGCTACCCCATGATTACCACGGTGCGGTTCCACTCAGGACACAGCCTGTTTCTGGACCTCTGTCACTAGTCTATCTCTACCATCCAAATATCTTTCTGAGCAGCCCATTCCTTCAGGACTTTGTGCTCAGCTAGCCGTCATGCTTTGGAGAACAATCAGATCTCCTGATTCAAACTCAGGTATTAATGAATTAGATAGAGTAGGTCACTCCTGGTGCTGGTAGAAGTATCTGTTAATAAGGGGAAACTAGAACCTCAGAACTGGACGGAACGCCAGAAACCTAAAAAAGAATAAATCCTCCATAGGAGTGATAAGCAAAGTGATTTTTGAATGATGGCATTTCAGTCCTGGGGATATACAGACTGAGAGAAAAGCAAGAGGACCTTCCTGAAGCCTCTCAAATCACTCCGTGTATGTACTGGATGTAACCCTCTGGCTAGTCAGGTACTTCTTCCTCACTTAAGCCTCCCATCAAAAGCGTTAAGAATGCCAGAGTTTTTCCTCTTTCCTTCTCTCAATACATTTTCTGGTAGGGTCACTGGCTTCCAAGCACTTGGGCACAAGGTAGGCAGTAGAAGACAAAAGGTTTTTTCACAAACAAAATTGATAAGAGAGACTGTCAAGTGGAAAAAAATCTTTGCATTAAATATTACTGAAAATAATTGGATATCCAAGCTAAATAGGAAATTATTAAGACAGAGTGGCTAGAGAGCTGGTTGTGCAGGGAGAAAGACCTGGGTTCAAAAGTCTTACCTCTGACAGGCAAATAAATAAATGAAAAAACATTTCTTACTATCTGCCAGGTACTGTGCTAAATGTTGTTGTTACAGGTACAAGCAAGTGAGACAGAACCTGACAGAGCTTATACTTTTATAGAGGAAGACAACATTTTTAGGGGAAGTGGCCAGGTAGAAGTATTTTAGAAGGGAAGTCAAAGTGAATTGGGACTGGAGCCAGAGGGCAAGTGATTGACATGTTCTTTTCAGGAATGGTAGCATTCATTTGATTGATATTTTGGGGACTAGAGGGAGAAAGGAGGGGTATAATGGGGATGGTAGTCACATGGTGGCATGGCATGGGAGTAGCCAGTTAGGATGAGGTAAATGCTCAACAGGCTGGGCCCAAGAGAGGGAACCCTGGCTCCAGGCAGAGTTAGGGGATGGAGAACAAATGACATCTATAAAATCTACACAAATATACATATTGTCTGTGTGACCAGACTCAGGACTTTTAGAAACTTTCTAAATTGATAAGTTGCAGAGAAGGTGCTGCCCTGTATTTGGTAGAGGAAGCCTCATCATTCTGAAGTTCCATATACCAATGAAATCACAGCTTCACTCCGTATCTAGCTCCTGCCATAAATAAGTCATTTTTTAGCTTTTGGGTCTTAGCACTCTTTTGTATTCTTAAAAATTAGTGAGGATCCCAGAGAACTTTTATTTACATGGGATAGATCTATCAATATTTACCTTATTAGAAATGTAAAGGTTTCAGTATCATCATGAAAATAATGTTCACCCCCCCCAAAAAAAAGAGTCTTAGGCACCAAGAGGCATCCCCAGATCATTGTTTAGGAACCAATGCTATATAAGAGCAAGGGCTGTTCACTAATAAATAGGTGCTCAAAATATAGGAATGGTTTTCAAAAGAATTATAAGCTATAAGCTTCCATATGAAATAAGATTTGATAAAAGAAATGCAAATTAAAACAAATCTGAGATTTCACAATATAGCCTGCAATTTGGCAAAGACAGCCAGAGAAAGAGAGAGAGAAACAGTCAAAGCAAGAAGGGCAATGGGAAGATATACAGTAATGCATGGTAAAACTGAATCCATCCAACTTTTCTGGATAACAGCTTGGCCAGCAAAGTGACTAAACAGTTCCTATCCTTTGCCCCAGTAATCATATCATTCAGCATATACTCCAAGGAAGTGGAAAGCAGAACCAAAATCCAAATATAGACTGAAACATTCCTAGGCAGCACTGCTGTGGGAGAGAATGGAGAGCTCACCTCAAGGTGCCCCTGGGCAAGTCCCAAAGTCTCAGGGACCTAAGCAGCTTCTAAATCTATTAATTACAGAGTAGGTGCTCATTTGGACTATCCCTGCCCCCCCCCAAAAAGAAAAAAATATATAGCAGCACTCTGTGTATGGTAGCAAAGAGTTCGGAACAAAAATGAGATCCCATGGCCAGGGGAATGACTGTACAAACTGTGGCATATGCATGTAATTAATATTATTATGCAATGAGAAATGACGGGTCTGATGGGTCCTAAGAAACAGGAAAGGATTTGTATGAAATGATGCTGAGCAAAATGAGAAAAATCAAGAGATCACTATCCTCAGTGATTACAACAAGGTCAGTGAAAAGGAAAAGAAAGAAAGCAGAGCTCTGAGTAAATGGGAAACTAATCCCGAGTCCTGAAAAACAGCTAATAAAACTAAACTTCCTCCTCTTGACAGTAGGGCAGGGCACTAGAACAGAAAATTGCCTGCTTTGTCTGGATGTTGTGCTTTGTTACAAGGGTATTCCTGTGGGGAGGGTGTCAGGGAGTGAAGAGGGTTGTAAAACCAGAAAATGATTATGACATAAAAATAAAGGGCATGAGTAGAATTTTAAAGGGGGTGAAGGACGATGAAGAGGCATAAACTGATCCATCCATCCCTCTAAAATAAAAATAAAAGTTTCAATAGTCATTTTAAGATAAATTCTTAGAATTTGCAGAAGCCCCTGGACAAAGTGAAGTTGCATCCCTTGGGTGAAGAGAATGAGAAAAGAGGCAACTGAGGCTAAACATGAAAGACCTCTGTGGTTGGGGATTTTTGTCTCCTTAGATCAAGATTGGTGTTGTGACAGAGAGTACCAGGTTTGGAGTTGTAGGACCTAGGACTGGATCCTGGAGGCAGCTATGGGGCACACCAGAGAGAACACTGTATCTGGAGTCAGGAAGACTCAAAGTCAAATCTAGTTTCTGACCCTTACAAGTTGACCCTGGATAAGTCACATCTCCATACACCTAGGTCTCCTCAGGTGTAAAAAAAAAAGGGGATAACAATAGTACCTACCTCTCAGAATAGTTGTGAGGATAAAATTGAGATAATATTTATAGAGTGTTTTGCAAACCTTAATGACCATCTAAATCAGTGATTCCCAAAGTGGGCACCACCACCGCCTGGTGGGTGCTGCAGTAATCCAGGGTGATGGCCACAGGTGCATTTATCTTTCTTATTAATTGCTATTAAAATTTAAAAAATTAATTTCCAGGGGTACTAAGTAATATTTTTTTCTGGAAAGGGGGCAGTAGGCCAAAAAAGTTTGGAAACCTCTGATGTAAATGATAGCTATTATTATTATTGCTAATAATAATCCAGACTCACAACTTGCTAACTGTGTGACCTCTGACAAATTGTTTAGCTTCCTTGGACCTGGATGTCCTTGATGACACTGGACAAGATGACCTGGACTAGATTTCCCTTCCCAACTTGAAATCCATGATCTTATAACGTGTGAATTTTCTCCCAACAGGTAGTTCTGATGGCCTGACAATCCGGCTGGTAAATGGCTCTGGGCCCCATGAGGGACGTGTGGAAGTGTACCATGACCGGCGCTGGGGGACAGTGTGTGATGACGGCTGGGACAAGAAGGACGGGGATGTGGTGTGCCGGATGCTGGGCTTCCGAGGAGTGGAGGAGGTGTACAGGACTGCTAGATTTGGGCAAGGTAAGATATGGAGATGGAAAAGAAAAGTCTCTGGAAGAAAAGTAGGACCCAATCCCAGTGAAGTGTCAAGACTTCATTGTGGTACAGGGAAGAGCAAAGAGCCCAGGAAATCCCAAGACCTGGATTCTGGTCCCAGCCTTGACACTTACCATAGATGCACAATCTGGGACCTGTCACTAAACCTCTAAGAGGCCCCAGTCTTCTTATCTAGAAAATGAGAAGAATGGACTACCTGGTGTCAAAGGTCTCTTTCACCTCTGACAGTCTATGGTTCAGTGTCTTATTTCAGTGGACTTGGGTTTGAATCCCAGCTCTGCTCCTTGTTACCTATGTGATCATGAACAAGTGACAATCTCTGTATCTTCAAGGAGTTTGAGGGTTGCCATTTGGGAGAGGCATTTTACTTCTTTTGGGCCAGACTGTAGGACCAGGAATAATGGGCAAAGATGCATCAGGCAAATTTAGGCTTTCATTCAAGAAAAACTTCCTAATAACTAAAGCTGTCCAGAAGTGGAAAGGACTGCTTCAGGACCCCGAGGAGTGAACAGCTCTTTCATTAGAGCATGAACACAAAGGAATGTTATTTACTTTTATTTTCCAAGGTGAACTAGATATTCTTAAGGGACGTTTTTATTCATTAAGTATACTACAGAAACGAACATAGCCTGATTTTCTGTAACAATTAACATTACTTAAAGGAGCAGCTAAGTGGTTCAGCTGCCACTTCCTAACTGTGTGACTGGTCAAATCACTTAACCCCAACTGTCTAGTCCTTATTGATTTTCTTCTGGCTTGGAACCAATACTTAATATTGATTCTAAGATGGAAGGTAAGATTGTTTTTAAATTTACTTAAAAATAGAAACTTTTAAAATGAGATACAGAATTCTAAATTTGGGAGGGAGGATGCCTTCTGTATATATACCTATGCTCAGAACATCTCTCCTCCTGGAGGTATTCAGAGGAAGGTTAAATGGCTTCTTGTCCTCTTTGTTGTCTGTAAAGATTATTGTTCAAGAAGGGGTTGGGTTAAATGACCACTGAGGTCCCTTTCCACTCTACAATTCTGTCATTCTCCCTTGTTATCTGTTTCTTCCACTGTAGAATGAGAGTGTCAGACAAGATGACTTCTAAAATCTTTTCTAGCTCCAAATCTAATGAATCTCTGGTTTCTAGCAAGGCGGCTTAGTGGATAGAGTCCCAAAACTGGAATTGGTTTTAAACTCAGGAACTCAAGTTAAAATCTGGCCTCAGACACTTATTAACTGTGTGATCCTGGGCAAGTCATTTAATCCTATTTGTCTTCGTTTCTTCATCTGGAAAATGAGCTGGAGAAGGAAAACTACTCTGGGATCTCTACCAAGAAAACCCCCAATTGGGGTCACAAACAAAGTTGGATACAACTGAACAACAACAATAACTGGTTTCCAGAGAGGAAAACTGACATTGGACAAGGTGGAAGTTCTGAAATGAACTCTTGCATTCTTCTATCTTTTATATTCTTTCCTCTCCCCTTTGTCCACTGCCAAGTCCCTTAGGTGTGAATCGCATTTATTTGTTGTTAATAAACCCTTACCTTCCTTCACAGAATCAATATTGTGAATTGGTTCCAGGCAGAAGAGCAGTAAGGCCTAGGCAATATGGGTTAAGTGACTTGCTCAGGGTCATGCAGCTGGGAAGTGTCTGAGGTCTTATTTGAATCCAGGACCTCCCTTCCCTGGGCCTGTTTCTCAATTCACTGAGCTACCCAGCTGCCCCGATGGCATTTATTTAAATAACTCTTATAAAGTTCATTGAGAACATCTGGCAGAAACCCAGCTGGTTTCCCATGATGTGCCCTCTCCCCTCTTTCCAATAAAATCTAGAAACTGACAACCACCTGGGGAGTTCAGAAGGATTTTTGAGTTTTGAAGAATGCAGCCTGGGAGGAGAGAACAGTTCGCTCTCCCCCTTTTCAAACTTTGGATTTGTTTTCAGCAGATTTCCTTAGAAGACGTAGATGTCACATTGTTTACAAGAAGAAGAAACAGAAATGGCTCCCACGACGCTGTTGGGGGCCCCACCATGACCTGTCTTCTAACAAATGACAACAAAGCCATTTGTGAAATAAAATCATGAACTTGTTCAGAAGATCTAAGTTAGACAAGTTGTTCAGATCTGGCAGGCACCAATGGCCCACAGCAAACCTGCTAGCTAACAAGCAGACAAGCCTGTGCAGTCAGAAAGGGAGCGTAGACCTAGAGAGGACTTTGACAGAGATCTGATTTATTCTCTTCCTTTTACAGAAGAGAAAATTTGCCAAGGGAAACCAATGGATTGGTTGCCCGATATCAGATGGGCAACGTCAAGTCAGATCGGACTCCCCCAGTCCTCTGGCTCCAGTGCTAGGGGTTTCCTCTCCCACCTGCTCAAGATGTTGGCCAATATTTTATATAATCACTGCCACAAGACTCCTCAGACATTTTAGACGTTTGTGAAAAAGTTTCAAAGATAACACAAGTATCTTAAGGCTATTTGGATGATTGAGGCAGGATATTACAGTTCCTGCCATACAACTTAAATTATTTCCCTAGTTGAGGCAGCAGTGGTGAAGGAAAGAGTGAAGGACAGAGGGAAGGAGGGAGGAAATAAACGTTTACTAAGTGCCTACTATGTGCCAGGAACTGGGCTAAGTGCTTTACAAATGAATGGACATAAGAAAATCTATAGTGAAATATAATAGTGGATAGAGGCAGCCTTGGAGTCAAAAATGCCTGAGTTCTAGTCCTACCTAGGAGATAATGCTAATCATGCAACCCTGGGCAATCATTTAACCTTTCAATGCCTCTAGGCTACTCCTTGAGACTCTAAGTTAGAGATAAGACTTGGCTCTGCTTTGGTAGAGGGAGTTCCATTACAGAAGTTCCCTATTCCAATGGATGCTGGTATTGGTCAACATCACAAGTCCCTGCAAAAAACAAAAATGTCCCAAGCATGAACTTTATTTTACAGATAGAATCATAGAATGTTAGAGCTAGAAGGAACCATATGGATCCTTTAGTTCAAATTCTTCATTTTATAAAAGAGGAAGTACACACACACACACACACACACACACACACACACACATACATATTGTATATAGAGAGAGACAGACAAGGAGAGAGACATGCCTGGAGTCAGAAATACATGAGTTCAAATTCAGCTTCAGATGTTTCTATTTTTTTAGTTAAATATTACCCAATTACGTGTAAATTTTAAAAAATATTTTGTGTCCCAAATTCTTTCCCTTCTACCTATTCTTTCCCCTTCCTTGAGAAAATAATTGTACCTGTGGCATCATGTAAAACATATTTCCATTTTAGCCATGTTGCAAAAGGAAACATGAGCAAATAAATAAATAAAAATAGAAAAAGTTTTAAAAGTATGCTTCATTCTGCTTTTAGTAGCCATTAGTTTTCTCTTTAGAGGTAGGGAGCATTTTTCATCATGAAACCTCTTCATTTTGCATATAAGGAAACTGAGGCCCAAGAAGATTGAGTGTCTTGCCTAAGGTCACATGGGCAATAAACATCAGAAGTGGAATTCAAACCCAGGTCCTTAGATTATAGAGCTAAAGTTTTTTTTTTTTGTCTTGTTTTTTTTAAACTCTTACCTTCCAACTTGGAGTCAATACTGGGTATTGGCTCCAAGGCAGAAGAGTAGTAATGGCTAGGCAATGAGGGTCAAGTGACTTGCCCAGGGCCACACAACTGGGAAGTGTCTGAAGCCAGATTTGAACCTAGGACCTCCCTTCTCTAGGCCTGGCTTTCAATCCACTGAGCTACCCAGTAGTATCTGAGGTCAGATTTGAAGTCAAATCTTTTATATATTTATTTACATTTATTTATTTAATTAATTAATTATTTTTAGAACCCTTACCTTCTGTCTTGGAGTCAATACTGGGTATTGGCTCCAAGGCAGAAGAATGGTAAGGGTAGGCAATGGGGGTTAAGTGCCTGATAACCAGTAGATGCTTTAGAAATGTGTGCTGAATTGAACTGAGCTGAACTGATTTTTTTCCAATAATAACCTTATATTTACTTTCTTTCTTTTCTTTTCTTTTTATTTTTTAAACCCTTAACTTCTGTGTATTGGTTCCTAGGTGGAAGAGTGGTAAGGGTAGGCAATGGGGGTCAAGTGACTTGCCCAGGGTCACACAGCTGGGAAGTGTCTGAGGTCAGATTTGAACCCAGGACATCCCAACTCTAGGCCTGGCTCTCAATCCACTAAACTACCTAGCTGCCCCCTGAACTCAAATCTTCCTGACTTCCAGGCCCCCCCTCACTACATTCACTGAATCATGTAGCTGTCCCCTTTGTAGTCATAATGTGCTACACAAAAGTTTGAGATTGTTATTATTACTTCAAATAAACATACAAATACATATAATCTTTGTGGGAAGAAATAAAACCTAGGCAGTTGCCTGGGGCAATTTCAGTGACTTCCTCCAGGCTACATAGCTAGTGTCAGAGGCCAGATTCAGATGTAGGTCCTCAGGATTCCTAGCCCAGTACTCTATCCACTATTGCCCCTATTAAGAAGTGTGAAGGCTAAAGTTTTAATGTTAGCATTAGTTCAAGAGTTCTGGCAAACAGAATTTTTATGAACAATCTAGAAGTTTAAGGCAGCTAGGTGGCACAGTGGGATTGCAGGCAGGCAGACACATCTTCCTGAGTTCAAATCTGGCCTCAGACACTTCCTCGCTATGTGATCTAGACAAGTCACTTAACCCTGTTTGCCTCTGTTTCCTCATCCATAAAATAAATCCAAATTAAATTTAAAAAAATGGAAATGGCAAACCACTCTAGTATCTCTGCCAAGAAAGGTCCAAATGAGGTCATGAAGAGTTGGACAAAACTAGAAAAATAATTAAACTAAATTATAAGTTTTGCCCTCTAATTCATTCATGTATTTGAAGGGCAATTAGTTGCTGACTAGTGACTAGCATCACTAGTTTAATAATTCTAATAAGTAATATACCCTCACAAATTCTTCTTTGTTCTTTCTTGATTGAACATTAGCCAGACCTTTCTAGATGAAAATTAATAGGGTTTGGGCTTTAGCTAAAATATAAACAGTTTAGCTTAGTTTTATTCTTGGTCAAATCTTCTTGGCCTTCTTTTATTTATTTTGGGTGTGATGGATATT
Source organism: Gracilinanus agilis (assembly GCF_016433145.1). Classification (NCBI taxonomy): domain Eukaryota; kingdom Metazoa; phylum Chordata; class Mammalia; order Didelphimorphia; family Didelphidae; genus Gracilinanus; species Gracilinanus agilis. The sequence continues at coordinate 236,881,838 of NC_058131.1, read as the reverse complement.
ACATTGCCCTTGAGTATCCAGCTCCTTCCTGGATAATTAGTGAACTGATGTGCTTTCCAGAAGATATTTAATCTGGGCATTCTTTATCTGCCTGAAAGAAAGCTTGTGTAAGAACTATCTAATATCTAGGCAATCAAAGAAGCCAGGGAGGCAAGGGAATCTATGAGGGGTCAAAAGCAAGAAAAAAAGACAAGAAATAGCTGTTTATTCCTAGCTCTGGCCCTAACTTAAATTCAGATCAAGTCCTACCACAGTATATACTGTTACCACAAAAATCTCTGTTTAACAAAACTAATTCCAAGTCCTAAGCAATATGCCATTTATTTCAAGAGATATTCAGCATAACTAGGGCTTTGAGCATGCCAAGTTTGCCTAGCATAGAGCAGCTACATCCTCTAAGACATTGTTGGAGTGACCTTCTTTGATTTGTCTGCCTTCATCTTTTTTATTTTTTAACTGTTACCTTCAGTCTTAGAATAAATACTGTGTATTGGCTCCAAGGCAGAAGAGTGGTAAGGTCTAAGCAATGAGGGTTAAGTGCCTTGCGCAGGGCCACACAGCTAGAAAGAGTCCAAGGTCAAATTTGAACCCAAGATCTCTAGACTTCAGGCCTGAATCTCTATCTAGGGACTCTCTTGGCTGCCTCCTGCTACATCTTTAAAATTGGCAAGCCTGAACCAGTTCATGCCTTGGCTGCACTCTTCTACGATCGCAACATCTTACCCATCTGAAAAGAGCAGAACCATGCCCAGCCAAGATAGCAGACTGAAGCACACACAGGCTAAGTCTTGCTGGAAAAAACCAAAGGTAGCCAATCAAAGGAGGCCAGCTAACTCACCTGGTAGGTGCCTCAGGGGGCGCCATGCTAGGTGAAGTGAACATACTGAAAATCCAGGTTACATCAGTATATAATGAAATAATTTGTATAATCTCCCTTAAAATACATTGTATAAATATTTTATTGAGACCATCCCAGAGTTATTTACAGTGTAGACAGAACACTGAACTGGGAATTCAGAAATAATATGAATTATGACTCACAATACATAGCATGTTACAATTTTTTAAAATGTTTTACATATGCCATCTCATTTGAGCTTAATGAAAATCCTGTGCGGTAAATGCTATTATTCCCCCATAATTCAGATAAGGAAACCGAAATTCAGAAAGAAAAAAAAAACATCAAAGAAGGTCCCATTATTAATAAGAGTCTGAGGCCAAGTCCTTTGAAATTCAAACCCAACATTCTATTTAATTATACCACCAGTCCAACCCAGCCACTAAGGTGCCAGAGGACTTTGGGCAAATAGTCAATTTGGCTTTCTGGCCCTGCTTCCTTATTTGGAAGATGAGGGATTTGGACCAGCCCATTGCTTTTGGAGCTCTGTTATTCTATGATTCTCTGTCAGATTATCTGCTAGAAAATGAATGGATAGACCCAAATGTTCCCATGCCTTGTATAAATCCAATTCACTTCAGGAAGAAATTACTACTATTACTATTAATACTATCACCACCACCACTACTACTACCACCACCATCACCATCACCACCACCACCATCACCACCACTACTACTACTACTACTAATGATATGCATTCATATCATGCTTTAGCATTTGCCAAATGTTTTACATACTAGATCTCATCTGAGCTCATTAAGGAGTTATTAGGCAGGCCATGTGGTACAGTGAAAACTTCTCTGGCTCAAGAGCCCAGAGGACCTGGATTTAAACCTTGCCCCTTGCCGTTACCACATATGTGACCTCAAATAAGTTTTTTCCCTTTCTCAGAGGGCAGTTTCCTCATCTATAAAATGTGAAGGTTGGACTGAATGGCCTCTGAGATTCCTTCTAACTCCAGCTCTGTTATTACCCATTTTTCAAATGAGGAAACCCAAGATTCAGAGAAATTAAATGACCTGCCCATAGTCACACAGTAATAGAATTGGGGTTTAAACTCAGGTTTTTCTTACTGAAACAAATGCCTCACTCTATCCCATTGTTCTCTGGGAATAAATATTTACCATGTGCTAGACTCTGTGTCAGGTGCTAAAGATACAAGAAGAAAGAGGAAAAGTATTTCCTGCTTTGAAGAGTTCCTGTCCTATCAAGAGATCAATACATTCTTACAGACTTGTCCAACATTTTCCATGTAAGTCATTCTGGCCAATGCTGGAATCACTACAATCTGCCCATAAGACATACCATGCCATCTAGTTTGTGGTCAATCTAATGTATCCCAGTCTTGCTCTCATCCTGCCCCATCCCCATTTGACATTGATGAAATCCGGTCAGTTCAAAGGAAAGATGGTGTAGGCTTGGACCTAAATCCCCAGGATAGTCTTGGAAATAGCCAATCCTTTTAAACTTGGGTCAGTCCAGTTGACCCAAAGGCAGTGTGAAATAGTGGAAAGAATTCTGAGTTTGGAGCCATAGAACATTGGTTCAAATGTTGACTCTGTCATTTAAATACATCTGTGATCTTGGACAAATTCCTTAACCACTGTGTGCCTCTCTCTCTCTCTCTCTCTCTCTCTCTCTCTCTCTCTCTCTCTCTCTCTCTCTCTCTCTCTCTTTAAAATGAAAGCATTAGATTAGACGACCTCTCAAGTCCCTTACATTTCTCTTTCTATGATCATTTAATTTTAAATAAGTTCAGTTCTAAATTGAAGAGTCCTTTTTATCGGACTTCCCCCTTTCAAGGTTCTGTTCCTGGATCACCCTTGATGGTGACTTAGTATGAATAAATAATTTCTTAGATGTGCTACATCTTGTCCTGAGGGGTGTCACCCAGTCCTGAAGGCAGCTTCTGGTTGCTAGAATAGCTAATTTTGGGATGCTAGATCATTGCCATGAAGTCAGCTATTCCACTGGCCAAAGAAGCTGGCTTACCACCCCATCAGCTCTCTCTTACTCTACCCTCAAGTCAAGGCAGAGGAGTAAGGATCTCCTCACTACACCAGGCTTAGGGAGTATACATGTTCTCTTCATCTGGTATCTGGAAGGAAGAGAAAGAGAGCTGGTCCTTCATTTAGGGCAGTGATTCCCAAAGTGGGCACTACCGCCCCCTGGTGGGTGCTGCAGCAATCCAGGAAAGCAATGATGGCCACAGGTGCATTTATCTTTCCTATTAATTGCTATTAAAATTTTAAGAAAATTAATTTCCAGGGGGCTAAGTAATATTTTTTCTGGAAAGGGGGCGGTAGGCCAAAAAAGTTTGGGAACCACTGATTTAGGGCATGGGTTCTTAGCCTGGGTCTGGCATGGAACATTGTACCTCCAAATTATAGAAGTGCTTCAGGTTAACCCGTAAGCTGGAAAATTCCTTTGCTTCCTTGCATTCTTGTGAATACTAACTCTAAAACATCAAAGACTCCTGATAAGATCCTGGACATCAAAGAGAAAGACCCTTGAGAGAATTATCCCCCTTGGAGTCTCCCCTAGGTTTCGAGATGGACATAGATACCTGTATTCTGGTTATGCCCCAGTTATCATCAGATTGATATCTAGGACATCTACCTGTCCCCTAAGCTATACCCTATGTCTTCAGGACATAAGACACTGCTCTGACCCTGGTCAGGTGACCAAAACCCCCTCACACACACCCCTGTGTTTAAGTTCATACCCTCTTCAAATCACATATCATCTGCTGTAAAGAGTATAAAAACCTCAGAATTGATCCCTTCAGGAGGCAGCTTTCCATCAATGCTTTCCTCCCAGCCAAATTCAACATTACCTTCTAAATTTCTCCTTTTACTTTTAAGCTAAGTTTTGGAGTCTTGCATTCTTGCAAAGGATACCCTTCCCTCAAGCCCTCCACAACAGATCTAAATATTTGATTTCTAAAATAGTTTGATAACTGTCTTTCAATGTAATTGGTTTCCTTTGTAATACTACGTATGTTATTTTATGAACTTAAAACATTATTTTGAGAAGAGGTCCATAGGCTTCACCAATAATAATGCCTAGTGTTTATTAAATGCCAGGTTTATTAAATGTGTTTAGCACATTAGAAATGCTATCTTATTTGATCCTCTCAATAACATTGCAAGGTAGGTGCTATAATCATCCCCATTTTGCAAATGAGGAAACTGAGGCAATCGGAGACTTCCTGACTCCAGGTCCTGCATTCTATACACTTCTCTACCTAACTGCTCAAACAGTCAAAGGGGTCCATGAATACAATGTAATAAGGGTTTATTAAACACCTCCTATATGCCAGGCACAGTATTAAGTGCTTTACAAGTTGTGTAGAGCCCCTGGATGAAGATGAGCTTCGTTAACCTTCTCAGCATCTGTAGCCTTTTTTGGGATGGTGAAGGCAGAGGAAGAGAGTCACTTTGGAGGCGGCAATAGTGCTACTTCTGTATCTCTAAACATTTTGGTCAGGCAACCCTGGGGGCAGGAAGGGGGTTATCTCAAATGGAAGAGTGTTTATTTAGCATAGGCGAACACAGCACTTTGGGGAGACACTGTGGAATAGCTTGAAGAGTGCCAATTGTGGAGTCAGGAAGTTTATCGCTGTTTAATCATTTCAGTCACGTCTGACTCTTTGTGACCCTTTTGGGGTTTTCTTAGCAAAGATACTAAAGTGATTTTCCATTTCCTTCTTTTCTTCATTTAACAAATGAAACTAAGGCAAACAAGGTTAAGTGATTTGCCCAGGGTCACACAGCTAATAAATATCTGAGGCTAGACTTGAACTCAGGAAGATGAGTCTTCCTGACTTCAGACCCAGCACTCTATCCACTGTGCCACCTAGCTACCCCAAAGTCAAGAGGACCTGGGTTCAAATCCCACCTCAGATACTAGCTGTATGGTTCTGTGTAAGTCACTTCAGTTCTCTGTGACTCAGTTTCCTTATAAAATGAGGAGTTTGCATCTAATAACCTCTAAGTTCCTTTCCATGTCTAAGGTGATGATCTTACGGACCTTTGAACCCCATGACTTTTTCCTCCTTCTATTCACAGACTTATAGCCTTGAAAATGAGTTTTCCCACAAATCTCCTAAGAAACCCTTTTTTAACATATTTCCACAGGCACAGGGCGGATTTGGCTAGATGACGTCGCTTGCAAGGGGACAGAAGACAGCATCCTCCAATGCAGTTTCTCCAACTGGGGGAAGACCAACTGTGGCCATGCAGAGGACGCAGGGGTGACGTGCAACAGACACTGAGCAGCTGCCCAGAGTGCCTTGGCAATATAGCTGCTGGCCTCCATTTCCCGTCACTGGGGAAGCCGAGACCTTGCACCCAGGCAGCCCAGACTCGCATTTCTGCTCAGCCCCGGCACCCTGCCCTGCACTGCACCCCTAAGCCTACTGCCCACTAAGAGCCGACATAACTCTCTAGTTAGACAGCTGCTAAAAACAGTGCCTCTGGGATCAAATGCAAATCTTTTTCCTCCTGGATGAACTGGATTGACAATCTGCTGACCTTGTAGCTCCATAGAACCCATATCATGCTTGTTTTCATTCTGTCAGTAACAGTTAAATGCTGGGGATGTGTCAAAAGCAACTCAGTTATCTGTGGCCATGGGGAGCGGGGCTAGCATGGATAATTAAAACTACAGAAAGTTCCCAAACTGCATATGAACTGATCTTGACTCTCTGCAACTGCCTGGTATGTTCTGATAGCACCCTGGACTCAAGAGACCAGAGCTCGGGTTCAGGCAAGAGCCATTGAGCTTGGAAAAGGTCTTTTTCTTTTCTGGGTCTGTGTGTTCATTTGTACAATGATGGCACCAAAATACCCACCGCCCAGAAGAACGCTGTGGCCGTGTGGCTCAGCGCTGGGATGGCCTTCGGGTGGCTTCCTAGACACTAGAAGATGTGCATTCCAAAAGCCTGGTGCTATGGAAAGAGCACCAGAGAGGCCGCTAGGTAGTTCAGTGGCTTAGAGACAGAAGGCCCTAGGTTCAAATCTCACCTCAGATAGGTTCTAGCTTTGTGATCCTGGACAAGTCACTGAACCCCAGCTGCCTAGCCCTTACCACTCTTCTGCCTTGGAACAGATTCTTAGTATCTATTCTAAGACAAAAGATAACGGTTTAAAAAAAAAGACCCCCTTCATCTGAGATCCTTAGTACTAATCTAAACTTCATTTCTCACTTACTATGTGACCTTGGGAAGCTACTTCTATTTTAGGCCTCCCTGAACCTGAATTTCCCTATCTATAAAATCAAGGAATGGTCCCCAAAGGCCCTTTCTGGCTCTAAATTCCATGATCTTATTGCCAAGTGTCTCTGAAGACTGAGTATTGATATACAGTCAGTGTGTCTTTGCTGTCTTAGAACATCAACAAGCAATCTACCTATTGCTCTATGAACATTAAAAAAAAAAAACAACAACCCTTTGCCTTCCATCTTAGAATCAATACTGTGCATTGGCTCCAAGGCAGAAGAGCAGTAAGGGCTAGGCAATGGGAGTGAAGTGACTTGCCCAGGGTCACACAGCTAGGACATGTCTGAGGCTATATTTGAACCCAGAAGCTCCCATCTCTGGGCCTGGCTCTCCATCCACTGAACCACTCAGCTACCCCCGGTACAAGCATTTATGATGTAGTCATGAGTGCCAGGAGGATCTGGGAATGCAATGACCAGAGAAATAGGGGCTGGCCTAGCTCTGGGAAAGAGAAAGACACACACTTGGCCCCATGATCCTGGCAAGTCTGTGGTACTACAAACATGCACTTTACAAGCTTTATCATATGCTCCAGTAGCAAAGGCTGTACCTCACATGTTCCATGAAGGAATCATGGCGTGGTTTGAAGGAAGACAGAATAGATATTGTAGCCTCTTCTCCCCCAGCCTTCTCCAAAGGAGACTTTCATTGCAGCCTGGAGGGGAAGCAAGAGGTTCTGGCTGGAGGCATTGGTCTCGACTAACGTAGGGAGAACCCTGTTACAGTGAGCTTTGGGAAATGGGCACATCATTCCACTGATCCATTCAGACTGCTGCATGGTTCAAGTCAATTCAAGACAACAAGCATTCATTAAAAGCCTATCTATGTACTAGGCATGGTATTGGGCCATAGGAATAGAAAGACAAGAATGAAGTAGTCTATTCATTCAAGTAGGTGACATTCTATAGAAGAAAAATAACATGAATACAGATAAATAAGTTAAAAATACATATATGTGAAGTAATTTGGGGCAAGAGTGCTCTAACACTTGGAGAACCAGGAATTCAGAAGAGTTTGGGAATGAGGGAGCAGTTGGGTAGCTCAGTGGATTGAGAATCAGGCCTAGAGAAAGGAGGTCCTGGGTTCAAATCTGACCTCAGACACTGCTTAGTTGTGTGACTCTGAGCAAGTCACTTAACAGTCATTCCCTAGCCCTTTATGCTCTTCTGACTTGGAACCAATATACAGTATTGATTCTAAGATGGAAGATAAGAATTTTTATTTTCAAAAAAAGAGAGAGAGAGAATTTGGAAATGACTGACACCCATGCTTCATTCATAATTTTAGAGGCCATGGGAGTGGCCATACCCAACCCATAATGAACTCTTTGTTTAGCTCAAGGAGTCCTTCAAAAACCACTTGACTTCAGAAACAAACAATGGTAAAGGGGCACATATGACTGGAAAGAGATGAAGTCTTAGCTCCCATGGGGCATGAATAAACAAAGATGACTGAACCTTGGAGCCGAGCTGTCCAGGGCCCTTGTTCATGTTCCATTGGTTCAAGAGGCATAACTACTCCAGAGGATTCCTGGGTAGTCACTGGTTTCAAATGGAGACTGACAACGATGTCAGCATCCCAAAATAACCCAAACTTAGAATCCAAGAGAAGACCAAGGGGAAAGCCCAGCAGCCTATGCCTTATAGTGATTGTTTAGCCCGTCACTCACAGCACTGAACTAGATGTGACCTTCTATTCAAGAAGAAACAATAGAGTCCTGGTGGGCTTTTTGGAAGTGGGGTCGGAATGAATATAATAGTCTGCCAATTTGAAGGGTAGGGATGGGGGAGAGAAGAGACTATAGGATCTTGGAAAGTCCCTGTTTCTTAGCCAGAATTCCATCTCCATGCCTCCATGGAGGCATCTCCATCTCCATGAGGCTCTATATCAGTGTTGGTGAATGTTTTCAAGATTGTGTGCCCAGAGTGCAACCTAAAGCTGCCTGTGAGCACCTCCCACCCTTACCCCATTACCCCAGATGAAGGAAATGCTCACATTGAGTGGCTGGACAAAATGTCCTTAGGCATTGTGCAGAGGGGAAATGGAGCAGCCCTCCCATGCCACCCCAGCACTCATGCCAACCTATTCAGTTGAGACAGCCCTGTCCCCAAAGCAAAGACACTCTAGACCAATGCAGCTGCTATTGGGGCACATAATGTCTTGAGAATGCTAGCTACAACTAATAGGGTTATTACAGTCTTGCCTGGTGTCAGTAGGACATCAGAGGTAAGGATGAATGCTATTCTAAAAGATCCCTAGCCAGTACTTCAGTATTTTATCAATGGGTCCCCCCTCTGCTGTCATGATTACCATCCCTCCACATCCTGTCCACTTTATTGACAGTCTTCATGAGTTTGCTGAGGTCAAAATATTCATCACTCTGTGGCTAATCTGGTGATAAATTTGCTGACTGGGCTAGTCCTGGCCTTTCAACATGGAGTTCATTTGTGAACCCATATCTTCAAAGTCTTTCCAGCTTGATAGGACATGTCAGAGCCTACGCTATACTGGAATAGCCTTTGAGAACTCAAGGTTATGCTGGATTATATTTTTAAGACCTTTACCTTCTGTCTTATAATCAATACTGTGTATTGGTTCCTAGGCAGAAGAGCGGAAAGGGCTAGGCAATGGGGGTTAAGTGACTTGCCCAGGGTCACACAGCTAAGAAGTGTCTGAGGTCAGATTTGAACCCAGTACCTCCCATCTCTAGGCTTAGATATCAATCTGCTGAGCCACCTAGCTGCCCCGTCATGCTGAGTTATTACAAGAGGGTGCTCATGGAAGATCTGACCATCAATTTCAGTAATAGATGTTATTTGGTTATTGTTTGCATGTAGTTTGTGCCATCTGTTTAATGGTATAATTCTGAGAAACTCTAGTTCTCATTCCTATCTCTTAAAATTAGTCAGCTTCTACTGCTATTTCCTCAGCATCCTCTAGTCCCTTCTGTGACTTGAATGGGGAGCACAGTGGTTAGAACATATAGAAGTAAGGGTTCATATAATTTCTAAAAACTAATTTGATTTAGCTCAACCATCCTCAGGCCCAATTGAAGTTTTATTCTTGCATACCATGTGCTGGTGATGGTGCCAATGGGAATGGAATCTGGAGTCTGCCTTGGTCCCCACCAGATATTCAGTCAGGTTCCTTCCAGCTTCCTGGTTACATCCATTGCCCAGTCATCCCATTACTCTTTTGCCTTAAAGAGAGGGACACCAATACAAAAATTGAATTGCTCTGCCTTCTCTCTGTCATCTGAATGAATGCATGAATGAGTTAAATGCATTTGTTAAATAAACTTACTACAAGGCAAAAACTAAATATGCTAAATGCAGGGCAGACAAATTTTAAAAAGCACAACTCTCGCTGCCCTCAAGGAGTTTACACTCTAGCAGGAATTACAACAGATATAGAAGAGGAAGGACCAAAGAAGACGTTCTGGTGGGGGAAACAGTCAGATGAAGATGGCGAATGGAACAGTAGAGCAGTACATTAATTAACCTCATTTCCAGATGCTTCTGGGAGTGCTAATTTGGTTACAGTTTTCAGAGAAAGAGATCATCAGTCACACCATGAATATGTGCTCCAGAAACACACAATGCATGCCCCAAAGCATCATATCTGTAGCACAATACCTCAAATTGGGAGATCTCTAACCTCTGCAAACACAGTTCTTCCTCCTAAAGAATTCTTTCTACCTACTCGGGTTGCATGGAACACAGGATAGGAGGGAATTTCTTCAGAGGGTCTAGAACCCTCCACCATGAGAAAAATCTTATTACAGTAGGTGTAGTTCAATATACAAAAAGTTTTTCTTTCTCTTTGACATCTATTTCATACATTTCCTTTAATGCCTTCATAAATCTTTTGTTCTTGGTTTCTTGCTTGGATGATCATTTCCATCTTGTCTAAGAGTAATTCATTCTCTCTAAGCAGGAGTGGGATCTTTCAAGCCTTTTCATCTTCTTGGTCAAAGAGATTGGGAATAGCTATAGAAGAAACCCTTTTAGGTTTTCTCCAGAGAGGAACACTGGATCTTACTAAAGGATTTTTTTGTATCCACTGACATAATTATATGGGAAGTCACCTTCCCCTCCTGCCAGCAGATATCATGATTACAACAGTCATGAAAACAAGCACAGTACGCATTATGCGTGTCACGCGTTGGTTTCATCAGAATCCATATGTTCTGGAAAATCTTTATGTCTTTGGCAATTAGTACTCCTTGTTCTCAAGTGCATTGGGAAAAGCTGCTTTTAAGCCTGTTTACTCCTTTTCTTCCTTGCTGCTAATGTGCTGCTGAGTACACTGAATATCGTTCATTAATCTGATCACCCCCTTCCATCCCAGAAAACAGGAGCAGAGAAATCTTCCCATAGTTCAGTTCATTGGTACCACTGCAACCACTCATTGATGCTAATGGAACCACATCTTCAAAAGCAAAATTCTCTTCACCTCCACCTATTTATCCTACTGCTCCAATTCAGCTTTCTTTGTCAACTCTTAAGTTGTCCAATTCTAAAAGGGAACTTTCATTGTTTAATTGTTTGTCAGTTGTGTCTGACTCTTCATGGCCCCATTTGGGGTTTTCTTGACAAAGATACTGGAGTGGTTTAACATTTCCTACTCTAGTTCGTTTTTTTTAAACCCTTAACTTCTATGTATTGGCTCTTAGGTAGAAGAGTGGTAAGGGTGGGCAATGGGGATCAAGTGACTTGCCCAGGGTCACACAGCTGGGAAATGTCTGAGGCCAGATTTGAACCTAGGACCTCCCATCTCTAGGCCTGACTCTCAATCCACTGAGCTACCCAGCTGCCCCTTTCTAGTTCGTTTTTGACAGATGAGAAAACTGAGGCAAACAGGGTTAGGTGATCTGCCCAGGGTCACACATACTAAGTGTCTGAGGCCAGATTTGAACGCACGAAGATAAGTCTTTCTGACTCCAGGCCTTGCACTCCATCCATGGTGCCACCAGAAAAGAAACTAGCATCTCAAAATCACTAAGACTGGGACTTCTTCAGAAAGAAAAGATTATATACACAGGGAGATGGGGAAGATACCATATTGTATCTCAGAGTGAGACGAGAGATGGCACCACCAACAATCCCAACTAGACAGCAGGGAGCCAGAAATGAAGGAATGTAAGAAAAGTGAGATGTCCTGGGATTGATTCCTACTACAAAGTTCTTATACACATACTTTGCAATGTGAATGCACTCCTCTTCACAGCAAGGAGATGAGTTCTTTTATATGTGGCAATACTGAGGAGCTGGGGAAGGAAAAAGAAGGAAGCATGAGAAATCCCAGTATGTAAGCCCACCATGGGGTGATTTAGAATTTGTTTCTGTAACACTCATATATTTACAAATTTCCAGTACGCAAAGCTATGTATACATGCATACCCTTTTGCAAACATGATGTTTCTTAGCATGTAGTTCACTGCATTGCTTGGCTCACACTATGAGTTAGGATGGAGAGATATTGCAGGCATGAGAGTAAATCCTAAGAGTCAGCTTGCCAGAGCCAGGTTGACCTATGTAAACACAAGCCACCTGCCTTTTTTCATGAATGTTTTCATTTATCCAAACATGAGTCTTATTTATGAGTGACAGAAACAAAAAGTGTTTGAACCTTAAAAAGGGGGGGGGGGGAAATCCACTCATAAAGAACTTGAAAAGATATGCTGGGTCCATAGTTCAGGGACTGAAGAAAATCAAGTTAGGCCTAAAAGAAATGATACATTGGACTGAAAAGGATTTCAATAAGATTGGGAAATATGACCCATGGCACCAGCATTGTCCTTCAGGTGATTGGCAATCACTACTACCATCTAGGCATCAATACATCTCTGCTACAGAGGAGAAGACTGGGAGGCACCTAAAAGATTATTGAGCATGCCTCCATTTATGTCTGTTGAGTTTCAGGAATATCTAGAAGATGAATGTATGCCTGAAGAGAAATTTGCTTTTATGTTACCAAAAAGTCAAGGTTATATACATAAAACTCTACAGAAAAATGCAACAAAATAGAAGCAGTTGGTCAGAAAGTTATTAGCATATGCAATCAAGGAAATATTTGCTATGTAGAGAGGGAGGAATTCAGAAATCTGGCATCGAAGGGAATTCTCTTTGTAATCAGCAAATAAAAGGTCTTACTTTCTCTGGGGGATCTTGGATTTGTATAATGGCATTTGAGTTTGGGGGAAAACTAAAACTAATGGCCTATACCTACTCTGTAGCTTCTCTAACTACAGCTTTTTACAAAGCCAATGTCTTTAAAAGCAAAACAAGGAACAAAACCCACATCTCCAAGAAAGAAAATATGAAAATTACTTCTATTGCTGTCATGAGCTTACTCTCTCCCCGATCTTCCCCCATTCCTCTTGTCCATCACCCCTAACATGCACCTTTCTTCTACATTTGACCAAGATAGTTTGGAGCTTATAAAGGGTAAAATTATGGTTCGACTGAATATATGAGTGTGGTCTCTGAAATTAATTACTAAAATCAGAATGACTTTTATTGTAGTTTATTTATAAATAGAAAGAGTGAAAGGAGAGAGAGAGAGAGAGAGAGAGAGAGAGAGAGAGAGAGAGAGAGAGAGAGAGAGAGAGAGAGAGAGAGAATTACCAGGCCGGGCTTCAGAGGCCCCAGAAAAGGGGGCGGGGTGCCAAGAGGTAAATTAAACAAGGATTCTAGCCATGAGGCCTTCCCCAAGATGAGGGGCCTCTCCAGAGGCTAGTCCTTCCAGAAAAACTAGGAAAGGGAGTCAACCTTTTCAATCACCCACATGGCAGTCCAATGGGAAGCAGTCTGAGGTTTCAAGTCTGAGCTCCTCCAAAGCCAAGTTCAAAGGGGAAAAAACCTGGTCACAGGAAGTTATCACCATTTTAAAAAACAGTTCTTTGCATCACTTCCTGTGCCTTCCTTCCACTTTTACGTGGACCAATGGCAGCTTTGACTTTGCTTCAGACTGCCCAGGGGGCAGTCATTCATTTTTTTAGTTGTTAATTGCTAGCCCATGTGGTTCATAGACCTCCCCACCCCCCCACCCCCCACTTAAGGATACAATTCCTGGTGGCTAAAATCTAAAGAATAAATAGGGGAGAGTTAATCCCATCTTCATAAGCTAGAGATAAGGACTGTGCCTTAGGCTTCCTAGCCCAAATATCTTCCCCCCCCCTCCCCTCAAATACCCAATTAAACAAGGTTAAGATGGTGGTTATCATGAAATTTCAAGTTTCACTCCTCTTGAAGAAACTGAAGAGTGTCTAAAGGACAATCAAGATGATGAATTACCTCAAATTTTTCCCATATGGGGTTGGTTGAAAGAAGAGGGTTTGATTAGCTTGGAGAAGAGAAAACATAAGGAGGGTAGGTTCATGGTCTTCAAATATCTGAATGATTATTTAATAGAGGGGTAATTCAACATTTATGCTTTGTCTCAGAGATCAGACCTAGAGATAATAGATAGAAGTTGCAGAAAGGCAGATTTAGATTTAATGTAAAGAAAAAACTTCTTAATAATTTGATCTACCCAAAAGTAGACTAGATTATCTTGTAGCTGCCTTATAATTATCTTATTAATAACCTCATGAACTAGGGGCAGCTGGATGACTCAGTGGATTAAGAGCCAGGGCTAGAGATGGGAGGTCCTGGGTTCAAATATGGTCTCAGATATTTCCAAGTTGTGTGACCCTGGGTGAGTCGCTTAATCCCAGTTGCCTAGCTCCTGTTGCTCTTCTACCTTAGAAACAGTACACAGTATAGATTCCAAGACAGAAAGCAAAGGTTTAAAAAAATAACCTCATGGACTAGGCTTCTCTTGTAGGTAGTAGTTTCTCCTTCATTGGTCATCTTCAAGTAAAAGCTGAATGCCCATTTGCCAGATATGTTGTAGAAAAGATTGAACTAGAATTCTGAGGGTCTCTTCCAAGTCTGAGACTGTCATTCTATAAATTTCCCCCTTTCACTAATATGTCCTTCTGATCTCTTACTTTCTTCATCCTTGTTATCCACATTGCTACCTTGGGTACTCATCCCCAGTATTCTCCAGCACTCTCATCCCTATTCAGCACCCCTCCCCAGAACTCCTCCATCTCTGCCATGCATCTTTCTAATAAAGCCTTCCACATAGTTACCTATACATACTTGACACCATATATGTTAGCTGAAATAAATTCCATAATGCTCTGTAAATAAACCTCCCTATAACCTTTCCACAAGCATTCCTTCTATCTACCTCCTCAACCTATGAGGAGCCTGGCTTTCCCTCAATGATGCTTCTTCCTTTGAAATGATCAGTAATGGAACCTACCTAAGTTCCCATTTCATCCCAATTCACAGAAAGTGGAAGAAGAATCAACATATTCCTTACCGCTTTCACTCCAAGTCTATACCTTTACTCCCACTATCCAATTCATTTCTGATATTGTCCCAATTCTTGTCATCTCCTGGTCACTTTCTCACCTTTTTAATTAAGGTCAGCTCCTTCCTCAATCACATAGTTGTCATCTCTATTCTCTGTCCTCATTCTCAGTGACTTTGATATCCAAAGTGACTCAGAGTTCCTTGTGTGACCCCCACGGTTCCTCAATGCCTCCAATTGGGATGACCTACACCTCTACTCCATTCCATTTTAGTCACCTACCAACACAGCCACACCCTAGGCTTTGTAATCACTCAAAACCATTCCAACTCTCAGATTTCAAGCTCTAAAATAGTCCCGTTTGACATTAACCTCCTTTCTTGCCCCATTCTCTCCTTCCTACTAAATGTGCTCCTTACCCTCCTCAAAGCACTGAATCATAGAAGCTCAGAATTAAACTGAAACATTTGACAAGCATTTATAAGGTACCTGTTAGGTTCCAGACACTATGGTAGGGGCTAGAGAGACAAAGACCAAAGCAAAACAGCCCCTGTCCTCAAGCAGCTTACATCCTATTGGGAGACATTCTGTGTGTGTATAAAATTAATTCAAAATAATTTAAAGGGAAGTTCTTAATAGCTGCAAGAGCTGGGAATAACACATTTTCTAGTATAGACTGTATTGCTTAAATTCAGTCTTAAAGGCTACTGGGTATTCTCAAAGATGAAGACAAGAAAGGAATTTATCCTAATCCCAGGGAAGAGTTCATAGAATCTCATGAATTACATGTTGATTGAGTTGAGTCATTTTTTTTTAAAGTTTTTTAAAACTCTTACCTTATGTCTTAGTATCAATTCTAAGACAGAAGAATGGCAAGGGATACAGAAATAGTATTAAGTGACTTGCCCAGAGTAACATAGCGAGGAAGGGCAGATTTAAACCCAGGTCCTCATGACTCCAGGCCTGGAACTCTATCTACTAGGCTACCTAATATTCCTCACTTCCTCTACCATCTGCTCTGTTTTTCAACTATAATCTGCAACCTTGAGTAGCCTCTCCCCATCACTTCATCCACTTCTACTCCTAGGCTGCATATATGGGAATACCTCGGCCAATGCAGATAGTAATCTACCTGTGATTTAATAAATTAACCCTAGAGAGCTACCTAAAATTCATGGAGGCTCAGTGATTTGCCCAGGGTTCCCACCTCATAAGTGCCAGAGGAAGCAGGACTTAAATCCAAATCTTCATGACTCCAAATCCAACAATCCTTATATCCCATCTTGCTCAGTCTCTCTGGACCAAGGGAGTTCTTAACCCTTTTTATGGCATGGACCCCTTTGACAGACTAGTAAAGCCTATGAACTCTTGAGAATAATAGTGCTAAATGCATAAAATAAAATACATAAAACTACAAAGCAAACCAATGATACTGATGTATAGTCATCAAAATATTAAAAAGTCAATTTCATAGACCCTGATGCTTACCACATAGTAGGCACTTTATAATGTTTATTTCACATCATAATGAACATTCCAACCTTTCTAGCCTTTTCTTACTCTTACTCCAGCTTTTGTTACCTTCTAAATGTCCTGTATGAATTCTATCAGTCCCACCTTCCCTCTTCCTATGGTACAAAACGAGGAGGAGTCAAAGGAATGGAGTTCAAATCTCAAAGTGGATAGATGATCTTGGGCAAGTCACTATAACTCAGAGAGCTTTAATTTCATCAGATATAAAATGAAGGGATTGAACTAAATCAGAGGCTCTTAAAAGTGAAATACATTGACAACCCTCACCAAGGGGTCCATGACTAGATTTCAAGGGGTCCTTGAAAGTGGGTGGGAAAAAATACTTTATTTCACTAACCTTTGGTTCTAATTATTTACAATTTTGTTAAGAGTTGGAAGGAATCTCAGTGACCATATAGTCTAACACATACCTGAAAAAGAATCCTCCTTCAGCAATTGAAATATTGTGAAGTTACAGTTAAGATAACATAAGATTTAGCATATTTCACATTAAAAAACTGAAGGGCATGGAATATGATATTCTGAACAGCAACAGACTTTCTGGATTTTGTATTTGTATACCTTAATACAGCACCTAACACATATTAAGCATCTAATAAATTCACTCAATTAATTAATTCATCCATACCTATCCTAAGCCCAAAGCAGCCTCCATACAACCATCAGAAAATAGCAGAAAACTCAAGGAGAACTTCTACCAGAAAAAAAGAAAAGAGTGAAACTCTGCTTCTAAGCCCATTGGAAAGTAGCAGGGGGAATAGAAGTCAGAGGGGTAAGCATTTGCACCTTGGAAATGAAAAAATGTTACAAATGAAGATTTGATATATTATTTTAGTGATAATCTAGTAAGTGGTATAGAAAATGTGAAATTCAAAAGTACAGATATCACTTCCACATCTTGGAGGTTAGGGGCACAGCACCCTCATGATCTGGAAAATCTAAGTAAAAAATTTTGGCCCACTCTTCATACCAGAGAAGTCTGAATGTTTTCTATTTCTCTTATGGGGTGTTTACAGTGCCACCTTATAAAATTTGGGTTAAATATTTGGTCATGGGCAATATGTAGATCAATGTTAACATTTCTAGTCTTTGAGTCATCTGCTGGCTTTTGCATTTTTTCACAAACTTTAACTTTTTATTTATTTTAACTTTTAAAAAGAAATTGTGTGGGGCAGCTGGGTAGCTCAGTGGAGTGAGAGTCAGGCCTAGAGACAGGAGGTCCTAGGTTCAAACCCGGCCTCAGCCACTTCCCAGCTGTGTGACCCTGGGCAAGTCACTTGACCCCCATTGCCCACCCTTACCAATCTTCCACCTATGAGACAATACACCGAAGTACAAGGGTTTAAAAAAAAGAAAGAAAGAAATTGTGTTATGGACTTCTGTACTGGCAGCAATGCAATGACCCAGGATAATTCTGAGGGATTTATGGAAAGGAACACTACCCCCATTCAGAGGAAGAATTGTAGGAGTGGAAACACAGAAGTAAAACAACTGCTTGGACACATGGGTTGATGCCGACACGGCTGGGGATGTAGACTCTAAACGACCACACCAATGCAACTATCAACAGTATGTAAATAAGTCTTGACTGATCACACATGTTAAAACCAGTGGAAATGTGCATTGGATATTGGAGGGGGGGGGGTGAAGGGGAAAGAAAAAACAGGAATCATGTAACCATGGAAAATTTTTCTAAAAAAATAAAATATTTAAATCTAAAAAAAAGGAAATTGTGTATATTTATGACTTTAAAAGATGAAATATGTGGATGCTACACAATTCTATATACATATTTTATGCACTTCTGAGTTTTTAAACTTTTTGTGTCATCTGCTAGCCTTCTTGAGTTATCTGTGGCTTCATAAACCCTCCTCCAAAATTCCCATTTAATTTCTTATGCCAACCATGATATGATAAATGTGTGAGAAGGGAAAATCTCAGTGTGGAAGGGATACCTATACATTGTGAAGTTGATACCCAAGCTTTCCACCAGTAAGAAAGACTTATTATGGTCTTATTTAAACAGAGAGGCTACTAAATTCTCCCCAATAATAAAGAGTAAAAGATTAGACATTAGAAGACTTGGATTTGATTCCTAAACCCACCACTTACTAGCTGTGGGACCTTAGGCAATTTATGACTGTGAGCCTCAGTCTCCATCTCTGTAAAATAAGGTGATTAGACAAGATTATTTCTAAAAGTTTCCTCTATTTCTAATATTCTGTGGTTCAAGTGTAGACTAGTAATTTGGCAAGACTAAAGGATAATCCATGGAGTAACTTGCAAGAGACTAGTTCAGTTCAATTCAACAAAACAAACATTTTATTGAACACCTAAAGAGATTAACCAGAAACTGCAGTCTTCCAACATCATAGATTTAGAAGTGTAAGGAACCCTAGAGGTCACCCATATATTTTGTAGATGAGGAAACTGAGGTCCAGCTGGTCTAAGTGACTTGCTCAAGGTCACACAGTGATAGAGCTAGAATTCCAAGCCAGGTCCTGATTACATATCCCACATACTTTCCACTGCATCACAAAAGGACATCCATACCAGGGGTAGTATATCCACTGCCAGGGGCCTCAGCAGTGTAGGCAACAAGTAAGTGGGGTCTTAAGGGACAGAAGAGTTAGTCTTCAGAGTATGGAGGAGGTGTTTACCTGGGGCCAGATGAGCACAGAACCCAGATTAATTCTGGAGCTTCGGGGAATGATATTGCTCACACATTAGCAAAGCAGTAGAGAGGCAGTAGTGCCACTCCAAAGGAAGGTCATCCCAGAGTGAGTGGTTACAGCTGAAGAGAAACCTCTGAGAGAACGACTATTCTGGCAGGAAACAGCTCACTAACCTCAAAGAATCAAGGATTCTTTAGAGTTGGAAGGGACCTCAGCGTCCATTCAGTCCAACCCAAACCCCCAAAAAATAATGTAGCCAACAAACTGACCTCCAGTAAAGGGAATCTAATACCTTCAATTCATAAACCGAGGGAATATTAGAGCTGGAAGGACTCTCAGAGATTCTTTGAGTCTAGGACTTAGAAATGACCAAAATCTTGATCAATGATATATGTAAAACCCAGTGGAATTGTGCGTTGGCTAAGGGGGGTTAGGAGGGATTAGGGTAGAGGGAAAGAACATGAAATATGTAACTAGGAGAAAATATTCAAAATAAAAAAAAGAATTAAAAATAAAGAAATGACCAAAAAATATCGTTCTAATTCCCCTAAAGAGTAAAGGTTTGTCATTTGCAAGGTAGCTAGGAGGTATGGTGGCTAGAGCACTGGACCTGGAGTCAGAAAGAACTAAGTTCAAATCCAGGCTAGTTGTGGGACCTTGGGTAAGTCATTTAACCTTCGTTTGTCTCAGTTCCCTCAATTATAAGATGGAAAGAATAATAGCACCTGCCTCACAGGGGTACTGGGGGGATCAAATGAGATATTTGTAAAGTGCTTAGCACAGTGTCTGACATGTAGTAAATGCTATAGAAATGCTAGCTAATATTATTTGACCTGGGAGGGGGGAACAATCCAAATGACTTTCTGGTTAAAATGAGATTGCAGCCACCAATTTAGTACATAGATTGAAAAGCGTCATTTATTGGAGTATGAAGTTAACTAGCAGAGCCTCTGTCATGCCAGACAAATTGGGGACAGAACAACATAGCCAGCAGAGCAGTGTTTCAGCTGCAGTGCCTCTGAGAGAATAACCTGCTTTGACAGGAGTTCCGGTCAGTGTACCTTTCTGAACCTAGGCCACAAAACTTCACAGGCTCAAGGCAAGAACCTTTGGTCAAAGTAGCCCAAGGAGAGGGCCTGACTGACCCACAACCTCTGCATCATAAGAAGGACATTCCTTAGGGCATTCTTTTCGAGGGAAAAATGGTGCGTAAAATTAAAATTTGATTTTAATTCTATTTCGTCAAGACTTAATCACCCTCCACATCCCAGAGAAACTTGCATAAGGTCAAGTTTTGTTGTGTAATTACCTCGATCTTTGTGGCCCCAACCATCACCCATTTTCCAGAGAGGAAGTACTTTCCTTCCCTGCCTCCCTCTTTTACTCTGGCTCTGAGAAATGGGACCCTGGGGAGGAGGGGTGTTTTAGTCTATTCCATGTTGTTTGTCCTCTTCAGTTTCAGGTGCTGGAGATGATCCTCATAGAACCTAGGAACTGGAACCACGGTGATTTGGGAGCCAGGAATGCAGGTGGGATGGTGTAGCCATCCAGCCCAATAAAGATGCCCAGAGAAGCCGGGGTGCCTGGGATTTGAGTCCAGGGGAGATTTTGGAATTGGAACTGGGACTGTGCTCCTAAACTAGCTAAACTAAGCTCCTCCCTCCCCAGAGATTACCTTGGTGAACAAAAAGGAGGGAGATTACACTTCCCACTTATTGGGGGAGTCGATTTGTGTGTTTATGATTATATCTTTTGAAGTAAATATTTCTGTGTAAAAGCTAATCAGTCGCTAATGGAATTGGGCTGCAGGAGACTACTCTCTACAATTGGGGGAATGACATAAGTGGGAGTTGGAAGCCATTTTCTTTTTTTTTTTCTAAATTTTTCTTTAAGTATTTTTCCATGGTTACATGATTCAAATACTTTCTCTTCCCTTCCCCACCCCACCCCCAGCCATCAAGCAACTCCACTGGATTATACATGTATTATCACTCAATATCTATTTCCATAGTAATCATTTTTGTAATATTTTTCAAAAAAATCAAACCCCCACATCCAATACGCATACAAACAAGTGAAAAATCAAATGTTTCCCTTCTGCAGTTCTACTCCCACAGTTCTTTCTCTCCATGTGGGTAGCATTCCTTCTCATAAGTCCCTCAGGATTGTCCTGGGTCATTGCACTGTGAAGCCATTTTCAAAGAGCTCAGATTCCACCTAATCTCCTTAAGACTATTGTTATCATTAAAATTAGTTTTGGAGCCTTACTTTAATTAATTTTTTTAAGCGAGAAAGCACAAGCAGTCTACCTAGAAGGTGTCCAAGCTCAGCTGCATCCTTTGACTCCAAGTTCCCTCACAGCAAGTCACAGCTTTTCTAATATAAGGTAGCCATGCCTGGTGCCAGGCTTTCGCCCAGCCTTTGAGAAAGATCATAAGATGATTATAAAGAAGGACTGTTCAACTGAGAGAGAGAGAGAAGCATTGGTTCCACAAGAAAAAATAGCAGCTTGTCACTTGTCCCACTGGCCTTTTAAACCTCATTTTAATCCCATCTACTCAGATTTTCTACTCGGCTAGAGTTTTATTTCAGTCCATCCATACCTTAGCAGGCAGCACATCACATACATTGACTTCTGCTGGTCAGTAACTGCGCTGCCAGCCTGCCAAATTAAGACAGGTGACTCAAGGGCACCTGTAAGTAAGTCTTCCCAGGACCGGGGTCCCCTAGATATTTAATTCACACTCTATCCCTGGTAGGGAGAAGATGTTAAAATCTAGTATACCTGGCCTTGCAGGTAGCAGGAGCCAGGGTTTACATCAGTGATTCCCAAAGTGGGCGCTACCGCCCCCTGGTGGGTGCTGCAGTGATCCAGGGAGGCGGTGATGGCCATGGGCCATCTTTCCTATTAATTGCTATTAAAATTTTTAAAAATTAATTTCCAGGGGGCTAAGTAATATTTTTTCTGGAAAGGGGGCGGTAGGTCAAAAACATTTGGGAACCACTGGTTTACATGAATATCATTCAAGAGGAGGGCAAAAAAGGAAGAACCCTAGGAAGTGAGAGCCAGATAGAGGACTATTGAGATTTGCCTTTAATCATGCAGGACTAGGACTAACAATCGGCAGTTACAAAGAGCTGGGCAAACATTTATGGAATGCCAAGAAATAATTGTGCCCTTGCCAATATAAGCCACTTCACCATATGCATGTTGCAAAGAAGCCAAATCACACACTTGCCTTGAGAAAAAAAGTGGGGCAGGCAGGTCAGAGAGAGGGGAGAGTGTTATTAGAATCAGAGTGGCAGGGCAAATGGTTTTTGGACTAGAAAAGCAGGAGTTGTTGCCAATAACCATGATGAGGGCTGGGAGGAGTTCCATCAGTACCACTTACCCCACCCAGCCACAGTACTCACCAGATCCAGCTTGGGATAGAACCAAGGAGCAGGCTACATGGATCAGTAGAGTCACCTTGGCTGGGGCTGTGGGAAATCTTAGGGGAGAGGACTGAGGATGGAGATCCATGAAAAATTCACACTGGACTTGGAACCCTAAGGAGTTCTCTACCACCCCGTAAATGATATGACTTACCACTGCTGGAAGGCAGAACATCAGACACCAGCCACTGTTATTAAAATCATAGGCTAATAATTGTATTCTGAAGACCAGAGTATATCTTCCATTTTAATTCTCATCTTCCAAATAAAAGAGGCTTAAAAACAAAAAATAAAATAAAATCATAGGCTAAGAACTGGAAGGGACTTAAGAAGTCATCTAGTCCAGTCTGTACCCCCAACCCACCCTGACCCCATTTTACAGATGAGGATACTAAGGTCCAGAGAAATGAGATGTTTTGCTCAAAGTCATGCAAGGAGTGAAAAACAAAGCTAGAATTGAAACTCACCCAGGTCCTCATCTGACACCAAATTCTTTCTATCATGTGGAACTGTATTGATTCTAACATGGAAGGTAAGGGTTTCAAAATTTAGAAAAAAAGAAATTCTTAATGAGTGACTGAGAGGAGAATCAAATTATATGTCTTATATAGAGATTTCTGGGTAACCACATGGACCTGAGAGAAGCCTAGGTCCTTCTTTGAAAAAAAGAGGTAACATCAGAATCAAGATTCAGTAGAATGTAAACCAAAAACCAGATCAATACAGGATTAGGGTTTCTTGTAAACACCAAAATTCAAGAGACTTACACAATTGCATAATCAGGAACAACAGCAGAGATTTCAAGCAAAGAAAACATCCTAGCACAGTGGATACAAAACAGGAATTCAAGTCAAGAGGTCTGGACTCAAATCCCACCTCAAACACTTACAAATCACTTAGCCTCCTCAGGTTCTTCATCTATAAAATAATGATATTTGTATTACCTGCATCAGAGCGGTTGTGTTGAAAGTACTTGGCAAATCTTAAAACAATATAAATGAGTTAGTATACTATCAAGAATATTAGCAAAATGACCTCAAATTTTTGTCCTTTCATGGTTCCCATCCCCATCTTGCTCCAATATATCGGTACAACATTGGGTTGGGTCTCTAATGGCTACTCTTAATGACCAACTGAGTAAGGGTCTATGATATCTGCTCCTGATGGCAATGACAATAAGGCCCTTGTCAGTGATGGTGAACCTATAGCATATATGCCAAAAAGGGCAAACAGAGCCCTCTCTGTGTGCACACCTGCAGTTGCCCTATCATTCGTATTAATTATTGGGTGTATGGAGTATTTAGAGAAAACCGTACCTCTAGTGTGAGGCATTGCAAAACTCTTTTTAGGGCTGTCTTCCTCCTTTGGGGTTCACCTGCCAACTAGCTCTCACCTGTGATTCCAAGAATCCCAAGCATATATGGCGGCCATACCTGGTAAACTCTCTTGGCAAGTAGGTCAAACCAGGTTGAGAGTAACCAACAAGGCTTCAAACCCAGTGGTGAGTTATGGGGATGCCCACTCCAGGCATGCTAAGACTTCCCTTGGAGGAAGGGGCAGATGACAATAATTTGTTCAAGGCCACAAAGGCAGCAGAAGCAGGAGGACTTAGAGCTTGGTTAGACTTTGAAGAAACCAGGGCCATCCACTGCATCCAAAGCCATCACTATTCACTTTTGTCTCGGTATTGGATTCTGATGACTCTGGAAAGCAGAATGAGACTAATGATTTTGTACAACTCTGCCTCACTTTAATCTGATTTATGTGAGAGTCAAAAAACATCACCTATCCTCTTCAAATCCAAAGGATAACGACACTCTCAGACTTGTTATTCTGGGTACATCAAGAGTCACTTTTTTCAGAGGATTTACAAGGACACAAACTATCCATCTAAATCAGTGATGGGCAAACATTTTAAAGAGGGGGCCAAAGAAAAAGAAATGCTCATCTGTCAGTCTGTTTCTAAGGCAACTCTTTCAAAGTTTCATTGTATTGTATCCTACTCATTGTATTTGTCAGATTAGGAATAATGTGCACAGGCCAGATAGAACATTTCAGGGGGCCTGCATCTGACATGTGGGCTATAGTTTGCCCACCACACTGAAAGTGATAACTATTTTTTAGACTAAAAAAGAGACCAACTTTATTCTCCTTAGGTTATGAAAGAAGTAGTGTTTTGTGATAATAAGATTGAATGTACCCTGCCCATCTTTAGATTTAATCACAAAAGGTGAAAACATCTCCATTTAACTCACAAGTTGGGTGGTCTGTGACCCACATGTGCTAGTGTGAGTGACAAATCAGAATTTACTGACTGCCTCCTGGGCAGTCCTAAGAAAAGCATCTGTTGTGATTGGACATGTAAACTAAGAGGAAGACATAGGAAGTGACGCAAAAGAGGCCCCTTTAAAAAGATACCTCAGGGAGCTCAGGGCTCTCTTCTTGTTCATTTCTGGGACTTGGAGGAGTGCTGGACCTGGGACCCTGAGACCTTGGTGAGACTGTTCTTAAATATTTCTCTTAGAACTGCACATAGTGGGTGAAGAAGGCTGACTCCTTTAATCTCCCAGGAGGCACTAGCCTCCTGGAGGCTCCCTTGATTGGGAGAAGCCCTTGTGGCTAAACCCCTTGTTAATTAACTTTTAGGCTCTCCAGCTGGGCCTCTGGAGCCCTGTCAGAGTAAAGCCCAGACTTGAATATAAATCTCTTCTACCTTCTTCTCATCTCTCTACTTCCACTCTCTCCTATATTTTGTAAACAAATTGCTAAAATCATTTTGGGAATTGATAATTATTAATTTCCCTGGCAACCAAACCTTTTAATATTTACCCAATCAAAACCTTTTTTCCCCCTTACAGTTTTAATATAAATTCCTCCTCTAAAGCTCTTTTGTTAATGGTATGGATTTGATCCAGATCCCTTTAAGATTGTGCCAACTGAGTCCACATTCTGAAAGATCCTCTAGAGCTAAAAAAGCTCCAAGTACAGATCTAGCAAAGGAATGAAGATCTCTTATCAGAATATCAGCCTTGCTAAGTCTGGAGAGGCTCATCTGAAGGCCAAATGGCAGTAATTTTCAGAATTTTGAAAAGTGACGGTGGAGGCAGGTGGGACTCAGAGTGATGAAATCATGGATTTTGGAAATTTTGAAGTACTCCCAGAACTTACAACCCAATGAAGCCAGTCCATTTAGTGAAGGCTATTTATTTATTTTCCATCGTCCTGACCCTGAAAAAGCTCAAACACTCAAGTTCCCTGCTCTGTACCAGTTCTTGTTGAAATTTTCATAAAAAGTATCAGAAATGGAATAAAATCAAAGGCAGTACTCCCTGCACTGTTTCAATGGAATATCAAATCAGATAATAATTATAAAATGCTTAGCATAGCGTCTGGCACATAGTATGTACTACATAAATTGTAGCTATTATCATTACACAACTATTTGATCAAAGAATAGCGATGCAGTACTGCAGAATGGGTAAAGATTTAGCCTTGCAGTCAGGTAGTTCTCGATTGAAGTCTCATCTCAGACACATGCTTTCTGTATGATGCTAGACAAATCACTTAACCTCTCAATGCCCCCAGCCAACTCTCGGAGACTATAGATTAAAGAGCAGGGACCAATCTGCAGAGGTAGAAGTCCTTTTCCTGGACCTTCCCATACCTGCGATTTTGCAGGTCAAGCAAAACAATAATGAAAATAAGACCTTGTACAATGTTATTTGAAATGGAAAGGAGCAAATGAGCAAAGCAAACCCTCCCAATTGAAAGGAAGTTGTCCAATACATTCAAGGAAATGTTAAGTGATGAACGTCAATTCTTTTTTTTTTTTTTTTTTTTACCCTTGTACTTCGGTGTATTGTCTCATAGGTGGAAGAGTGGTAAGGGTGGGCAATGGGGGTCAAGTGACTTGCCCAGGGTCACACAGCTGGGAAGTGGCTGAGGCCGGGTTTGAACCTAGGACCTCCCGTCTCTAGGCCTGGCTCTCACTCCACTGAGCTACCCAGCTGCCCCATGAACATCAATTCTATGGCTATGTTGTATGCTATCATGAACTGTGCCAAGTGATGCAGAAGTATACAGAAGAGCAAATGTGTTTACCATTTATTCTCTATAAGGGTACACTGTGTCAAAACAAGACTCAAAATATTAAGTGAAATATGGTGACAATTGGGTGGCCTAAAGGTTATATTAAATAAATATATTCTTCATATTGGCTAAACTATTAGAGAAATAATAAACTATTAGAGAAACAATAAACTATTAGTGCTTTTATATGAAGTCAGGAGGACTTTGGTTCAAATATGGCTTCAGATATTTAGCAGCTGGGTATCCTGGATAGATCACTTAACCTCTAGTTGATTCAGTTTCTTCAACTGTAAAATAGGGATAATAATAGCACCTACCTAATAGGGTTTTTTTTAGTTTATCAAATGAGATGACATTTGTAAAGCACTTAGCACAATGGTTGACATGTAGTATGTGCTTTTTTTTTCTTTTTTTTTTCTTTTTTTTTTTTTTATTTTAAACCCTTAATTTCTGTGTATTGACTTATAGGTGGAAGAGTGGTAAGGGTAGGCAATGGGGGTCAAGTGACTTGCCCAGGGTCACACAGCTGGGAAGTGTCTGAGGCCGGATTTGAACCTAGGACCTCCAGTCTCTAGGCATGGCTCTCAATCCACTGAGCTACCCAGCTGCCCCTTAGTATGTGCTTTTAATAAATGTTTATTCCTTTCTTCAACCTTAGATTTTTCTCCTCCCAAAATAGCACCAAAGCAACTGAATTGGGTGAAAAATCTTACTCTCCTTTCATAATTTTTGATCATACCTATGATTTCATTAATACAAGGAGAAACCAGTAAAGATTTCCCTTGTCTCTGCCACCCCCGCCCCATTCCCTGGGAGTTTCCTTCACCTGACTCCTACCATCTCTAAGAAGTCCTTCCCAATCCCCCTCTCCAATCTCCCCACATCCCCCATAGTCCAAATTCCTTCTATGTCTGCCCTCCTGATGACGCTAAGGCTACCTCTCTCCACTTTGACACACTGACTCTTTTCTCCCTATACAGAGTTAACTTCACTTCAGTGGAAGCCTATGAGAATTCTGGCAGAAATGGAGTATCATATTTTAGTCTGGATCATCAGAAAAAATAAACATATGTTTCACTACAATAGTTGCTAATATGCTTGGGTGTTAGCCTTTAAGAGTTACAGAATCACTGCTATTTGCTGATTTTCCAGAAAATATTCCTCCTACTGTTCATCCAAAGAATTAATCTTTAAAACACCCTAGAGGCAAGGATTATTTTGCTTTGATCTTTGTACACCCAATGCCTAGCATGATATCAAACACATTTTTCATTGTTGCTATTCAGACATACCAGTCATGTCTAACTTTTTTCATTATCCCATTTGGGGCCTTCTTGACAAAGGTACTGGAGCAATTTGCCATTTCCTCTTCCAGTTCATTTTACAAATGTGAAAACTGAGGTAAACAGAGTTAAGTGACTTGCCCAGGTTCACATAGCTAGTATGTATCTGAGGTCATATTTGAACTCAGGAAGACTAATTTTCCTGACTCCAGGTCAGGGGCTCTATAGCACCAGGTAGATAGTAGGTACTATATAAAGTGGTGGTGGTGGTGGTGGTGGTTGTTATCTGGCACATGGGCTTATGGGATCACAAGATTATAGCTTTTGAGTTGGAAGGGACAGAGGTCATCTAGTCTGAACCTATTATTTTCTAGATAAAGAAATTGAGACTTAGGAGGCTAAAGTGATTTGCCCCAAATCACAGAGGTTGAAAGTGTCAAAGGTATAATTAATACTTCTTGATTGATTTAAGATTGTCCAGATATACAATGATACGTGTAAAACCCAGTGGAATTGTGCATTGGCTACACAGAGGTGGGGTTGGAGAGGAGGGAAAGAACATGAATCATGTAACCATGGAAAAATATTTTTAATTAAGTAATTAACTAAAGATTTTAAATATTAAAAAAAAGACTATCCAGATATAATCAATTACACTACATTGGTGTATGGGGGCGAGGGGAGGCAGAAAGATAGCTTGGAGGCATATTTAATACCTATTTTAATAACTTTTTCTGGGCCACAGAATTGTTACCATATTCCTTTTAGTAGAGTTGTTTAAATATAATATACCAGGGGGCAGCTGGGTGGCTCAGTAAATTGAGAGCCAGGCCTAGAGATAGAAGGTCCTAGGTTCAAATCTGGCCTCAGACACTTCCTAGCTGTGTGACCCTGGACGAGTCACTTAACCCCCATTGCTTAGCCTTTACCACTCTTCTGTCTTGGAGCCAATACACAGTTTGTGAGAACATACTAAAGAACTAAAGTTTTTCACATTACACACACACACACACACACACACACACACACACACACACACACACATGCACGCACACACAAGCAATTCTCAAGCCATTATCTGGGAACTAGTAAATTAGTCAACAAACATTTTATTTTAAACCCTCACCTTTTGTTTTAGAATCAATACTATGTATACATTCTGAGGCAGAACAACAGCAAAGGCTAAGCAGTTGGAGTTAAGTGACTTGCTCAAGGTCACACAACTAGAAAGTGTCTGGGGGCCAGATATGAAAACAAACATTTTTTAAATGCCTGCTGGGTACCAGGTACTGTGCTAGGTCTTTGGGGATACAAAGAAAATCCAAATAATCCTTGCCTTCAACGGCTTTGTATCCCATCTAGGGAAAACGGCATACACATATGTAGGTATATAAACAGTAAATGTTTTGTTTTTGTTTTTACATAAAATGTTTTATGAATTAGAGGCCTTTTATAGGTGAGGCAAAATTGATAATCATTACAATACAGAAACTAGTTGAATAAATTAAAATGTTTATGTTATTAATATTCCCGTATTTGATGCATTTTTATTATTGATGAGGATTAAATTCTTTTTCTGAGATCCATAATAAGATGACATATTGATTAAGAAACAGTTTCAGAATACTATCTAAGAAGATGGGTTTTCTTTCCATGAAGATCATTCAGCAAAGATCACTTTGATCAATTCCTGGAGAAGCTGTACTAATTGGATGAGATAGCCAATGAGGGCCCTTCTGACTTGAAAATTCTGTGAATTAAGCTATTCTTTGCTCCCAACCCTATTTGGAGAATGGAAGGCATCATTTCTTAGTCTCATATAACTAGCCTGTGGTGAGCTAAGCTAGCTCACCTTTGACTTGTAACCTACATGTCTCACACCTTTCATAAATGGGGGTGGAGGTAACTATTTTGAAATGCTTTTTCCAATTATAATGAGCTATATAGTCTATGGCCTTATTGCTCCCTGTGGCTATAGGCTATATGTAGAATAACTATTGCCAAAAACCACAAAAGGTTGTGGGTTTTTTTAAAGAGGATTAAATTAATGGTAAGAAAATTGTTATGTAAGCAGAAGGAGAGAGACCGTCACAGAAAATAGTTGATAGAACAGTGTTTTCCATAATGGTGACAACTTAAAAACTGACTAAGTGAAATCATGGTATTAATAGTCCCTCAGGGACATTTGAGACTGGACTGCAGTCCATAAATAATCAATATGATAAATAAATGCATCTGGTAATAGCTCGTTAGCTTAGCCAAAGCACTGCCTCATGGTTTTCCAAAAGTCTTGGCCATGTTACTCCATTTCTGGACATCTGCAAATATTCTGTTACTGTTTCAACAAATCCTTTTTTAAATGTTGCTTAGTAACTTGACTAATTTAAGTCGTTGTGGAACTCCCCAGTAGGAATGTGATGTTTTAACTCCCTGTTCTCTACGTGACCAAGAAGTTTTTTTGTGGTCAGCATGAAATCACTTTAAATCTATGTTCAGAAAATCTTTTATCAGTTTGGTTCTAAATGTTCAGATAAAGCTATAGTTTCTCAAAAAAAATCTAAGCAGATCTTTCACTAACACACTTCATATCATGAGCAGGCTATTTGTAAAAAGTTACTGGTTGCTAGTAGCAGCAGAACTATAAACTTTAGAACTGGAAAGGATCTCATCTATTTTTTCAAATCCCTCCACCATTTTGCAGATCAAGAAACTGAGACCCAGGGAGATAATTTGGCCGGTCCTACATTATACAGGTTGCAGGTAGCAACACTGGGACTCGAACCCATGTCTCCTGACTATAAATCCTTTTTTCTTCCAGGTGTTATATTTGTAAGTTTTTGTAAGTGCAGTAAAGACTTCTTGCTATAACAAAGCAATTTTAAAGGACTTCAAATTTTTCACTGAGGAAATAATAGAGATGTGAGGCAAAACCCCTTCTAGACTTTGATCTATTCAGACACTAGTGACCATTTTGAGTGGTCTATTCATTTACTGTAGAGGGCATGAAACTCTGAAGTGCCTATTTTCACGTATAACCTATGGCTCTGTCAACATGGAATTGCTGAGCAAACTGGGGTTCATTAAATCTTTCTAGGCTACAAGTTTAAGGGCTTCTAGATTCCATATCAACAGCTCAAATACCATTTGTACTCCTTGATAGAGACTAATTGCTCAAAGCTCTGCCCTGGTGACAGGGATGAAGTCAGCAAGAGCTTGAGAAAGGAGGGATTGAAAGAGAAACCTTTTGACTTCCAGACTGAGTACAGGAGATGAGCAGTTCCAGATTCTCTTCAGGTCCCTGAAGGGAGAGAAAGACTTTAGGAAGAAGTTGACACATGGAGGAGCCAGCCCTTTGATCATATCCTGATCCCCAGCTACTACACACCTGACGTCTGAGAATTTTCCTTTGTGTGAGATCTGGAACTACCAGTGTGAGAACTTAATCTATATTATATTATATATATTATATACATAATAATATATAATATATTATAAGTGAGAACTTAATCTGTACCTACCCATGTGTATGTACATGATATATATACACGTGCATATATGTATGTGTCTGTATATATGTGCATCTGTATATATACGTGTATAAATTTTTTTCCCTCTGATTTCTGTGTGCTGTGTATGGATAAATGAGTTTATTTACTATTTGCTATAAGTGTTTTGTAGGAAGTCGAGAATTGGATAAATAGTTTGGAGCACTCTTTCTCCATTGAGGAATAGCAATCAGGAGCACAGTTAGAACTTTAAATAAGTTGTTAAAAGTTATTTCCTCTAGACTAATAATATTTAGGGAGTAGAGAAATATAGTTACAACCTAGAACCCCTCTCTCTGAAGAGAACAGAGTGGCTAGCCTCTAGTCTCATCTTCCTGGTTCCTCTCCTGGCAGGGATCAGTCTCCCTTAGAGAAGGGTTGGGGAGAGAAGATTCTAGAGATATCTATGGTTGTTTTCCCACAAGCCACCTCTAGATAGACAGATGTGAATATATAACCAATATGGGCAAAGTAGCACCCAGAGCACACATATATCCTTACATATAGGGGTTAACCTTATACACATGAAAGATCAGAAAGTAGCTAAGAGTTGACCCCAAAAAATGGGCATAGAAATGACAAACAGGACAAAAAAAATTCTAGACATATTTGAAGTAATACAGAGTGAAGTGAGCGGAATGAGGAGAATCTTGTACAAAGTAATAGCAATAAAGTACAGTGATCAGCTGTGAATGACAACTATTATCAATAAGGCAAGGATCCAGGACAACTCCAAGGGACTCATGATGAAAAAAGGCTATCCATTGTCATAGAAAAAACTGATGGAATCTAAAGGTAGATTGAAGCATACCAGTTTCCACTTCATTTATTTCATGAGTTTTTTCTCATATATATGAGTATTCTTTTAGAACATGACACATGATAATCCATATCGTATCACCTGCCATCTGAGGGAGGGAAAGAGTGTGGAATTTCAAAATGTCAGAAAATGATTATTTAAAATTATATCTACATGTAATTGGGGGAAAACAATTTTTAAAAAAGAAGAAAAAAAGAATAGTCTTATTCCTGTCTTTTCTCCATGCACTCAGTGATATGAGGGGCAAGCCTGAAAGATTAAGGAAAAACAAAAGGAACTAATGTTGCTCAAAAGTCAAATAGCAAGGGGCTAGGTGGCTCAGTGGATAAAGAGCCAGACCTAGAGATAGGAGGTCCTAGGTTCAAATGTGGCCCAGATACTTCATAGCTATATGACTCTGAGCAAACCCCATTTGTCTAGCCTTTACTGCTATCAAACTTGATTAAAAAGAAATTGAGCCACAGAGTTGAGTGAAAAAAAGAATTGTGAGTCTGGAACCTGGAGCTGGGATTCTGCTTAGCTAATAGTAGGTTCCAGAGTCTAAAACTATTACTGAAGCTAGGATATGGGATCTGATATTGTCCAAAGTCCATAGCAGGATGAAAGTCCCTAAGCAGGATGTCAGCTAATTTTAAAGATAGAAGCAATAATAACTACAGTCAAAGAATAAAAATGAAGCAGCATCTATCTGAACACCATCTGATGAGTCCAATGGCACAGCAGACAGCAGTCCAATGGAGCAACATCTGCCAGTGACTAGTCAAACGATGATCAAAAGAGACTGAAAGACCATGAGGGTCTTTATGTACTAACTGTGTCTTTTGGTTGACTAAAGTCAAGTTTCAAAACAGGGGACTCACAAACTATATTTTTAGTAATATATAACCCCAGGGTATCCTGAACATCATGTGGTCATCCCTCTGGGCACTCAACCTATAAGTGTAAGTTGGAAGCAAGCAGCCCATAGGGCAGTGATGGTGAACCTCTTAGAGGAGCAGGTGATGTCCTCAGGTGCCTGGGGAAAGGGGAAGGGGAGCAGCCCAGCCCCACATCCCTCTGGCTTTCTAGTAACAAACTCTGGCAAATTCTGTGCTGGGATGATGGCACACATGCCCACAGAGAAGGCTCAAGTTGCCCCCTCTGGCACATGTGCCATAGGTTTGCCACTACAGCCATAAGGCACCACATATTTAAATTGTAAGCAACGGATTGCTGATAACTGCTATTAGAAATACCTCCTACCTATCCTATTAATGTATATGGCAACACTATCCTCCCCCCCCCTTAAAGATCCTAACAACCTAGAAGTAAACCTGATTGTGGCCTCCACTTCCCCTATAACAATTTCATTTTCTGTTTCTGCTGCTCTGTAGAAATCAATTAATCAATTAACAAGTATTTATTAAGGACAATCTATGTTTCTGATATGCACTAGGTGCTAGAGATACAAATAAAAAAGTGAGACAGGCTCTAATGTTAGGGATTTTACAATATATTAGGGAGAGGTAGATATAATGTGTTCACATATAAATGCTGTTATTGTTCAATCATGTCTAACTCTTCATGACCCTATTTGGGGTTTTCTTGGCAAAGATATTATAATGATTTGTCATTTGTTTCTCCAACTTGTTTTACAGATGAGGAAACTGAGGCAAAAAAAGGATTAAGTGATTTGCCCAGGATCACACAGCTAGTAAATGTTTGAGGTCAGATTTGAACTCAGGAAGATATATGTGTCTGTGTGTGTGTGTTTATGTGTATGTATTCACATATAAACATATGTATGATGTGTACAAAATAAACATACAATGAGAAAATGAAGAAAAAAACATATAATGAATAGGGAGTGTGAGACCTCACAGGTGGGGAAATGAAGAAAGACCTCTTGAAGAAGCTGAGCCTTGAAGGGATGGAGGGACTACAAGAAGAAATGAAAAGAGAGAATATTCCTGACATTCGAGTAGGCTGTCCAAAAGCCCAGGGAACAGGGATGGGATATCTTGTATGGAGAACATCAAGCAAGATGCTTTGGTTTAAGTACAGTGTGTGAAAGGGAGCAATGAATAATTGCAATCAGGCTGGAAAGCTTAGGATAGGGCCAGATTGTCAAACAAAAGACAGCCAGAAACAAATGAGTAGAAAAAAGATGTCTTTCCCTTTCTTTACTCAGAACTTTTTTGATAGTTGAAACAGAAAGAAATTGGAAAGAATACCAGCCAGCAATTGAAATAGGTATCCCAGAGCATTTTGACGTGAAGCACCTAGAAGGCTGAGGCCAAATCAGTTTGAATACCAAGTATCTATTGTAAGTTAGAATGGAATATTCTAGTGAGGAAAGTACTCAATTCTACCTTAGTTTTCTCTAACAACATATAAATATAAATTTATAACTATATATGCATATGTGTATATATGTGTATATACACATATCTTTTTTAAACATATTACTTATTAATATTAAGTTCAACTTTCTTTTTTAAACCCTTACCTTCTGTCTTGGAATCAATACTGTGTATTGGTTCCAAGGCAGAAGAGTGGTAAGGGCTAGGCAATGGAGGTTAAGTGACTTGCCCAGGGTCACACAGCTGGGAAGTGTCTAAGGTGAGATTTGAACTCAGGACTTCCCATCTCTGGGCCTGACTCTCAATCCACTGAGCTACTCAGCTGCTCTCTAAGTTCAACTTTTAAAATAAAATAACACATATTATATATGGGGGGGGGGGAGAGGGGCAGTGTACTCTTTGTGTGTGGGCAGGTAGGCAACCCAGTGGATAGAGAGCAGGGCCTGGAGTCAGGAAGGCTTTTCTTCTTGAGTTCAAATCTGGCCTCAGACACTTCCTAGCTGTGTGACCCTGGGCAAATCACTTGACCCTGTTTCCCTCAGTTTCCTCATCTGTAAAACAAGCTAGAGAAGGAAATAGTAAACCACTCCATTGCCTCTGCCAAGAAAAACCCCGATGGAGTCACAAAGAGTTGGACATGGCTGAAATGCCTGAATAACACAAGTGTGTTTTCAACACACAGAGTGTAGTAAACTCAACCTCTCCTATGACATCTTACTATGTTAGGGGACACCTGGCCATGACTGAGGCATTACTGCCATCTGCTGTCAGGGTTCACCTAATTACAGGTTCAATTCTTTTGTGTTTCGAGAATAAATTCCATAAAAGCCTACATATAAAAAGGGATGACAAATGTCCCAGGCTTGTTTTAAGAAAATGAAATTTATAACAATCCCAACTAACAACGTAGACTATTTAGCTTATGAGAATTTTTCCACTTTGCAAAATAATTCTCCCTCTGACTCCTTTAATTATTTAGACCCTCTTCCAGTGCATTTAAATTTGGTCGAGACCTAGACCATTGTTTGGGGAACCGAGAGACTGAAGGGTGGATAGATAGTCAAAAAGCTAAGAAGTCTGCCATTCACTTTTCATTGGAGATCCATCATAAACAGAGACAAAGGATCTCTGAAATCATAATGCAAGTCATTGACAGCATGTTTAAAATGCACATTATGTACAGCTTTTAAAAACAGAAGCTATAATGTAAAGTGAGGCACATACATTTGTTATGGTCATAATCCCATAAACCCTTTGGATTAAATTTCCAATTAAATTAGACTGATGATGCATTTCTGAGCAACACTTCTAAGCTTTTGGAACAATCCAGCTGCTCTGGGCTCTCTCCAATTTACTCTGTCTATCTAGTTACTTAAATGGCTTCTAAAAATCACAGGATCCCTCTCACAGTGATTAAATATGGGCAGAGATCCTGCCAAAGAGTTGGCACAGTAGATTTCCAACACCCACTGAGGCAGCTCACAAAAGGAGTGTGATAATTTTGTTGAGGGAGGAAAGAAGCTCCTAATTTAAATTCTGGTTCTGCTGTTTATCTCCAGTATGACCTGGGGTAAATAACTTTACCTCCCCATACCTCAGTCTCTTCATTTGTGAAGCGATGGAGTTAGACTTTCATTTCCAAATCCTTTGATCCTACTCATACCAGAGCACAGAAAATATTTCACATGAGAGGAAAAAACCAAAAAGTTCATTTCTGGTAATTCTGATTATATGGTCAAAGGATCCCTGCAATGTGTTTGCTGGAAGAAAATCAGAGGCCTTATTGGTGCCTCCTTTTCCATTCTTAACTCCAAGTTCTTCCTCTAGGGAGTTATTAGCATTTTGTTTTTTTCTTGCTGTCTCTGAAAGAGGAATCAAATTATTCTCTGTCCCCTTCCCACTCCTCTATCCTAATTATTTGAAATAAGAGCAATAGCTGAAGCAAAGTATAAGAACTGCCAAAGCAAATATTGTAAATATCCTTATTCCTCTTCTTTGGAACATTAAATGTTTTAAAAGAAACCATAATTCTTTTTAGCGTTCTCCCCTTTTCTCCCCCAAATCTGGGCTGTTGGAAGGAAAAGGTGTTTTCATGCCAAATGGAGATCCGGTTTGATGATATTTCCTTTCCTAATGGCCAGATCTGAATTGTTGTTCATAAATATCTTTACTCCATTGGGGAAGGCCTACAATTCCTTGGCTGGGGGAGATTTCAGCAGGGCTCCCCACTAAAGGGAACAGAAAATTGGGTTCTTATGCCGCATGTGATCAGGCAAGGGAAATATCCAGCAGTATTCAGTTGAGAATCACCCATCCCATTGAGGCAACCTCAGTTCTCCTGATTTCTTAACTGTCTCCTCAAAAACCCAATGTTTAAATAAACCTGAGAATATACATTACTTAGGAAGTGCTTCCCAATTTGTCTCCTTCCAAACCTTCCTCCTCTCCAATTTATTATCTGGACAACTTTCAAAATGGTGTTTCTAAAACACAAATCTGACTTTGTTGCTCCCTTCCTCAAAAATCCCCAATAGCTCTCTATGTATGGTCTTTCAAGATTAAATATAAGCTACTTAGTCTGACATTTATAATCCCTTCTCAAGACAGCTCCCACTTACCTTTCCATTCTCTTTTCTTATTATTCTCCTTCCTTTTCTTCATTCATTCAAAGGAGCCAGATAACTCTTCTATGCACATACAATTTCCTCTTTTGTCTCTGTGCTTTTGCAAAGATGGTCTCCAGGGCCTGGAATAGGCTTCCTCTTTACCTCTGGAAGCCTCTATTTCCCTCCATTGTCATTCATTCACAACTAAGTGACTTTTTAAATAAAATACTAAGCCTGGAGTCAGGAAGATTTGTGTTCAGTTCTGGCTTCCATGACACTCGTTAGCTATGGGACTCTGGGCAAGTCACTTAAACTCTGTCTGACGTACTTGGGTTCCTCAATTGTAAAATGGGGATAATAATAGCATCTACCTTGCTGGGTTGTTGTGAGCATTGAGATAATATTTGTAGAGTGCTTGTCACATAGTAGGCCCTTAAATATTTGTTCCCTTCCACTTCCCTTTCCTCCCTTCTATTCAGAGTCTAGCTCAGATGTCATCTTTTATGCAAATATCCTGGCTCATTTCCTCCATTCTAATACCTGTTCCTCTCTGAAGTTGTTAGTATTTTTTTTCTCTCTCTCTCTCTCTCTCTCTCTCTCTCTCTCTCTCTCTTCCTCTCCTCCTTCCCCACCCGACCCCTGTCTTTTGGTCTTTAAAAAGATTATTTATTATATAAGTGATTTTTTTAGACACTTTATCTTAGCCAAAAGACTGAGAAGCAAATGACAGGTGATTCTCTTGGAAGGAGAGAATGAGGGAAGGAGAGTGGGAAAAATTGTGATGACATTAAAAAGAGAGAGAGAGAGAGACATCAATCAAATTTACAAAAAAAAAAAAAAAAAGGTTTTTTAACCCAAGTACATATGTAGGAGATCAGATATCACATACCAGAAAGAATGAGTAGGTTGGTTTGGCTAGAACAGAGAGTGCATTGGGGGAAAAGCATGGAAAGAGAACTTGGAGCCTGACTATGAAGAGTTTTAAAAATCAAAGGACTTTTGCATTTTGTCCTGTAGATATGAGGGAGCCACTGAAGCTTCTTGATCAAAGGGATGACCTGTTCCCAAGAGTGCTTTAGGAATATCAGTTTAGTAAATAATTCCTAGGGAGTTCTCTGAAGTAATAAGAGGATAAATGGTTGACCCAAAATCATATAGTTAGTAAATGTCAGACATGGAGCTGAACCCAAATCTTTCTGAATTCAGACCCAACACTTATCCTAGACTACTCCCACACTTTCATAGGGGTTCACATGAAGGTAGAAATCAAAACTGACCCATGAGGAGTTAACATGGGTTGAGTTTTAAGAGAAGATTGTTATGGAGGCAGCTAGGTGACTCAGTAGATTGAGAGCCAGACCTAGAGATGGAAGATACTTCCTAGCTGTGTGGCCCTGGGTAAGTCATTTAACCCCCATTGCCTAGCCTTTACTGTTCTTCTGCCTTGGAATCAATAAACAGTATTGATTCTAAGATGGAAGGTTAAAAAAAAAAGAGAGAGAGAGAAGATTGTTATAATAAAAGGTTTTAAGGATTAGGTTGAGGAACTATTTAATCATGCTAATACTGAACTGATCTTCATGAGTTGAAAACTGACCCTAGACCAGTGATTGAAAATCTTTTAGAGATGGAGTGCCGAGTCCTGCCCCCACCCCACCCCCCAGACTGAGTGCCATGTCCCCCTTTTGCCTCCCCTCCTTACCCCAAACAGGAGAAGGAGCAAGCACTCCCATTGGGCTGCTGGGAAGAGGAGTAGGTGATGAAAGGCATGGGTAGAGAGGGGGAGGAAAGTGACCCCAGCACTCTGCTCCCCTCCAGCTATGTGCCATGCTGTGAGCTATGCTCCCCTTAAACCTAGCTCCTCTCCAACTCCACCACAGGAATCACCTTCACCACAGACTCAACAGGCTGCTATCTGTGCCATACTCTCAGGCAGCATGTAAACCACTCCCCCCATCCTAGCACCTTATCCCAGACAGGGAAAGGAAGAAGCACTCCTACTGGGCTGCTGGGCAAAGAAGTGGGTCATGTGAGAAATGTCCTTAGGTGTATGGAGAGGGAGAGGGGAACAGCTCTCCCCCAAGTCCTTCTGGCTTTCTAGTAAAGAACTCTGATGAGCAACTGCAGGCATGCCCACAGAGAGGGTTCTGTGTGCCCTTTTTGGCACATGTGCCATAGGTTCACCATAACTGCCCTGGACACTTACTAGCTACATGACTCTAGGCAAGTCATTTAGCCCTGTTTGCCTCAGTTTCCTCATTTGCAAAGTGAACTGTAGAAGGAAATAGCAAACCACTCCAGTATCTCTGCTAAGGAAAAAACTCAAATGGGATCAAGAGTCAGACAAAGCAACAGGCCTGGAGTGAGGAGATTCTGGGTTTATATCTGACCTTAGACACTTCCTAGTTGCGTGACCCTGGCACTCTTTGCCTAGCCCTTACAATTCTTCTAACTTAAGACTGATACTAAGACAGAAGGTAAGAGTTTGGGTTTTTTTTTTGTTGTTGTTGTTTTTAATTGAGGGCAGCTAGGTGGCTTAGTGGAGAGTGATCCTGGCCTAGAGATTAGAGGTCCTGGGTTCAAATTTGATCTTAGACACTTCCTAGCTATGTAACCCTGGGCAACATTACTGCTCTTCTGCCTTGGAACCAATACTTGTTTCATTCTAATATAGAAGTTAAGGAAGAGAGAGGGGGGGGAGAGAGAGAGAGAGAGAGAGAGAGAGGGAGAGGGAGAGAGAGAGAGAGAGAGAGAGAACTTTGTTACTCTTATTCTCTGCCCCTCTGTTTTGGAGAGTGGAGTCATAAACTCCTCTATCTAAGGACTAACAGGACTGTATCTTCTTTAAATATCCTTTTATTTCCCACACAGCTAAATTCATTTTCCACTTCTTTGGTGTCTCTTTCTTAATTTCTCTTCTTTTTTATGCTTTCTTTTATATGTATTGTCCTTGCCCAGTAGATTGTAAGATCCTAGAGGGCAGAAAATATACTTTATATATTGGCAACCCCAGTGTTTAGCACAATGTCAGATATATAATATGAATTTAATAAATATTTTGCCTATTGCCTGTTGACCCTGGCCACAATTTTTTAACCCTTACCTTGTCTTAGAATAGATGCTAAGTATTAGTTCCAAGATTGAAGGGTGGTAAGGAGTGGGAATTGGGGTTGTGTGAGATGGAAATTGAGGGGATCTTGGAAATTTCAAAGTTCACCCTCTTTTACCACTTATTAAAAATATATGACTGTGGAAATCAAACATTTAAAATATAAGGAGAGAGAGAGAGAGAGAGAGAGAGAGAGAGAGAGAGAGAGAAGGAGGGGCTGTCTCAGGTCATGGATTTAAGACAGATGCCCCAAGGGGTTAGTTACAGAGAAAATGTGGGGCACTGCCTTAAGTTGTTGACCCAAGACAAATGCCCAAAAGTTCACAGAAAAATACCTTATTTATAGAAGAAACCCAAAGTAATCAATTCTCCTAGAAGGGATTATAATATTGTAGGGGGCTTGAGGTAAACCCCCTGAGTTCAGGAAGAATGCCCTTTGTAAGAACACAAGACTCCAAAACTTAGCTTAAAAATAAAAGGGGAAAATTATTAATTTAGGAAGTAATGTTGAATCCAACCAGGAGGACAGCATAGATGGAAAGCTGCTTCCCAGAAGACATCACTTCTGGGGTCTTTATACTCTTTACAACAGGTGACACATGACTTGAGGAGGGTATGCACTCAGGCACAAGTGGGGAGGCAGTTTGGTCAGCCTGAAGACATAGGGGGCTACCCTCATAGTTTAGGGGACAGATAGATATCTTGGATACAGCCTGATGGTATCAAGGTATAGCCTAGAGGTGTTAGTAGTCACTAGGATGCAAGGAAGCAGAGGAATTTTCCTGCTTATAGTTTGGCCTGAAAAACTTCTATAGTCTGGGAGGTACAACGCCCCATGCCAAACCCACTCACCTTCCTGGGTTTCTGGCCCCACTGGCCGGAGTTGAACTGAGTGAGAAAGAGAGAGACACCAAGAACCAGAGGGAAAGGCATAGGCATGATGTTTATTATGTTCTCAGCAGAACAGCAAACATGCCAGAACTCTCCTAGGGAAAGGAGCTCACCAGATACAGGATTAGAGCTCTTATTGCCCAAAGACCATCATGGCTCAGGGGAAAGGGTGTTACAGTACATTCTCTGAGTGGGTTTGGGGTCCCCAGAAAAGGCCAATAACAGTTGTTTTCATCTGGAACATCTCTTGAGGTTGTTCCTAGAGGAAATAAGACTGCTTTATCTGAAAAAGTCACTAAGGCTTCTTCCATTCCAGATTCACTTAGAACAGTCACGTCAGGATTCAATTGGTGGTCCCTATTTCTCAAATTTAGCTTACAGTGGCAAAGCATTATTGTCACATATCAAAAAACCCTGGAAAAAATAGAGGCTGGGCAAATCCAAATAATTATTATAGTAAGTATTCTTTTCACTTTCACACTCACTAGAGAACAAGCATTTTGAATTTTTAGTGGCAATTTTTGAGAATATTCCAGGGTATATTCAGTAGAGCAGTATAATGATAAAATAACTGTGTCTGGAGTTAGAGGACCTGAATTCAAATCCTCTCTCTCAGGCATTTATTACCTACATGACCTTGGGTAAGTTACTTAACCTCTCTGGGCCTTGATTTCTTCATCTATAAAATGAGGGGTTGAACTAGATGGTTTCCTGTGTCCCTTTATAGACAGGGATCTAGGATCTCATGATCCTAGACTTCTTTGAATCTGGAGAGAAAGGAAACCAGGAGACAAGCCTATGGCATGAGGAATTGCTAATGTACAACCAGAATGTACCTAGCTAAGCACCAGACCACTCTCTAGTATCAGCCCACACTTTGCTTTAATTGTAATTTAAAATCTCAGTCCTACAGAACTGATAAGAAAATGTATCTTCCTCCCCTCCAAGAAATGAGTACTGCAGATGATGACTAAATGTTTGTCTTTGTTACAAGAAAGTTTAATATGGGGTGTGGTAGTTAAAGGCTGTAGTATAAAAACAAAAGGCAAAATAAAGCTTTAAAAATAATTTTAAAACTACATTGCAAATCCCCTGATATCCTTTAAAAAAAGGATCAGAGCACAATTTAACCTTTTTATTCGTTAAAATGTCATCATTATGCACTTTTCTGTAGATGGTGCAATAAAGTGATATCCTTAGGGGCTTTTTAGTTGGGCAGAACTGCATTAAATGATTCCTGGCTGTCCTCCTTTTTGAAATCCTAGCCTTTGTGCAGTCTGGTGTCTCCCTGGATAGCAACTGTGCTATCCCTGGAGTCTCAGCATCTTTCTTTAACAGTCCCACCCACCCATTCTAATTTGTTACTTCCAACCTGCTTTGGTCTGTGAACCAGATCATCAAACTTGATATTGTGTCTAAAAAAGATTAAACTGTTTCCTGGGTGAAACCACAAAAGACTCACAAAACACATTCGTTTTATTACATGGGCTAGTCAACTTGGAAAAACACAGAACCACTAAAACAGTTGCAAAGAACAAGTCTTAATCAGGGCAAGGGAGACACTGCTCTTATGGCCACCACACTGTCATGTGCACACATACCAATACCACACAATCTCAGAGACTCTGGGTATAACATCTCTGGGAAAATGCAACTTTCCATCAAATTAAAGAACTTGGGGTTCTATTTATACCTTAGGGAACATAAAGCAGTGATGGGCAATGAGCTTGGTGTGATAAAATTTGCCAAAAAAACAAGCATAACTTGGGTGGTGTGTCATTTTGAGAAAAAAACCAGGGGGGCAGCTGGGTAGCTCAGTGGATTGAGAGCCAGGCCTAGAGACAGGATGTCCTAGGTTCAAATCTGACCTCAGACACTTCCCAG
Organism: Gracilinanus agilis; assembly: GCF_016433145.1. Lineage (NCBI taxonomy): Eukaryota > Metazoa > Chordata > Mammalia > Didelphimorphia > Didelphidae > Gracilinanus > Gracilinanus agilis. Next base: position 236,839,077 of record NC_058131.1, on the reverse strand, counting down.
CTATGTGATCCTGGGCAAGTCACTTGACCCCCATTGACTCCCTTACCACTTTTCTGCCTTGGAGCCAATACACAGTATAGACTCCAAGAGAGAAGGTAAGGGTTTAAAAAAAAAAAAGAAAAGAAAAGAAAAAAACATAATTTTGCGATATGTATAGTTTAAATAACAAAAATGTATAATTATAATATATAACTGTATTTGAAAAACCAAAATAGGTAGATTAATATAGATATAATTGTCAATTATAGTGCACAGAGTGTCTACACTACACTAGAGCAAATGTTTCGTCCTCGGCACGCAGCCCCATACTTCTCTGTATGCAGCCACATGCAGCGGAGTGTCATCGAAAATGGCTACGTGTGCCAGTGCTGACACACGTGACATAGGTTTGCCATCATCATTCTAAAGAGAAATAACTGACTGGTTACAGAGGGGCTTGGGAAAGGAGTTGTAACAAGAGGCTAGGGTACCTAGGAGAAGCCTAAATACAATAAGAGAAACTTAGAAGCCAAAAAAGGGTACTGAAGAGGTTTGACTACATCCACCACTCCTAGCCAAAGTCCTCAATGGGTACTTGATGGCTTTTTGTTTGATCTGAGACTAGGGTCAGTTTAGGAGTTTCTTAAAGGCAAGTTCCCATGGGTCTAGGACAAATTTGGCATTTCATAAAACAAGGTGGTCAGGTTTCATGGCAACTCTCTTAGCTGCTCCAATTCCTTTTTCACTTTCCTTTTCTCTTTTTGAAGTCAGGTAAACTAAGTCATTGACCAAAAAACCTATTTTTCCCTGGGGAAAATAGAAATCAGAAATGAGCTTTCCTGTGAAGGTCAGCTCAGAACCAAAACGATACAGTCTGGATCCATGAGAAAGTAACTCCCTTATTAACAAACAGCCAGTCCAGGATAAGATATACAAAGGAATGTCCCATATCCCACGCTATTAACCAATATAGCTTCTAGACTTGATAAGGTTTACTTGCTTCATCAAACCTTGATAAGATTTACTTGCTTCATCAAGGTTATGTCTCATTGAAAGAAAACTAGCCACATTCAGTGGAAGAATGGTGGGAGAAGAAACACAGAAGAAAAACAACTGCTTGAACACATGGGCTGATAGGGATATTATTGGGGATGTAGACACTAAACGATAACTCGAGTCCAACTATCAATAATATGGAATTAGGTCTTGATCAATGATACATGTAAAACCCAATGGAATTGTGCATTGGCTAAGGGGGGTTGCAGGGGTTTTGGGGAAAGAGAAAGAACATGAAACATGTAACTATGGGAAAATATTCAAAATTTTTAAAAATTTAAAAAAAGGTTATGTCTCATTAATGAACATTGTTTGCTTTGTATCTTACACCCTATAAAAACTGCATTGTAATTTCAGTCCAATGCAGCTTTCACTAAGAAACTATCCTAGCCAGTAGATACATTTATAAATAAATATTGGTTCCATTAATCTGAACTTCTGGGTGTCTGAACTCTTTTTTTGTTTTTTTTTTTTTTTTTTTTTTTTGTTTTTGTTTGTTTGTTCTTTTGTTTTGGTGCTTCAGAAGATTATCAACCTTTGAATAACTGAGTGATGATTTTGTAGTCATATATAGTTCACATGTGTATCTCATATCTCCCCACTAAATTGTACATTCCTTAGAACTTAAAACATTAATTACATACAATGAGTCCTTCTTAAAGGAAGTTAAGTAACTGATTGATGGGTGCAGTGGATAGAGTGCAGAGCCAAGAGTCAGGAAGTTCTTGGATTCAAATATGGACAAAGATACCTATTAGCTGTGTGACCATGGGCAAATCACTTAGCCCTGTTTGCCTCAGTTTCCTTATCTGTAAAATGGACTGGAGAAGGAAATGGTAAATCAGTCCAGTCTTTCTGCCAAGAAAACCCCAAGTGAGGTCATAAAGAGTTGGACATAACTGGAAAACAACAACTGATTGACAAATGATGAATTTCAACTAGCAGTGGTTAAAAGAATTCCTCTGAAAAGGCAATCAACATAGTGGATAGGGCACTGAATAAGGGGCTTATCAAGTTCTCCATAGTAGCTGTGTCTTTGACTAGTCTATTAATCTCTAAACTTCCCTTGCCTTATCTACCAAATGATGATAATTATATTTACACCTTTCACCTCATAATATTGTTGTGATGATCATTTGCAGATAATGTATGTAAAAGCATTGTGTCCCTCTCAATTACCAGGTCATCTTATTTTTTTACTCTTAGCCTCGTTTTGTTAATTTAAAAAAATCAAATCAAATTTCACCCATAAACCATCACATTTACTTCCTGTTTTCTCAACGATTATTTTATTGTTTGATGGTCAGATGAAAATGATCAAGAAAACATTCCAGGCAGCAAAAAAACCAAAGAAACAAGTTAATCAAGAACAATAGTAGAGCTCAGAAATTGTGGCCAGATGCTGCTGAGATCTTATACAACCAAGAAGAGAAATAATAATCCTGAGTGAAGAGTTCAGGCTTCCTTCAAGGAGCATTTGGATCCTATGTTGCCATCTTCTCCTCATTTCACCAAGTCTTGATGAAGAAAGGAACTCATCAATTACAGACAACTCAAATCCCACAAACATCTTTCCAAAAGCTGGTGTTGTTTTTCCAAACCACATATTCCCCAAACCAACAAAGTTCACTTCTTAATAGGAAGTGGGAAAATAAATCATCCAATGAGTGGAAACCTTTAGACACCAAGGACAATAAGAAACTAATGGACTCCAGTTTTCCTCATCAAGAGGTTATTTTGAAGTTGTCACAAGCTCTGCTCTGCTCCAAGACCCACATCTATGGCACCCAAACTCTTATCCTTTCAGTAACTCTTGGAGACAAACATCAACAATCATTGGACCTTCCTTCACAGCACATTCTTTGCTGCTTTCTACTCTTGAGTGTCATAGCAGAACATTTCCCTGCTTTTCTTTTTCTGTCCTCACCTTGAAAAGAATTAATTTTTCTATTCTATGGCTGCCTCTCTCCTTTCCCCTCCTCCCCACTCAGTACTCTCATCTCCCTTTGCAACCCGAAAAAGAAAATGGAAGAAAAGCATACATTTCAGAGAATCTTAGATTTTTGAGTGGAAGAAATCTCAGAGGTTGTCTAGTCTAACAACCTCATTTTATAGATGAGGAAATGGAGGACAACAGTGAAGTGACTGGCTATGTGAATGGCTCTTAGGTAGCAGAACTAGGATTCAACCCTTTGACTCCAAATTTAGACCTCTTTTCACCCCACCCCACTATTTCTTTCCATGTAGTTTCAGACAGGAGAAAACCATAGAAATAGTTGCAGAACAAGTGACTAAGGACTGGCAGTTGGAATAAAGAGAAAGGTCCAGTCCATCAATGTAGAGAAAACTCTCTAGCTGTTGTTCAATGATTTTTTTCAGAAGTGTCCAACTTTTCATGACCTAATTTGAAATTTTCTTGGCAAAGATTTGCCATTTCCTTCTCTAGTTCATTTTGCAGATCAGGAAACGGAGGCAAATAGACTTAGTTAAGTGACTTCTTCAGGGTCACACAGCTAGTAAATGTCTGAGGCCAGATTTGAACTCATCCTCCTGACTCCAGGCCCAGCATGCTGGGCCCCGAAATTCTCTAGACCATTCCAATACCTTTGTCTCAAAGGGGTCATAAAGAGTTAGGCACAATTTAAAAATGACTCAACAAAACTTAACTGCTTAAGATCAGTTGGCTCTTAGAAGCTAATCGCCTTTTCTCAGTCTCCATTCTACTTTACCTCTCAGAAGTTTTTGACATTGTTAGTTGTTCTTTAGCCCATGATACTCTTTCTACTGGACGTCTTCCCAGGAATTTATATAGCCATTGTGACTTATAATACTATGCTAGGTAGGAACCTAGCAAGGGAAAGGATCCAAGCTTCATACCTCTGCTTTGACAATAGTAGTTTTGCTATTGTGCTGATCTTTTTTTTTTAACTCTTACATTATATCTTAGAATCAATACTGTGTATTGGTTCCAAGGCAGATGAGTAGTAAAGGTTAGGTAGTGGGGGTTAATTGACTTGCCCTGGGTCACACAGCTAGGAAATATCTAAGGCCAGAATTAAGCCTAGGACCTTCTGCCCCTGTGATAATCATATTTTTTAACCCTGACCTTCTGTCTCAGAATCAATACTATGTATTGGTTGTGTCTGAGGTCAGATCTGAACCCAGGACCTTCCATCTCTAGGCCCAGCCCTCTATCTACCGAGCCACCTAGTTGCCCCTGTGCTAATCTTTTAATAACAACTGTTCTCTAGTTATTTTTACCCCTGGTGGGCTCTGTTTCTCTTCTTTGGTCTTTATTCTCTATTCCTGCTACCTGCTTCTCCTCCAGAAATTGTGTTAATTGTGAAGGGATTACACTGAAGTATAATTCTGACTATTTGACAGTTGTTTTCTCTTCTGGGGGCCAAATACTCAGTCCTACCCATTCCCAAAGAGTGTCCATAAGTAATTTTGGAAAACTGGTGAATGCCATACTCAACTCAAGTCTGTTGAGGAAGAGTCTATGCCTTCTTCTCTTTTATATATTAAAGTCATTTTAGTTAATTACATTCCTTACTTTCCCAGATGTTGAAAGAAAGAACTGACCTGAGTAAACTGTCTTGCCTGGTTCTCAAGAAACTAGAGGACTGAATTTTATTTTATTTTATTGGGGGGTTTCCATTAGTTTTTTTTATTTTTAAATTTTTGCCATCATTCCATGATTCATGTTTTCTCCCTCCCCTCATTCCTCCCCACTCCTGGAGTTAACAAGCAATTCCACTGGGCTATACATTGTATATATATATATGTGTGTGTGTGTGTGTGTGTGTGTGTGTGTGTGTGTGTTGTGTATACATACATATATACATAATACATATATATTGTCACTGGAACCAATTTCCATATTATTTATTTTTGTAAAAGAAAAATCCTTTAAAACCAAAACCCCAAATCACACACCCATATAACAAGTGATCGATCATATATTTTCTTCTGCATTTCTGCTTCCACAGTTCTTTCTCTAGATGTGGACAGCATTCTTTTCATAAGTCCCTCAGAATTGTCCTGGATCATTGCATTGCTATTAGTAGCAAAGTCAGTTAATTACCTTTGATCATAGAGGACTGAATTTTAAAGAAGATGATCAAATCTGGAGAACCAGAAATCATTTCCAGCTAATCTAGCCATACCTAAATACAATGATTGAATTTAGCTATGAAGAAGATGAGTTACTCCTTTCCCAGGGACTTAGTTTAATTAAATTCTGTGATCTCTAATCACTTGCATTCACTTCTCAATCATCCAAAATTCCTGGAACTAGGTGACATCTTTTTCCTTATACAGTCAAAGGACTGTAGGGTTTAAAAATTCTAATCCAATTCCCCTGTTTTCTCCCTAAAAATCTATATAAGCACCTCAAATTCTGTAGTTATTGAAAGTTCTAAAATTGCTCTTCCATGTGTGAGGGAATTAATATACAGAATAATGGACTTCCCTCAAAATGAGATAGACAGCTTCTTATGTGCAAGATTCTAAGGACATTAAACCAGCCAAATCTACTGACAGTGATAAGGACTCTGTAATAGCAAAGTTAAAGAGACAACTAAGGGAGGCAAAGAAGCAAAAAGAGGTTGAAGAAATAAAAAACCTCACTTTGCAAACTCAGAGGTCCCAGAGCAGGTCTAAATACAACAACAACAACAATAGTAGCAAATGTTTTTGTGTGGTTGGTCAGGTCATCTAGTAAGGGCATGTAGATACAAGGCATAAATCAATTTTAATAAGTCCCCTACTTATGTTAATAACAACAATAGCAGAAGGATAACTAACAAAAAATGGCAAAATAACAGAAATACCAACACAAGTGAACATAGCAAGTGCTGTGACCATCACTGCATGAATACAGAAACACCTAGCTTAGCAAAAATAGAACATTACTTATCACAAGGAGAGAGGCCGAAGGCTTCATTATGAACCGCGGATGAATTAACATCACTGCTAAAAGGAGAAAAGATAGATAAGGAAAGACTGCTGAGTGTAAGGAGAAATAATGGACTTGGTACCAAAGATGATCAAATTTTGCTGTTAGGAATTACTGGGGATAGGACTGCAGAAGACAGTCATATGAAAAGAGACATTCTTGAAATGAGAGAAAGAATCTACGGGAAAACAGATATATGCAACAAAGTTAGTATGAACATGAGGCTACAAGACTTTAATGGAGAAAGGACCGGTCATAGCATTGATTTGCATGAGCCAGATCAAAGAGTCAAGTCATCATCAAGCTTACTTGAATTAGAAGTCTTGGATAGAGAAACAAGCTGCAATCTACTAGGGTCATTGAATATCACAAAAACTTGGAGCAGCTTCCTATAAATGAAACACCTAGTAAACCAACAGTAAAATTACACACACCTGACAAAGATATGGAATGCTCAAAGAGTAGCACAGTAGTTTATCAAGGGGAGAAAGGAAACAACAATATAGAACATAGTTGTAACAGGGGAGAAAAATCAAAACTAAACCCAATAACAAAAGAATTCTATCCTAAAACAGCGAGTGAGTCTGCAAATGAACTCTGCTGAGCTTGAGAACAGTAATCATGTCTCAGCAACAACAAGCAATCATTTATTTATACCTAATTTATATCTTCTATAAAGGAAAGGAATTACCAACACTTGGTTACAACAGTGTTGAGTACCCTGAAACTGATATGAAGTTAAGTAACATCAAAAGCTACAAAGACATAGATTGCTTGAGTGAGGATATGAGTTCTAATCCCTGCCCCAAGCCAAAGAATCTCTCTGTTGCCAAGGTTCTAACACTTCAGCTACTCAAGCCAGAGAAACCTTAGAATTCTGCTCTGTGAGCAGGCTGGAGAGAGGCTTCTGTCAGTGTGTGGAACTGCAGAGAAAATCAGTGACAGTTCAGACCAAGAGGGTCAAATCAAAAATCTGATGCCTGGATGTGAGCTGGACACATCCAATGAAACAGAGCTCAAAATCTTTGACCTAAAAACAGGCTTTAAAGGAGTGAAAATGGGAGCTCAAAGGCACAGGAAAAAAGGTGTTGTTTTAAATCTGGCTCAGCCAGAGTCAAACTGCTGGCAGCTGTCCAACACTGCTTTTGCTGAATTCACTGCTCCACTCGTTCCACTGTCTCAGAGGGACCCATGCAAAGAGCCTACATTGAATATACAAATTGGAGATAGATAGATAAAGCATTGGTCGATTCTGGGGCTAGCAGATCTCTTCAGAACCAAAGGGATGTAAAAGATCAGAGTTCTTGACTGTGAAAGATGCTACTGGTCATGAAGAAAATGTTTGTAAATTAAGATCAAAGATGGTAAAAAATTGGACCCCAACAATTGATCATTCATTTTTATTAATGCCCGGATGCCCAAGTAGTTTTGATTGGCTGTGACATTTTATGCAAATTAGCTGCAACTATTCAGTGTGATCCATCAGGTCAGCTTTTCCTACATCTTCCAAAGAGATCTCTCAAACACCATCCTATCTTATTTTTAGATCAAGTAGAGGAGAGAGAAGACCAGCAGTGTAAGGGGGCTATCTACACCATCCCAGATAACATCACTGAAGCTATATGGTCAAAGAATTCTATGGAAGTTGGGAGAATTCCTTCTGCTGAACCTGTCAAGATCAAAGTCAAGGGTATTCCACCTAAAATCCCTCAATTTAAACTGAGTAGAGAAGCTGTGGAAGGAGTAAGACCTATTATCCAAAGTCTTTTGGACCAGAGTATTCTGACTTATGGTTTCTCAGAATAGGATGGATGTTACAGCCAAATTCGGAGCAAGATATGGACCATCTTACATCCTAAGCTTGTCCTTGGTGGAAGAAACAGATTTGAAAAATGCTTATTCACCAAAGGAAGTGGAGGAATGGAAGAAAGAACTTGGTGCCCAACTGGTGAATGACATTTGGATATCGTCATCTGGAAAGCCCATATTGCTGAAATCTCTGTACTACACTCTCTGCAATGCTATTCATCAACAAGGTCACTATGGTACACATGGAATAATTGATTCCATCCATTGCCACTGGATAACTAAAGGCATTACAACTTATGCCATAATTTCAAGCAAAATTTGCTTGAAATTCAACCAAGGAGTAACCAGAAATAAGACCTTCAGTGGGAGAAAACTAGCCTACACTCTGTTTGAAGATTTGCAAGTAGATTACATTTCAATGCCTTCATGCCAAGGGTTCAAGTATGCCTTAGTCATAATAGATCATCTGACTAAGTGGCCTGAAGTTTTCCCAGCCAGAAAAAACAATGCTGCATTTGTAGCAAAATTGTTACTAAGAGAGATAATACCCAGATTCTCTATATCATCCCACATTGGCTCAGATTCTGGAAGTCACTTTGCTCAAAAAATTTTAGGGGAGGTCTATGAAACCCTAGGAATAAAAAAAAATCTACATTCTGTGTATAGACCCTAAGCTTCGGGACAGGTGTAGAGACATAACAAACAACTAAAGACTCTAATTGGTAAGCTCTATGCTGAAACACACTTAAAATGGCCAGATGCATTATCTTTAGCTTTATTTCATCTAAGGAGTCAGCCAAACAGCATAACATATCTTTCACCATTTGAAATGCTATATGGACATGCACCTTGGCAAGGCAGTGCACCTCAGAAAACAGCTTATTTGTCACACCTAGGAGCTGAGTGCAAGCTTTATGAATGTATCAAGACAGTAAAGGAGAGGTTGGATGAACTTCATAGTTTGGATTTAATCCAAGAAATAGTTCCTTTTGATTATTCATTACACAGTTACCTAGTGGGAGACACAGTCTATATTAGAAATTTCAGCAGGAAGTCCATTCTTGACCCAAAATGGACAGGCCCATATGAAATCCTATTAATCACTCTGACAAGTATAAAGGTCAAAGGAAAAGATCCATGGTTCCACATTTTGCATGTGAAATCATCAAAAGAAGTCATGACTCAACAGCAGCAAAATCCAAACCTAGCAAAGATAACGCCTGAAAATCATTCTGCAGAAACCATAAACATACATCTACGCAGTGATATAGAAGAATTAAATGATGATTAAACCATCTACCAATAACACTACCAAAATTCATATCCATAAAATGAATCATCTTAGGGAAACATCAAAAAGTCATTATAACATAAAAATCAATAAATCAATATATCAGAAAATGCAAACAACAATTAGAAACATCAGTTTGAACCTACAATAGATACCATCAAGAAAAAACTCACTTCACAAAAAATTCAAAAAAAAATTTTCCATTACACAAAATAACACAAACTACATAATCACACGTGTGCAACAACAGTTACAGAAGAAAAGAAAGGGGCAAGTAACTTCAGACAATTCTAGATGGCGGCAGTCAAGATAGGTAAGCTGATTACAGATGAAGGCCAGAAGAAAAGCTTCAAGACATCCCAAGACATCACAAAGCAACAAGGACAACAGGACGAGACAGAACTGTCAAGCATCACAAAGAACTGGATAACATCAGGACAAGAAGAAAGGACTATCCCATAATCTTCAAATAGAATTAGGTTTGAATTACGTAGAGTGGAAACATAACACAGCATAACATAAAAGGTAGCATGCACACAGCACGTAAATAACTGAAGAACAAAGCTAAATGGAGTAGGTGAGTATAACCATGATACAGAACATTCGTAGGTCAAATTTCATTACATTAAGATTTAAACAACTTTATATGTACATAATGCAAATAGTTAAGAGCAGTTTAGTTCCTTATCCACACCAAGAGACATATTGTATCTTGCTCTGAATAACAATGCTTCTCTTTCTCTAATATGTTTAAAGTTGCATTGTATATATGTAAAATATGCATTAACATATGTAAATAGATTTGTACTAACATGATTAGGGAAAGACAGATAGGGAATTTATGACAGAGTTAGAATAGGGTCAGAATATTGTCTAGGAATAAGTTAGAACATAATGTATTAGAGTAATATACATAGAATAGCAAAGTTTATTTTCTTAGCTATTAATAGCCTAGAGCATATTCTTAAGGTTTAACATTTAGGTTTTAGTAACTAACAACCTAATATAGCATAAGATCTGTTACTTACAATACTAAAAAAATTTTACTAACAGAATTGTTAATTTCTTTGTTAAAGGCTTTAGAATAGTTTAAAGTTATAATATTGCATATGAATTTACAGTAATCTATAGTTGCAAGTTAATGTGGAAACTGTATTTGTTAATATATGTAGTTTTCAATAGTGAGACAAGCCATATGCTTGTAGTAAAAGTTATTCAGTTGAAATTTATAACTGAGTTTGTTAAACATTATTGACTTATGTTTGCAAATATGTTATTGTTACAATGCATGTAACTGTTATGCATATACCTATTATGTAAAACCCCATCTTTCCCAAATTTTTCTTTCTTTTTCCCCCCTGCCTTACACAGAATAGAAAGTAGATTAGTTAAGGCATAGAAAGTGATAGATTTATTATTATTTTGTGGGGGCATACATAGATAGGAAAACATAATTCATAGTTAGCGGAAAATTAGAGTAAGTAGATATACACAGAGGAAATTTTTAGGTTAAAAATTCCCAAAGAAAAAATGGGCATTATTGGAAGTTAAGTTTTGCAAGGATTTGCAAGAAGCCATGTCTTTGGGTAGGGTTTCCAGTTGGACACTTGGAATCTTGGGAGATTCCTGATGCCATGCAAGGTCACGAGACCAATCGTCAGTTGGGCTGTGCTCTATATAAGGGAGGGAGAAACTGGACCCATTGAATCATTCTGGAGCTGGGGATACAGGGTGGTTGGGGTCAAACTTTTCTCTCCACAATTTATTAGTCTAGCCAAGTACCAACCAGCATACCTGAAAGTTACAGGATCACTACTGAGCTTTAGGGTCAATCAACACTATTCAACAAATTGCTACAGAAGATTTATCCATCTATTTATCTACAATCAAGCTGGAATCTAATTCGTCTATAGGCAGGCCAAGTCAACTAATGGGCCTGACTGGGCCAGTGAGCCTGACTGGCTCAGCTCATATATCAACATTCTGAAGCTGTTAAATTATATACTTTGAGCTAAGATTAGATTTCATTTAAGGATTCCTAAAACCCTCTTCCCTTCTCTCAGTTTCCCTAGTTGTTTGATTACCTCAAGTAAAATCTTTATTTATAAAACTCAAAGCAGTTACTACTGACCTTTGTTGGTTGGCCTGGCAACAAGGCAGCTTCAAAACAGTTTTAGGGAATTTGAAGGGATAGAGTGGGATCCAGCTTTACTCTTTGAGACTGAGATTAAGTACCATCATCAATACTAATAGTCAGATGCATTATTGATCATCATTGATATTCTAATAATATTGATTTAGTTAATATCAGTTAAACATCAACTGATACAGGAGGCTAGTCTTCCTGAAGAACCATATTGTGATTGGTTGAGGGAATTCTACAGGACATGTAATTGTATTATCTGACTTCCTGTTTATACCAAAGGAAGGTTTAAAGCTCCTCTACCATCTAGGGCTTTTTGCTTTACTCTTCCTAACAAATTACATCATTTCTATCAAGTCCCTCAACGATCACAACAGTGGGGGAACTAATATACAGAATAATAGACTTCTCTCAAAATGCAGCAATAAGCACATAAGTTTCTATTTTCCCAAGAAACATATAATTCCCCAAAGCCACATCGCCCTAAGCTGCCCTGAGTTTGCTGAATAGACATCCCACTTGCCCTATAAGGAATAAAATGTATGTGTATGGTTAGGACTGGTTAGAACTTCCTGCCAAGACTGTGAGCTCATAGTCACCAGCTAATGGTGAACTGAGAGAGAGAGATGGAATGAGGGGTATCATGTTATGGACCATATAAGCAACTGTGCACCTGCTGCCCAGGTGCACCTGCCATACTTGGACGTGTGCCCTTTCTCATGAGAAAGAATAAACTTGCCTCTATTCACCTCAGTAGTCTCTGACTGTCTTCAAGCTGTGTTATACCATACATGGATATCTTCCCAGATTGATGTGCTTATCTCAATTAAAGACTCTTATTAGAACTACTTTGGTAGTTTTGTGTTTTTCAGGTCAACAATGTCTGCAGGTCCTACACAGACTTTTCAGAGATTTGGGAAGGTATTCCTACTCTCTTTTCCTTTCTTTTCTTAATTTTCCTCTAGAATCACTAAGATTATATAAATTATCCGGGGCTACTCACAGATTTCCAAAAGAGAAAGAGCAAGAGGCATAAAGGAAGCTTAGGCTCAGAAGTGCCTGCAGCGAGAGAGAGAAATTCTTGGGATCTAGCTATGTTAATCTGTATTAAATTTATATATAGGAACTGCTAGGTGTCTCAGTGGATAAAGAGCCAGCCCTGGAGTCAGGAGGACACTTCCTAGCTGTGTAACCCTGGGCAAGTCACTTAACCCCAATTGCTTAGCTCTTCTGCCTTGGAATTGTGAAAATGAAAGAAATATTTACTATAATAATGTATAATTTGATTTTTCTCCTCAGGACTCTAAATCCCAGCTTCCCATGTTCCTTCTCATGTTACATGCTAATGTAGGGAGGATATAAGTTTTGTGTAGCTCCATCTCCTCTCTCTCTTTTCCCCTGATTGAGGCTGGGAAAGTAGGCTTTATGCCAACCAGGAGAATCTACACATGTGAGTTTATTTTTTGTTAGATATTAGATTTGAACTTCTATTTCTTTTAATTTACTTTCTTTCTACTTCAGGTGATTATTAGTAAACTTTATAAAATATAATTACTTGGAGTTATTGGATATTAATTTAAATCTTACAATAATTAGTCAGATTTGCTCAAGCCTCCATTTTTTTCCTGGGGTTTCTGATACATATCAAAATTTTTTAGAAACTATAAGCTAAGCTTGAGAAACTAAGACCACCAACTGAATCCTGACTGTACTGTTTCAACTCAACCTTGCCTAGGAGCAGCCTTAGAGATAAAGCAATCAAGACTCAGAGCAGCCTCAGAGATTTTCCATATAAAACAAGTGTTATAGGGCTGGTTCCTTGGGATTCTCCAGGTGCATTCCAAGAATTTCCTGTCACACCTTTCCTCACTGAAGAATGATCGTCTTCTTTGAGCAATAAAAACCAGCTAGTCCTATATCTGGTGGGCTCCTTCTCCTTAGGAGAGGAATTCCTGCATGCTTGCTGTTATGTTAAAAATAATAAATATAATGCTTGTGCTTCTCTTTCTGGTTGTGGTGTCTCTCTCTCACTTACTTTCACTCTGTTTGGTGGGGCCAGACACCTGGGAAGGTGGTGGGTTGACAGAACTGATACTTAGAATTGATTCTAAGGCAGAAGGTAAGGGTTTTGAAAGAAAAAATTATATGTATGTTGTAATATCTACTGAACTATAATCCTCCTAGAGAATAGATTGTATTTCTCTCCATGTTGAGCCCAGTGGGCATTTAATAAAGTTCATTGATGGTAATTTGTAAATCTGAAGAGCATTCAGGGAAGAACTCTTAAGTATTTATTAGAGTTTGCAGAGTATGATGGAAAAAGCACTAGGTTCACAGAGGACCTGGTCCAGGTTTGGGCCTTGGTTCTCTCATTGAATTTACTGGGTGACCTTGAGTGAATTATTTAATTTCTCTAGGCTCCCAAGTTTCCTCAATAGTAAAATGAGGAGGGTTGAACTAGATGGTTTCTAAGCCCCCTTCCAGCTTGAAATCTTTTGAACTGTGGCAATACCAAGATATAATTCAAAATTATATCCTGGAATTGAGATTTATTTTTTAAATTAAATTTTAAATTATTTTAAAAATCTTTTTTCCTCTCTATTCTCAGTCAGAGAAAGGCAATAAACATTTTATTCCAAAAGAGATTTTTAAAAAGGTGGAGAAGGACCTGCTTATATGAAAATATTTATAGTAGCTCTTTTTGTGGTGGTGAAGAATTAGAAATTGAGGGCATGTCCATCAGTTGAGGAATGGATGAACAAATTATAGTAGATGATGGTGATGGAATACTTTTGTGCTGTAAGAAATGATGAACAGCATGATTTTAGAAAGAGCTGTTAAGAACATATGAACTGATGTAGAGTGAAATAAGCAGAACCAGAAAAACATTGTACACAGTAATAGCAATATTGTGGAATGCTCAACTATGAGACAGCTAATATCAGCTATATAATGTTCTAGGACAATTCTTGGGTCATGATCTTGATCAGAGTAGCTAAGTCTTTCACAGTTGATCATAGTTACTATATTGCTGTTCTCTTGGCTCTGCTCCCTTTGCTTAGCATCAATTCATATAAGAATTTCCAGGTTTTTCTGAAACCATCCTGCTCATTTTTTATAGCATGAGTATTCAATCATAATCATATACCATAATTTGTTTAGCTATTCCCCAGCTGATTCAAAAAAGAACTACCACAAACATTTTTGTACACATAGGTGCTTTTCCTTTTTTTGGATTTCTTTAGGATACAGACCCAATAATAGTATATGGTACACAGTCTTATAGCCCTTCGAGGAGGAAAGAGTAGTAAGAGTTGATTTCATCTTGCTGAATGATGAGATCCCTTGAATGACTCAATAAAGGGTGATACTAAATAAAGTTTAGAAAAAGAGAAGATAAATGAATGGAAAGATGATGGGTAGGTTAAAATAAGATAAATAGGGACAAAGATGATGAGATCAGATAAGCAAATAGTTTATACACATATAAAAGTATATGTGTATTATACATATATACACACACACATATGTATCTATATATTTATATTGTGAGCCTGAAAAAAAACAACCCAGAAGAATCAAAGTAGTAATAATACTTTAATGGGGCAAAGAGATTATTATGATCTAGAAAGCCACACACAGCCATAGCACTAGAACTCCATACTCTTCCTCCCCTTAATAAATGCAGAGAAAGAGGTTAAATAATATTTTGAAAAGAGTAGGGAGCAACTGGATTACTAGAGTTCACAAAGGCTTGAGCAAGATGCAATAGCCAGAGGCTAGGATGCTTCCAGAACTTTACTTTTGGTCCTTTTAAAATTCAGTTCTCTGCAGAGGAACTTTGTTTCTGGGAAAGAGGCAAAGTCAATTCATAGTCAATCCCATATATATGTATACACATACATACATATATATGCTTTCCTGCCCTTTGGGCTCAGGGCTCTGCAGTTCTTCCTTCCCCACTGAAAAACAACTTAAAAAAAAAGTGAAAATAGAAGAAACTATAGGGGGAAAACTTCCCATGCTTGAACCTTTAGCTCTTTGAAGTTGACTAAGGATATTTAAAACCCTGGAAAATGAAAACAGATAAGGGGATCTTGTAAGTATATGTGTGTGGTCTATATATGTGGATGTGTATATGTGTATGTATATATGTGTAAATACATCTATATATTCAATGCATATGTGGATATATGAGCATATGCATATATACATTTATTCAATGTATATGTACATATAGTTATACATATCTCTCTCAAAGACAGACTGCACTCTATATAGACTACACACCATAGAATGCCAGATATTTGATGGATAGGTAGATGTAGAATAGATAAACACTGTAGACAGACATTCAGACAAGCAGACAGATAAATGGATGACACGTGATAAACAGCAGAATGTCCTTTAGGTAGATATGAATGGATGAATCTACTCTATTATAAATATGAATAATAGGGAAATAGGTTTTGAGTAATAAGACGTCTAAGTCAGTGGAATTGCTTGTCAGTTCTGGGAGAGGGGAGGGAAAAGGGAGGGAGAGAACATGAATCATGTAAACATGGAAAAATATTCTAAAAACAAACAAATAAATAAATAATGTGAAAAAAAAACCAGATGGATGAATCCATCCATCAGTCTTAATAAACACTTATTAAGCTCCACTTTGTGCCAGGCACTGTGCTAAGCCTGGGTATATAAAAAAGAGGTAAAAGCCAGTTCCTGCCCCCAAAGAGCTTATAATTAACACAGAGGCCGACCCAGAAAACAAATATGGACAAAGTAACAGAAAGGATAAATAGGAAATAATTTAGAGAAGGGTTAGGATTTTAGTTGGGATTTAAAGAAGTACTGAAGGAGACCGGAAGAGAGAAAGATAACGGGAAATGTTATAGATAGGTAGGCTGTAGACAGGAGATAGTATTAAAATAATGATTGGATAATAATGAATGAGGAAGGAAGGGCGGGGTAAGGAAACGAAGAACTAATTCAAGAACGCGTTCTCTTCCAGTTTGTTCCTCGACCCGCTCCGTAGAGTGGAGCGCGCAAGTTTAAAGGCGGCGGCGGCGGCCGTTCGAATCTCAACGGCCATAGTGGAGACTGCCGCGGCTGGGGAGGATTGTCCCGACTCTTCCTCAGACTTGTTTCTCCTCAGGTAAGGCTGGGAGTGAGGGTCGGAGGATCGATGGGGTCGTCTGTCACCGCTTGCTCCTCCTTCCCCCTCTCCCTTACCTGTTCTGCCCGATCTCTTCTCTCTGCGGGTCGTGGAGTCCCAGGCTCCCTTCCTTCGGTTTATGGAAACTGAAGCCCAGGGCTCACCCCGCTAGTTCGGCAGAGCTGGTATTCAAACCCAGGACTCCCATTCCGTCCTCTTTGTCGTGAAGAAACCGAGGCCTTAGCTCCAGTGATTGTAAAAGTCCCTCAATCCGAGATTTTTCTAGAAAAATGTGACATTTGTGAACACTTATGGCTTTATCATCCCCACTTTAAGTGGATGCATGTTTTTAAAATAATTTAATTTTTTTCAAACCCTTACCTTGTGTCTTAGAATCAATACTGTGTATTGTTTCAAGGTGGAAGAGCTTAAAGGGCTAACAATGGGGATTAAGTGACTTACCCAGGGTCACACAGCTAAGGAGTGTCTGAGGACAGATTTGAATGTTCTGCAGGACCTCTCATCTGTTAATCTGAAATCAATTCCCTGAGACACTGCGCCTTCTCACTAATTTTTTAAGAGCTAAAAGGGTTCTGAGACCAAAAACGTAGAGAAGCTCTATTGTAGAGAGAGAAATATGTTCCTCTGAGGGCTGGACCAATTCCCTTCCAACTCGACATTTTGGGAGTCTTCCTTCTCCATCCTGTTTCCTCAGAGTCTTTCATTTTCTTCTTGCTTTTTTTTCTTCCCTGTGTGTGCGTTTAGTTTGGAGAGAGAAACAGAAATAATGGAGACAGAAACAAATATACGGAAAGAAAGAGAGGCAAAAAATGTAGAGGCACATAGAAACAAAGATAGAGACAGAAACAGAGAGAAGAAATGAGAAAGAGAAACAGAAATAGAGAGAAAAACAGAAATATACAAAAAAAAACACAGACACAGAAATTTAGACAGAAACAGACAAAAAGAAATAGAGACAAAGAGAAATGGAAAAAGAAATTAGAAACAAATATAGATAGAATCAGAAATAGATACACAGAGATAAACAGAAATATAAAGACAAAGAAAGAATGTTATATTTCATTTTTAGGAGACATATTTAGAAAGTTGGAAATAGTGATTTGAGCAGTATAGGAAAAATGTTGTGGACACTCCATCCACTGATGCAGATCAGTGGGGCTTAAATTAACTCCTAGGCTGTTCCTCTCTATATCCACTACCACATATAGTTTGTGAACTTATAAATCTTTTAGATTCCAGCTGTGGAATGAACGAATAAAAGAGCATTTGTTAAGTGTTTACTATGTGCCAAGCACTATGCTAAGTTCTGTGAGTTCAAAGTCAGTCAATGAGCATTTATTAAAATGTCAAAAGGACCAGGTGTGCCATCTCATGCAAAAAAAATGTTAGTACAATTTTATTCTGAAATAAAATTTTTCATCCTGTCTCTACTTTTTTCCCTCTTGGAGATTAAAAATAAATCACTATCAATTGATTGTAGCTTGCTTCTTCAAGGTATTCTTAAATTCTGGTCATTTTATTAAGCACTTTCTATGTGCCAGGCTTTGTGCTAAGTGTCAAGAATACAAATAATAAGCAAAAAGAAAGACAACTACCCTCAAAGAACCAACATTCTAATGAGAGAAAACTACACACAAGGAAGGAACTAACTAGCTGAAGTGGGGGGAAAGAGGTAGCAGAACAGGGTGGTGAAGACTAGAATGATAGTTGGTCTGGGCCCTTCTTCAAAATGGAGGTTCCAGGAAGATATCAGTGGGAGAAGAGGTCTGGAGAGGGACCTTTCATGATGGCGAAGTCCACTGAGACAGTCCTCTCTAGAAGCTTAAGGGGCAGACAGTATTGGCATCCAGGGAAGGGACTTTTGATTTGGGGAATCATTAGAATGCTGAATTCATCAACACAAGGGCCTACTACAAGTTTTCAGGTGTCCATTAGGCAATTGGTGATGGGAGACTGGCAGACAGGAGAGAGGTTAAGATTGGACAAATAGGTATTAAAATCATCAGCATAAAGATTATCACTGAATCCACAGGTGCTGATGAGATCACCAAGCAATAGAGTAGAGAGGGAAAAGAGGAGAGGACCAAGGATAGAGTCTTGGGGAGACTCATGGTTAGTGGGCACAACCTGTATGAAGGTGCAACAAAGGAGACAAAGAGCAGTCAAGTCGGCACCCATTTATTAAATGCTTATTATGTGCCATTCAGTGCACTGAGTCATGGAGATACAAAGACCAGAAAACAGTTCCTGCTCTTCAAGACCTCACAATTTAGTGGAGGAAACAATATACAAATAACTGTATAAACAAGGTAAATACTGGATATATTAGAGATAATCCTAGAGGGAAGGGAGAGGGAGAGAAAGTGAGAAATTGTTAGCTAGGTAATTAAGCATGGGGAGCAGTCAGTAAAAATGTAAGGAAAGTCTTATTGAGGGAATATTAACAAGACTGATAACTTGCAGAGAACATGGATGAGATTAGTTGTAGGAAGATTAGAAAAGTATAAAGGGATTAGTTTATGAAGGATTTTATTTTAGAAGGAGGGTTTTCTATTGGATGTCACAGGCGGTAGGAAGTCATTACAGTTTTTTGAATGGGAGGGACCTGGTCAGAGCCTTATAGATTTGACAGTGAAGATTGGACCAGAGTAGGGAAAGACTTAAGGTAGAGAGGCCAATGAAGAAGGCTACTAGAAATGAAGTGATTAATGATGGCAGTGTGAAGCAGAGAGAAGGAGGTGGATGGTGGGAGTAATAAGAGGATGAGGCTTGGCAGGGCACCGTCTTCAACAGAAAAAGGTGGCAAGAGAAGAAGACAGTGTACATTTAAATTGATTCAAAGGACCAAGCTGTAATCAATTGACAAAAGCATTATTTTTATAATCAAGGGGGAAAGGTGCTGAACTCCTTGAAAAAGGAGGTGAAATGACTGGTAAGTCAGTATACTACAGCAACAGTAATTTTGACTGAGTAGAAACTGTTGGATGTGGGAGTGGGGAAAGAAAAGATATAACTGGGGCATGTAGTATCTTCAGAGAGGAACATAGCTTTGTGAGGAATAATAGATAGTAAGTGTGAAAGAAAGAAGTCTAGATAAAAAAGGAGTTTGTTCTTTATGTAGAGGGAAGGAGTGGGCAGGATTCAATATCATACTAGGTTGAGGGAAGAGGGGACAACAGAACATAAGGAAGGATTAGGGGACAGTTTCTCCTAAATGACTATTGATTAATTATTGTAGAGTTAGATAAAAGAAATAGGAAAAACCATTGGGGGAAGGGTGGGGTAATATGTGAAGATAGTAGTACATTTGTGAATGGAGAGAAACTCCCAGACTCAAAAGATATTGCAGAAGGGGCAGCTAGGTAGCACAGTGTATAGAGCACCAGGCTTGAAGTCAGGAGGATCTGGGTTCTGCGAAAATTTAACACTTAACATATCAAGACAAGTTTGGGTTTTAAAGCAAAGGCACTTCTGAACTGTATCTCTTCTGAGGTGATGGCTGGAGTTCTCCCTACAATGCTGTAAGAGGCCATACTGGTGCTGTACAGCTCATCTAAGGACCCCGTGGTAACTCCTGGCATCCTGAGGACCCCCTCTGATCCAAACTGAGTTCAGAGTCTCCCAAATTAGGAGTCAGAAAAGTCATGTCACAAATAGCATAAATTGTACTAGGAAAAGGAAGAAAGTGTAGAACTCTCTTGCCTCAGAACCATGTAGAGAGGAGGTGGCTAGGAGCATCCCAACGTGTACTATGAGAATCAGGCCTTCCCAGGAGAGTGCCTCAGTGAACCTGAGGTCTACTTGAGAAGCTGTCACAGCTGGCTGGGGGAGGAAGCATGTGAAGGGAATAGATGATATTTTGAGTCCATTCTAATACTGAAAATACATAATTCTCTATATGACTAATGTATTTTCTTTTTCTATTACAGAACCTAGGGTGTGCTGTTTTCGTTTTTGTTTTTAAATAATGGAAGGACCAAATACCTTCAAGACACCTAGCAAATTACCTGAAAAAAAGAAATCTTGTAAGTTCAATGAATAAGGACCTGTGCTTTGCTAAGTGTTTGGAATACCAGACCAAAATGTCATTCCCTACCCTCTCAAGGACCTTATATTCTTTTGAGGAAGACAACATGTATATGTATAAGTAAATACAGAGTAGACAGTAAATTTAGGAGGAAGCACTCCCAGTTACCCTTGGGTGGTGATGTTCTGTATCCCATTACCCTAGTAATTCATGAATGAATCAATAAATCCCTATTGTGTATTAACATATGTTAACACTATATAGTAGATCTGTGCTGGATACTGGGAGAAATAAAAGCATAAATAAAACATGGTTCCTGCCCTCAAAGACTTTGCAGTCTAGGAAGAGAACACTATACTGAACACAACTAAGCCATAATAAAAAATAAAATGTGATAAGTTTATTTTATATATTTTTAAAACTCTTAACTTCTGTCTTGCCTTCTTTGGTGTAGTCAAGGTGTCTTGGCATTAAAGGTGCAGCTGCCAAGCCCTTGTCAATGATTTATAGACTTAGAGTGAAAGAAAGAAGTTCCCTGTCACTAGAGCACAGGCTTGAAATCTTAGCCCATCTTGTCTTCAGTGAAGGCAGGGAGTCCTGCATGCAGAGATCTGGTTGTTGAGAGTCCTACTCTCAGCCCTAATTAGCAGCTTGGAGTTCCTGTCACTGAAGGATATGCTTCAGTGACCCTGCTTTTGTTTTCTCCAGAGAAGAGGGATGGCAGTAAAGCCACCTAGTCTATCTTGTCCATGGAGGAGTGGCTGAGCTCATGGTCAGAGCCCAGGAACTAAAGGGAGGTACTAATGGTCTAGACTCAACCTTTTTCCCATCTAAGAGGTTTGGTTGGATTCAGACAGGAAGGGACAACTGCAAGAGTCATTACATGAAACTTTATTAATGGCACATTGACCCCAGCAACAGAGGCCAGTGATGAATGTGAACAAGGTTTAGAGGCTGTCAGTGCAAGCAGCAAAATCTTAGGAAGGAATAGGGAAGGGAATGGAGGAATAATCCAGGAAGAGGGAGGGAAATTAGATAATACCTGTGGGAAAGGATAGAAGAACTGATTGCCTAGTGTGGGAGACAACCATATAGTCAAAGGGACTAGAAGTGATT
Organism: Gracilinanus agilis; assembly: GCF_016433145.1. Lineage (NCBI taxonomy): Eukaryota > Metazoa > Chordata > Mammalia > Didelphimorphia > Didelphidae > Gracilinanus > Gracilinanus agilis. Next base: position 236,817,520 of record NC_058131.1, on the reverse strand, counting down.
TCTCTGTAGGCCAGGATTTTTAATAGGAATCTTCAAAGATGTTCCCCGCTATCTGCTTGGTGTTAGGGGCCTATACTCAGTGCAAGGTAAGGGAAGACTCATCTAACATTCAGACCTTGGCCATCTCAGACAGTGATGGCCTTACACCAAGAGACACCAAGGTGTAATGGTTTCTTATTGCGTACACAACCAAGGAAAGTGAGAGGGAAAGAAGGGTTCAGCAAGCTAGCTGGTAAGTTTCTACAGCAAATTGGAACTACATCACAAATCATAGTTACAAGATGGACCCAGTTTGCAAAATTCAAGTGAGATTTATATATTGTTAGTCTAAATTTGTATGTTGAAAAATGATTGTGGTTTCTTTTTCTCTGCTACAGTATCCAGAACTGAAAAAAATATTTTAAATATTGACTGTATAGAGCGGGGGTCGGCAACCTTTTTGACCGTGAGAGCCATAAATGCCACATTTTTTAAAATGTAATTTCGTGAGAGCCGTACAGTGCTCACAGTGCGCCCTCCTGTAACAGTGCCTGAAAAAAAATTGACTTTATGGCTCCTGCAGAAAGAACCATATCTGGCCCTCAAAAGAGCCAGATATGGCTTGAGAGCCATACATTGCCGACCCCTGGTATAGAGCAAAGCACAATAAGATTCTTACCTCTCTATTATAGCTAAAATAGGATAAGGGATATTAACTTGCTATACCCTTGTCCACTGGCCAGTTGCCTTACCCAGCCTCTAACAATGCTTGAGGGAAATGTCTGCATTCATTTTATTTGAAGAATTCCTTTGTGTGGTTCATTGGTGGAGCTGTTTGATCATGTCTCATTTGTGTCTACAGATTTAGTAATCTTGCTAATAATTTCCTGTGTTCAGCGTTTGAACTTTACATAATATGTTATTGTAAATGATAGGTCAACATGATATATTTGCAAAAGTACTTCAAATATTGATTTATCTTTATTCTTTTATATTTAGCATCATGCTTAACTCCATCATCTGTAGCTATTCCAGCCTCTCCATTTATGCAAAAGCTTGGCTATGGCACTGGGGTAAATGTTTACCTCATGAAAAGGTAAGGAATACAAATAAACATTTTGCATAGAACTCTGGGTCCAGTCTGCTTTTTGGGGGGAGAAATGGAAAGTTTATTACAGAAATAAATTACTTAGCCATTTTCAGTTATTCGTGAGGATCATAAATATTAGGGTACCGAGTTATTGTGAGTAGGACTACTGATCTACTAACCTGAGATCTAGAAAATTAGGAAACCTTACTACCATTGTTTTCTCCCATCCTTCCTATGTTTTTCCAGTTTTGCCACACAACTATTTTTGAGACTGAAGATAAAAAGATGCTCAGCTTAATTTTTCCAGGCAATTTAGACATGAAACTATATCTCACAACAGAAAAAGAAATATTTAAAATTTTGCTAATGAAAAGTATTTTTCATTTAAAAATGTATATTTTTGTTTTTATATTATTGACATTAAAAAGGTGAAAAAAGTTCAGCAGAACTAACTCATCAAAGAAATTTGAAATAACACTTTCATATCTCCCCCTCTGTAAGGAAGGGATCTTTATCTCTCTTCTTTCGGATCATACTTGGTTGTGATAATAGCATTCAATTTTGATTGTTTTATTCTTCCTATTTATATTGTAGCCATTACATATTGTCTTGTTTTTGCTTGCTTCATTTTGCATCTGTTCATATAAATCTTCCTAGTTGTCTTAATCATTTTTCTTAGCATAGTAATTTTTTACTATACTCATGTGCCATATCTTATTTAGCCATTTCTCAATTGATGGACATCTATAAAAAGTATTATATAAACATAATAATCACTTTAGTTCTCTATTAAGTAGAAATTTTTGTTTAAGTAGAAAAGTAGAAAATTTTGATGGATTATTTGTTTTTAGTAAAAGTTTCTCATCACCTATTCTCAACATTTTACAGATGTTTTATATAATATTTGCTTTTTTAGGTCTCCCAAAGGTTTATCTCATTCTCCTTGGGCAGTGAAAAAGATTAATTCCAAATGTAATGATCATTATCAAAGTATATATCAAAAGAGACTAAATGATGAAGCTAAGATTTTGAAAGACCTTCAGCATCCAAACATTGTAGGTAAGCTTAAAGAAGTTTTAATTTGAGAGAAGTATATAATAGAATCTTATTCTATTTAACCACTAACTACGGGTTCTTAACCTTTTTTGTGTCATGGACCCTTTGACAGTCTGGGAAAGATTAGGGACCTTTTCTCAGAAAAATATTTTGTGGCCTACATTCTTAATTGAATGAAATGTTAAATTTAATTTAGAGGTGTAACTTTTTCTTTTCTTTTTGAAGATCCATGAACTCTAGATTACAAATCCTTGGTTTAGAACAATGATTCCCAAAGTGGGCGCTACTGCTCCCTGGTGGGTGCTGCAGCGATCCAGGAGGGCGGTGATGGCCACAGGTGCATTTATCTTTCCTATTAATTGCTATTAAAATTTTTTAAAAATTGATTTCCAGGGGGCTAAGTATTATTTTTTCTGGAAAGGGGGTGGTAGGCCAAAAAAGTTTGGGAACCACTGGTTTAGAAAGACCTTTGGGAATATCCCTTTTATAAGTTTACTGACATTTTGATGTGGTAATCCTAGTAGAATTAGTAGTTTTATTTTGCTCTCTGATCCACTTTCACTGATAAATTTTGCCAGGGGTTGGTAAAAGAGTTAATATTAATATGTAAATTATTATTATTATACTGTTATAAAATCTGAGAATTAGAAGGCACTTTATCCATCATCTACACTGTCCCATACATGATATAGGTTCGCTAACACAGGTTTATACTCTTCTCTTAATCTTTTTTTAAAATCAAGAACATATTTCCCCTTTTCCATTCTTGTAGTACATTTCCTGTTTTTCATGATTTTTCAGATATCACTAATGGTAGCTCAGTTATTACATCTGCCAATTCTTTCAGCCTTGAAGATGTAGTTTATCTGGGTCAGGTAACTTAAAATTCAATAATGTCAGCTAGGTGCTATCTTACTCTCTCCTCTTATCTTGGGAATCACCTTCCTATTAGTCATTTTTGTTTTGACATTACCCATGCAAAGGTCAGTGTCTTTGGCAGAGCAAGCAAAAAAAGAGTCAAGCATTTATTACTCCTTGTAAGCTCCCATCCCTTCTTTGATCCTCAGTTTTTCTCTTTAATGTTTTTTAAAAAAAAAAAAACACCCTCAAAAAAACTTGTCCTTGACTTCCTTTGACAACTTCAATTTATTCTGAGCTTTAACACTGCTAATGTTTTTAGAAGACCATTCTATGGTCTTATATTCATCTTTGTCCTTTTTTTTTTTTAATTAAAATTTTTTTTATCATAAAAAGAAGACTATTTCAAGTAAAACAATTTCCTTATTGACCATGTCTGAAAAATATTTACCTGATTCTGCACTTTGAGTTCTTCACCTTTTTAAGAGGAAGTAGGTTGCAGGTGCCATTGCTAGTGTTGAGATAAATCTACGATAATGAGAAACTGAGGCACAAAATTTCAAGTTTCATTTATTGGCAAGGCAGGCAGCTACCAATAATAGAGGTCAATGGTCCATCAATAACCAAAGACCCCTAACACAGAAGCTAAACACATAAGGTTGTTTCATAAGGTCCAGATACTTTCCCCACAAATTGATTGTGATTGATTCTTAATTATGCTATTTGACCAAGTGTCTTTATCCATCGTGATGACTAGAAAACTCAAATTTGGCCAATATCCTCTGGAAATAACTGGGGAAATGCCCTTCCAGACCAGGGACTTATGTTATAGCAGGGAGAGATGGGACAGATTTAGGCATTTTCCTGTAACATTCTTTGAAAGGTAACTTATTTACTACCAGTACCAATAGAGCCCAGTATGGAACTCATCTGGTTATCAGGTTAACTTGTCTTTCATATATCTTTCTTATCTTCCTCAAATGGCATCTTGTTTTGCTCACTAATTGAGGACTGGGCATTACATTACACAGTAATACTCTATACCAGTGATTGGTGAATACCTTCCCCTCCCCCTCCCCTCCAGTTTGAGTGCCCAGAGGATGGAGCATGCAAAAAAATGTTCTCAGGCCCTGGGAAGTGGGGGAATGAGCAGCTGGCTCTGCACACATATCAGGTTTTTGCCAATACTGTTCTACACCTTAAAACCCTAAAACTTGGTTAAAATGGTAAAGCTTTATTATAATGTTTACTATTATGATTAACAAAACTCTTTTACTATAAGTCAATAATCACCAATCTATAACAGATTAAATTCTCTGGAGGCTGTATTTTTTGTTTTAATATGTTTATTAATCTGCCACTCAAGAAAATCTAGCCTATAAGCCCCCAAACAAAGGCCAGCTTTCTGTTGTGTAAGCTAATGTAGATCCTTTCTGATGTCATCATTCTGTCCCTCTCAAGGATATCTGTGATTAGAGAACAGTCTCACAGGAAGAGGTGGGTCTCAGAAGGATGCCAATATACCTTTTCCTCTCCTTGCTGTGGGCTATGGGACTAGACCACCTTGGTGGTCACCCAAGGGAGTGTTTACTGGTAAATGAGGAGTGTAGGTATCCACCCTTCCTATAAAAGATCTAGATAAAAGAAGGGAAGACCCAACCCAATTTCAAATCCTGGGGGAGATCTGTTTTGTAGTTTTAAAATCAAACTGTTCTTGAGGACCAAATATTTCTTTAAAAATATTCTAACTCAATATTAATTTTCCTCAGATCAGTAATTTCACATTTATTCTTCTGGAATTCTGGTTGATTATAGAGTGCTTAAGTCTTTCAAAGTTTACTTTTATAATATTGTTATATAAACTTATTCTGGTTCTGTTTACCTCACTGCATTGGTTCATAAAAGTCTTCTAAGTTTCTTTGAAACTGTCCCTTTATCATTTCTTATAGCATTATAGTATACTTCATCACATGTATATAATTTGTTTGGCTATTCCCTAGTTAATAGATGCCCCTTCAATTTTGAATTCTTTGCCACCATATAAAGAGTAACTATAAATATTTTTGCATATACTTAAGTTTGTTTTGCTTAGCACTAATCCCTCCCTTAATTACCCTTCCCTTTTTTCTTTGTTTTAAAATCCTTATTCTTCATCTTAGAATCATAACTATCTAATTGATTTCTTTGAGGCAGTCAAGATGGCAAGTGAGACCCAGCATTTTTATCTAGCTCTCCAAACTCATATACCCTACACCAATCTAGAGAGCATGTCAAACTGAATTTTAATCAAGAAAGCCAAGAAAAAGTCACAGTGAGTTATTTATTCAGCCCCCAGCAGCTAAGGAAGACAGAAGTCTCTAATTAGCTTCCTTTGTACCCCTGATGATAGGGTTCAGAGGGGATACATATCACCTCCCTAAGTTAGAATGTGAATGGGATAAGAAACTTGGGTCACAGTGAATGAGTATGCTGCTTTTAATTTTAAAAGGTCTGATGGAGGTAGAGCCAATATGGCAGAGTGATAAGAAGCAATGCAGTGAGCTCCTTTCCACAAACTACTTCAAACAGTTTTTAGATAAATACATCAAATTCAAACCTGATGAGGAAATCCCAGAAAAAGTCGCAAGTTATTTGTTCAGTCCAACTTGCCTTAAGGAGATAGGCAGAGAGGTATGCAAACACTGGGAGAAGCTGTGTACAATGCAAGAGGTGGTCTCAGACCTGTACTGGGGCTCCACCATATATACTGAGGCACTTCAAAGAAGATCTTTGTAAACTGTTCATCCCCTACCCAGTTCCTGATCAAAGATCCAGGCTGACTAAGAAGGACCTGCAAAGGAGAGGGTGACATTCATGGCTAGAAAGATCTTGGGTAGTATACTGAGAAAGGAAGTTCAAAAACTAGTAGCAGTAGAGTAGCTCAGATCCTTGTGAGCATAATGGAGTATCTTATATTCCTCACTTCTCCCACCCCTCTGCCCAGCAGCCAATGGGAGTGTTTCCTCCCTCCTCTGTCTGGAAAAAGGTGCTGGGGTCGGGTAGTGGGGTTTCATATGCTGTGTGAGGTTGTGGCACAGCTGGCAGCCTTTTGAGTCTGTGGTAAAGGTGATTCCCAACACTATTTCTAAAAGGTTCACCTTCACTGTTCTAGACCTTTTTGGGAGGTAACTCACTGTACTTCTCCCCGCTACCCTGCCATCTTGGCTTCACCTTTGTACATTTCTTTTTAAAATCAAATTTGATGCATTCTGTGTATCTACATCATCCTTTTTAGACAAATCTCATTTTTCCTTTTCATTGCAATTTTGTTCTTAAGCATTTCCCATCCCTTGAAAGAGTTTAAATTAAGATTTTATGCTAAATATAAGAATTCTAAAGTAATATTGTGGTCACTGATTTAAAATATTATCCCTTAAGTCAAAATGACTGTAGCAGCTTTATTTTATGAGGTAGGAAAGAGTGAAAGTGGGAAATGTAAGAGACAGAAAGTACTGCCTAGCTACAAATACCCTAAGTTTAATCCTAATGTCTCCAGACCACAAATGTGGATCTGAAAGCAAATCTCACCAGAACCCTAAGAACCTTCAGTGCACACAAGGTTAAGACTGCTAAGAATCTCACCAGAACTCATGCTGAAGGGAGTGTCCCACCAAAGTGCCAACGAGCAGAGAGGGTCTCCTCACTAAAGAACCAAGGAAGGAATTACTCCATTCATCACTGCAGGATCCAAAGGAAGCATCTCTTCAAGCATCAAGGCAGGAATGATTCCAAGCCAGAAGATCTGAAGAGAGAAGAAACAGAAGCCCCGAATTCAGGAAGCCATTGCCTTTTTATAGTCCTTTTTCCATGTCACTTCCTGTCTCTTCTCCTCTTCACAGGAACCAATCACAGCTTCCAAACTGCTTAGCCCTACCCAGGGCTTGGCAGTCCCCTTGGAGATAAAAATTTTTGACTTGTGAACTCTTCCACCCTAGTGACTGGTCAAGTGTTAAGTAGGGGTGTTTTCAGTTTTTGATTAACTAAAGGTTGCTGATTGATTACATTAGAGAGATAATTCTGTCTTTAGGCCCTCTTGGACTGATTTTTTGTATAGCACCTTAGTCCATAGTATTCTCCCTATATTTCTGAAACTCTTGAAATTGGTTTTATAAGGATTCATGTTGGATTGTATCCAGATTTTTTTTTCCCCTCTATAACAGTCTGGAAGGAAATGGAAATCTTTGCCTCTTCCCACCACCACAAGATTCCCATCATTTGCACCCCAGCAACCAGTTACTGTGAATCAGATCCATTTTATTGCTTCTTCCAGGTCTTGCCTGAACTATTACAATAGATATCTAACTGACCTTTTTGCCTTTGCTATCTCCTGTTTTAATCTGTTCTCCACATAACTGTTGTCCTCTCCACCCCATCTCTAACCCCCTACAAGATCCTTGTGACATCTAGGGTCAAACATAAACTCCTTAGTTTGGCCACAACCTTACCCTTTTTTGCCTTGCCAATTTTCTCATGCATGATTCCACTCATTTGCTACCATCTAGTCCTTCTGACCTACTTGTTGTTTCTCATGCATGAACTCCATTTCCTATCTATGCTTTTCCCCTTTTTCCCCATTCCAAGAACACACTCTCTCCTCATGTATCCCTCTCAGAACATCTAACTTTCTTCAAGAATGAATTTAAACATCACCTTATGTAGGAACTCATTGTGTTTACCTACCTGTGATTACTTTCCATTCACTCTGTATGTTTCTTTTATATGCCTATTTACGTATTTTATTTTTATATATAATTCCACATTACAATGTAAAATCCTGAGAGCAAGGACCTATTTTTTATTTTTCTTTATATTCCCAATACTAGTGACACAAAGAAATCTCCTAGTAAATGTTTATTGATTGATTTCATCAGTCTCTGTTAAGTATTCTCAATCTTTGTCTAGGAATCTGTTAGCTCAGTATTTTAAGTTATGGTTCATACTTCAAATCTCATTCTTAGATACTATCTTTTTATCTGGTGGTTTTCTTGGCAAAGTACTCTAATTACTTACTCTTCTGTATCCCTTGCCTTCAAGAAATTAGGGAAATAAAATTTTTGCCCCCTCTTCAGTTTCTTGTCTAAGACATCAGAGCCATTCACAATAATTTTTACATTCCTTCTAAGTCCATTTCCCTTCAGATTCCAAAACAGTTTTTCTAAATGCATTTGTTAAATTTTTGCTGTTCAGTTGTATCTGACTCTACATGACTGTAATGAGTTATTTGTTATTTAGCCTTGGTAAGAATAGATTGCAGCCAGATATAGGGTTTATGAAGTGAAATGAAGGTTTCTTTAAGAATTGCCATAGAATTCTGAGTAGGTCAGAGGAAGAGAATTTCCACAGGGCTTTAGGGAAGGCAGTTGGAAAATGACACCACTTCTGTGAGAGAGACTGGGAGGTTGGTCGGACCTGGGTCTTTCCTCTGATTATCCTTGAGGATATTGGTGAAGACTGAATTTAAAACCCTCTTGAGGGGGCAGCTGGGTAGCTCAGTGAATTGAGAGTCAGGCCTAGAGACGGGAGGTCCTAGGTTCAAATCTGGCCTCAGACACTTCCCAGCTGTGTGACCCTGGGCAAGTCACTTGACCCCCATTGCCTACCCTTACCAATCTTCCACCTATGGATCAATACCCAGAAGTAAAGGGTTTAAAATTAAAAAAAAAAAAACAACAACAACAACAACAACAAAAAAACCCTCTTGATATTAAGAGACTTAGAAAGGTCAAAAAGCAAAGGAATTATTTGTTTTTATTCTGAACTCCTCTGGGGGTCACTGCTGGGAAGTGAGCATTTTGAGAGAGAGAGAGAAAGAGTGTGTGAGTGAGTTCTATTCTGCTGCGACATTATTCCTAATCTGACAGATATAATGAATAGGATACAATACAATGAAACTTCCAAAGAGTCGCCTTAGAAACAGACTGACAGATGAGCATTTCCTTTCCTTTGGGCTCCCTCTTTAAAAAGTTTGCCCGTCAACAATCTAGGCAATTTATATTTGTGTAAATATTCATCCTAGATTGCTATATTTATTGCCATATAATTGGGCAAAATAGTTTTTAATGGTTCCCTTGTTTTCCTCTTCATTAGAGGTTAGGTCTCCCTTTTCATCTTTGATACTGTTAATTTGGTTTTCTTCTTTCCTTTTTTTTTTTATTAGATTGATCAGTACTTTGTCAATTTTGTTTGTTTTTTCAAAGTACCAGCTTCTATTCTTTTAATTTTATTCTATTAATTCAATAGTTCTCTTACTTTCAATTTTGTTAATTTCTCCTTTGATTTTTAGTATTCCTATAAATATTTAGTTTATCATTTTGGAAATACTAAGTTAGATTATTATTTAGTCAGTGTAGATTTAAGGAGGTAATCAAGAAGACGTCTCTTGCGAATAGATGAGAATTTATTAATTATAGGGGGAAATTACTATAATTACCTTTCTGTTTCCTCTATTTTTTTAAGTTACAATAAAAATAGTTGTTTTTTTTTTTATATAACTAGTCTGAACAGGATTTCCTAAACTGCCTAGATCAGCCATTTTCCAACTGTCAAACCCAGGATCAACCCCAACCTAAACCCCTATTCATAATTAATATCTACCAGTATTTATCAATAACTAGGAATACTAATACAAATAAATAAGGGTTTATATTCCCCATAATATGACCCTATGGGCAAAGATATTAGAGTAGTTTGTTATTTCCTTCTATAGTGTGTCCCATTTTACAGTTGTGGAACGGAGGCAAGTAGGGGGTAAGGGTGATTTGCCTAGAGTCACACAAGTATCTGAGGCCAGATTTGAACTCACATATTTCTGATTCTAGGCCCATTGCTCTTTCCACTACACCAAATTCTTTTTCCAGCATTTGTTTCCTTTTATTATAATGTTGGTTTATTACATTAGTATTACTGATGGTCATTGGGGAGAGCTATTTTAGATTGCTAAAGCAGTTTTGAAAGAATTATGTGCACTAATATTGCTTTGTTTTATTATATAGCTGCCAATATTGGTTTAGTTATATATTGCCATAAAAAGTAGAACTTAATTATCTTTCCCTACTCTGGTAAGAAAATATCTCTTTTTTTAAGGTTATCGGGCATTTGCTCAAGCCCAGGATGGAAGTATGTGTCTTGCTATGGAGTATGGAGGAGAAAAGTCTCTCAATGACTTAATTGAAGAAAGAAATACCAACTGCCATTCTCCTTTCCCAGCTGCTATAATTTTGAAGGTTGCTTTGCACATGGCAAGGGGGTTAAAGGTATATCATTACTATTATATTTAAAACTACCTTTATATAAGACATCTAAACCAAATATATTGATATATACATACTTTACACTTAAGCACATAGAAAATAATAGTTTTAACAATATCTTCGTCAAATGCAATGGACATTTTTATTAATTCAAAGAGAATTAAAAATATTTACCAGAAATTTAATTTAGATTGAATCCTTACCTCTTATAATCCATGTGACCATGTGCCATTTGTTTCTTTAATGGTAAATTGGTTTTTTAAAAATGTCTCAGATCTCATAGAAACATAAAGATACTAACTAATAAAAACATACTAACTTCATGAATAATTTTAAAATCTCTGATGGAACTTGTAATATGCCCATTTGGAATGCCAACTTTTGATATAAAATGTGTGCAAGTTATATGAGTTACAAGTAAAAGAATTGTTGTATACGAATCAGGTGCCATTCTTAACAGAGTTTTGATTGACTAAATAATTTCTATTGACTTAAGTATGTGGTATGAATTATTATTTATTACAAGGAAACATTGAAAAACCATGTACTTATTTTTTTTAATATTAATAATCCAAAGTCTATATGATCTTTTGGAGATTGAAAGAAAATGAAGAAATTTGAGTAGCTTTGTTACCCCTATATAGTAATCATGATAAATATTCATTAAATGATATACAAATTACAAATGGCTTACATCTTACATCTATTGCATATCATAGTCTCTTTGAAATTCTAGCTTCTTGTGATAACTCCTTCTAAGATATCTATAGAAGATATCCATAGGTCTCTCTTAAATATGAAAAGTTTAAAAAAATTAAAAAAATAAATAAAATAAAATTGAGCAAACTTGGGCTTTTAAATCACTATGGAAAAACTGGGAAGCCTGTTGATCCCATTATGGGGAAAAAATTATTTGGTTTGCTTAAAGCCAAGAATAAAGAAGATGGGGGAGGGAATTAATGTTATATATGCTCAGATATGAAAATTTTCATTGATAATATTTCATCATTTAACCAGATTTCATTTTCATATTTGAGAGGATAAAAAGACCTGTGGCTATTTTAGTTGGAACCATCACAAGAGGTTTGTATTTTAACAATTATAATAGCATACATTAGTATAGCCCTTCTTAGCATTAAAAAGTTATCTTATTTGATCTTTATAATAACCCAATGAAATAGGGGGCATAACTATTAACTATCCCCATTTTTTTTTAAACCTTTTGTCTTAGAATCAATGTTGTGTATTGATTCTAAGGCAGAATTGCAGAGTAAGGGCTAGGCAATAGGGGTTAAGTGACTTGCCCAGGGTCACATAGCTAGGAAGTATCTGAGGCCACATTTGAACCCAGGACCTCCTGTCTCTAGGCCTGGCTCTCAATCCCCTCAGCCACCCAGATCCCCCCATAACCATCCCTATTTGATGCAGCTAAGTGATACAATGGATGAAGTTCTGGGGCTCAGGTTAGGAAGACCTGAATTCAAAACTGACCTGAGATACTTACTGTTCATATGACCCTAAGCAAGTCATTTAGCCTTGATCTGATTCTTTTCCTACAATTGTAAAATGGGAATAGTAATAGCACCTATTTCTGATGGTTTTTGTGAGAATAAAATGATCCTCAACATACAATATAATATTTGTAAAGCACTTAGCACAGTGGCTGGCACATAGTAGGTACTTAAATGCTTATTCCCTTACATTCTCATTCCCTAATTCAGTGTATGAGCAAGCTCTGACAAATATTACCATTATAACCATGTGGTTCCTCTCAGTTGAATATAGTAAAAACTTTTTTCCCACTCTCCATTCATCATGAATAAATAAGTGAATTTATTTGATCTTCTCTTACTGTGTGACTACATGAAGTACTTGCTATGTGCATAGAATTGCTCTGACCAGGCCAGTCTCTTTATATTATATATGTCATGCTCATTCACATCTCCAAACTTTTGTTCATGCCTGGACTGCTTTCTAATCTTCATTGCAAATCCTAGGTAGTCTTCAGAACTTGGTTTAACTCCCACCTCCATGAAACAGTCCCTGGTCAGGCCAGTCATTCCACCTTCCAAATTTCTATAGTACTTATTATCTGTACTCTTTGTTTTTAATAACAAATTGCCTTATATATCTCCAAATCTTCAAATGACTAAGCAATACTAAATAGTGAATCTTAATTGTCAATAGCATATAAATCACTTAGGGTTCTTGGGAAAAGAGGAATTATGAGAATCAGCATTTAGTAATCATTATGTTTATAAAGCATATTATTATTTTGTCCTTATCATCATCATCATTCTGTTTGACCAGTCATGCCTGCCAAGTTCTTCCTTTGCCCCCAGCCTCTTTCTATAAACAGTAAATCTAGCTTTTACTATGCTACAGTTAAAATTATTATGTGTACTGCTTCTGTGTTACAGTTATTAATATAATGCTTTTTCTTCCTCTGGGAGGAATTAAAATTCATTTTTTCCATGTTAAAAACTCCATAGTTCATTGTCAGCAATATTGGTATTCTACATCATCTGTTCTCTTTTTTTGTAATTCTGCTTATGGATGCTAATTATACAATTTCTTTTAGTATCTGCACCAAGAAAAGAAGCTCCTACATGGAGATATAAAGTCTTCAAATGTCGTAATTAAAGGTGACTTTGAAGCAATTAAAATCTGTGATGTAGGAGTTTCATTGCCACTGGATGAAAATATGACTGGTAAGTAACTCTTTCTGATTATTATGTATTCATATTATATACCAAAGGTTTTCATTGGAGAGATAGCATAATACAGAGATTAGAGAATTAGTCTTGGAGTCAGGAAACCCTACTTTAAGTCACACCTTTGATAGATTTTATATATTTATAATGTTAGAATTGGAATCAATAAGACCTAATTCAAATCCAACCTCAGACATTTCCTGAGTGGCTCTCGGCAAGTCACTTATCCTCTCTCAGCCTCAGTTACCTTATCTGTAAAATGGTGATAGTACTTCACAGGGTTGTTGTGAGGCTTAGATGAAGTCATATGAATTCTTTGCAAACTATAAAGAGCCAAGTAGTTAGCTTTTTCATTTTCATTTCTTTTATTTTTTAAAATTTTTATTTTTATTTTGAATATTTTCCCAAAGTTACATGTTTCATGTTCTTTCCCTCTCCCCCAACCCCACCCCCACTCCTTATAGCTGACTCACAATTCCACTGTTTTTTTTTTAATTTTAAACCCTTAACTTCTGTGTATTGACTTATAGGTGGAAGATTGGTAAGGGTAGGCAATGGGGGTCAAGTGACTTGCCCAGGGTCACACAGCTGGGAAGTGTCTGAGGCCGGATTTGAACCTAGGACCTCCTGTCTCTAGGCCTGGCTCTCAATCCACTGAGCTACCCAGCTGCCCCTCCACTGGGTTTTACATGTATCATTGATCAAGACCCAATTCCATAGTATTGATAGTTGGACTAGAGTTATTGTTTAGTGTCTGCATCTCCAATCATATCCCCATCAGCCCATGTGTTCAAGCAGTTGTTTTTCTTCTGTGTTTCTCCTCCCACAGTTCTTCTTCCTCTGAGTGTGGCTAGTTTTCTTTCTTATAAGTCCCTCAGCCTTGCTCTGGATCCTTGCATTGCTGCTAGTAGAGAAGTCCATTACATTAGATTGTACCACAGTGTATCAGTCTGTGTGTACAATGTTCTCCTGGTTCTGCACCTTTTGCTCTGCATCACTTCCTGGAGGTCATTCCACTTTTTTCATTTTTAAACTGGGCCTGTGTATAGATAGCTCCCTTTGAAGAATTCTCTCCTGAAAGACATCAACACTTTCTCTGCAATTTATTGTCTGAAAGTTTCTGAGGCTCCAACCAAAGTTAAAGGGCTTATTATTAGCATGGTGCCTAGATAGACCATACTAAACACTTTACAAATGTTTGTCGGTTTGACTTGACATTGTCTGGGGCAATAAGAGATTAAGTGATTTGACCAGGGCCATACAGCCAGGATATGGCAGAATTTAACCCACATCTTCCTGACAAGTTGAGCTTTCTCTGCCATGCAACACTGCCTCTCAGAGAGTTTGTTTTTTTAAACCCTTACATTTCATCTTAGACTCAATACTGCCTATTGGTTCCAAGGCAGAAGAGCAGTAAGGGCTAGGCAATGGGGGTTAAGTGACTTGCTCAGTCACATAGCTAGGAAGTATCTGAGGCCCCATTTGAACCTATGACTTCCGTCTTTAGTCCTGACTTTCAATCTACTGAGCAACTTCACTATCTCTCTAGGAGGGTATTCTTCAAAAGCTTTGGGAGTTAGAATAAGAAAGTGTATTGTTAGGATATATGTTCCCTGAAGACAAGCCTGTAGATTTATATATATTTAACACCTTATGGGTATTTAAGGTACTTTATCCTAGAATTGTTTATTAAATTTTTTTTAAACCCTTACCTTCCGTCTTGGAGTCAATACTGTGCATTGGCTTCAAGGCAGAAGAGTGGTAAGGGTAGGCAATGGGGGTCAAGTGACTTGCCCAGGGTCACACAGCTGGGAAGTGTCTGAGGCCAGATTTGAACCTAGGACCTCCCGTCTCTAGGCCTGGCTCAATCCACTGAGCTACCCAGCTGCCCCTTAGAATTGTTTATTATTTACTGACTAAAATGAACATTTTTCCTGAAAGCTTAAGAATCTAATTTTAAAATCTAATTTTGATTTGTAAGGAATAACAAGTTATAAAAGCACCTGCATAAATTTCTGCTGAATATCTGGATGTCTTTGATCTAGCAGCAAAGTAATTTATTTTCTGACATTATCTTGTGATGCTAGTTTTAGAAGTTTGTATATATTAGCAGATACATTATTTCAATAGAGCATTCATTAGTCTCTTACTATATGGCAGTTACTCTGCTAAGTACTAGGGGATACATACGTGAGTAAGCGAGACAATACATAATGGAAAGTTGGAAAGAGGATGACACATCTTTGGCTGCATGGGCTAGAAATAGCTGGGAAGTGGCATGGAGGCCTATTCTCAAGCAAGATAAGGCAAAAAACTTTCCTCTCAGAGCTGGGGACCCAGAGTCAGTGCAGTATTGCAATTGGAGAGAAGAGAGGAGGGTTACTAACAGGATAGGCAGCTTAAGGAGGAGATGATTAGAAAGATTTTCATGTCATATGAATTAATCCATCAATATTTATTGTATTCAGCATGTGCATAGATCTAGAGCTGAAAGGGACTTCTTTGTTGATCAGGCATTTTTTAGTCATGTCTGACTCTTTGTGACCCCCTTTTGCGGTTTTCTTGGCAAAACTACTGGAATGGTTTGCCATTTTCTTTTTCAGCTCATTTTACAGATGAGGAAACTGAGGCCAACAGGATTAAGTGACTTACCTATGCCACACAGTGTCTGAAGCCAGGTTTAAACTGAGTCTTTCTGACTTCAGGCCTAGCACTCTGTCCACTGTACCACCTACCTGCCTTGGAAGGGACTTCAGACACCATCTAGTCCAATCTCCTCATTTTATGGTTATGGAAATGGAAGCCCTAGTCACTATGAAGATTCTCAAAGTAATATTTCAGAATGTCTTTTAAAGGAGACAGTATTTTATAGCAGAATAAGAGCACTGGTTTGGGAATTGGCAGGACATGGTGGGAAGAGGGAAAAGGAATGTGTTTGATTCTTAGTATACCATGTTTCTGTGACCTCAGTTAAGTCATTGAATTTCTTTAGTCTTCTGTTTATTCTTGAGTGCGTCTTAACGGTTTCTTTTCCCACCTCCAAATCAACATTATATGTAAAATGACTGACTGACTTTATATACCTGCATTGTTTCAAATTAACAGTTGAGGGCATTTGGCAGATTGATTTAAAATGTTACATAATATTTTGAAGAGCAAGGGTGTGTCTGCAAATTATTTTTAGGATAGCTGTGAATCCTCCTAGTTTTTGTGTAAAAGTTAACTGGAGGAATTGTCTTTTGACAATTACTTTGTTTTTGAGATCTAGTATATTTTTTTCCTATGATGTGGAAGCTTTCCAAGGTAGTACAAATTGTTGTTTGGATCATGCCTTTTTAAATTTCCTCATTACACAAGTTTGAGTTATTTAATTTGGAAAATTGGAGCTAATGGACTTACAGTTGAGGTGCCTGCATTAACAGTTGCAGAGGAACCTAGTTCTTATATGTGTACTCCAACAAAGATCTAAATAGAGCATGAGAAATCTAAATAGGAACTATAGTATGTGCCTTCATCTTATTCAAGATTGCACAAAAGATAACCAGAGTGTCTAAGTGCAGATGAACAAGCAGAAAGCCTACCAAAAACTAGAGATGATCCAGGGACAACTAAACCTGGAAGGATCAGACAAGGTAACTCCAGGGGCTGGGAGGCAGCAGTGCTTAAATTGAGATACCTTAGGGGCTCATGAAGTCTGCAGCACCCTTACCTGCTCTATGGAGACTTTGTATTCTGGACCCCAGAATCCACAACAACTTGAAACTTGCTAGCAACTCTGAGGACAGCTATATCAGGAGAAATAGAAATCAGCAATGGGAGGCTAGGTAATGGAGACTGTCACTAAATAGGACTCCAGTAGTCTATCTAAGAGAGCAAGGTGGAACCTTTGCACAAAGTCCCAAAACAGAAACTGTGGCTGGAGATATAAGTAAATAGAAGATACTGAACCATTGTAAGAAATATTATGAGTCTAGATGCATACAAGATAAACCCAAGAGAAGAGAGGAACTCCACAATAACTACAACCAGAGCCTCAGGGGGAAAAATTGGCTTGGCCACAAGGACCAGAAGAGTATATGAAAGAAATTAAGTGAGTGATTAAAAATGAAATTGGAATTGGAATAAGATACTACCTAAATTTACTTATTCATTGCCATGTCAGTCAAACTACCAAACTTTTTTTTTTAAACCCTTAACTTCTGTGTATTGGCTTGTAGGTGGAAGAGTGGTAAGAGTGGGCAACAGGGGTCAAGTGACTTGCCCAGGGTCACACAGCTGGGAAGTGTCTGAGGCCAGATTTGAACCTAGGACCTCCCGTCTCTAGGCCTGACTCTCAATCCACTGAGCTACCCAGCTGCCCCTCAAACTATCAAACTCTTAAAGAGTTAGGGAAAAATAATTTGGAGGATTCATTTGAAGGAACCTAAAACTCAAGAATTTCAAGGGAAGTAATAAAAGGGAGAAAGAAAATCCATGTTCACAAAATCTACATTAAAACAATCATCCAAACTATCTGGTACTGGTGAAAAAGAGAAAAGTCAATAAGTAGAACAGTAGGCACACAACAGACAGAAGCAGATATATGTAGCAACACAGTGACTAGACTTCAGCTACATGGATGAAATTCACTTTTGGCAAATTTGTTCAGAAAACCTCAAAGCAATCTGGCAGAAATTAGATTTAGAGCAATATGCCATATCCCATGATAAGCGCTAATTGATAAAAATATAAATATGAAAAAGTCACACAAAAAGCAAATTAGAGGCACACAGGAAATTTTCAAAAAATTGAAAACTAAGGGGGTGCCCATTATTTGGAGAATGGCAGAACAAGGTCATGTGGTTATGAGAGAATATTATTTGTACCATAAGAAATCATAAAGGGGATGATTCCACAGGAACCTGGAAAACTTGGATGAATTGATGAAGAGAAAAGTGTATAGAACTTGGAGATCACTTTATACAATAATAACATTGTTTAAAAAAAAAAAGCTTTGGAAATCTTAAGAACTCTGATCCATACAGTGACCAACCATGACTTCAGAGAACTGTTGAAAAAGGATTCTATCCACAGAGGGTTGCTGGACACAAGGTACATTTTTTGACATAGCCAATGTATAGATGCTTATTTGTTACAAGGGAGTGTTTTTTTAAGTGGGAGAGAGGGAAATGAATGACCAGTAATAGTGATGTCAAAGAAAAAAGGTCAGAAGCATTTTTTAACTGCACAGAGAACAGAAGGAAGATCAAAGAAAGATACCAACAAGCAGGACATCTTTGAAATTAATCTGTTGAATTTTTTAAAGCAAACTATTTGGAATAGAGATTCACAGTTTCACATACAATTATTCATTGTCTTTGGGAATGTTCCTATTTTATTGATGTTTGGTCAAGTTTAGAATAATTTAAAAAATTAATTAATTTTAAAATTATAGCTTAGATATACATTTATGCTGGTCTACTTATCATTTAACATTGTCTAGGCTTTCAGCATAGTGGTATAAGTTATATCCTACTTGGTCTGTCTTCCACCCTTTCCTACTAAACCATAGGGAAGGGATTTTGTTAACAAAGGTGGTCTTTAATTTCTATAAGATTTCTCATGCCTTAATGCTCAGTTTCTAAACACTTAAATTTCTTTGGTTAGAGAGGTAAACAGGATTCTTGAAAAAGGTTTGTGACCTAGCCTGTTGCCTCAGCAGTTCATTGCCATTCTGCCCTATCACTGCCTAGTTGTGGACCATGGGTTTATATTTCCTCAATTTTTGCTACTGTGCCTGGCATAGCAAGTGCTTCTTAATTGCTTGTTGGATACTCTGTAGCATGTAGTTATACTAAAATTTTAGAGATGCATATTGAGATATTATTTAGGGCTATATATGCCTAGAAAGTTAAGTGGGTCCATTTAGCAACACTCAGACAACAGAAGGGAAATCCAGATGATGGCACATTAGTATCCCTCAAGTTTTACTAATTCACCACAAGAGAAAGGTCTGCAGTAAGCTGGGTTGATCCTCTGAATTATTGGCGAGATAATAAAGACAAGGATCTTACAGGATGGGAAGGCTAAAGAATTTGGATTTAGCTATTAGAAGGTTGTTAGGATTTAGGTCACTGATTTAAATTTTTTTTTTTAGTTACATGTAGAATTTTTGACAATTTTCATGGAAGTTTTATTTTATTTTTTATTTTTAATATTAAAATTTTTTTCCCCATGGTTATATGATTGATGTTGTCTCCCTACCCTCTCCTCTCCCGGAGTTGACAAGCAATTTCACTGGGTTATACATGTATTATCACTCAAAACCCATTTCCAGGACTTCTGGGTTAAAATGGTGGCAGAGAAAAGCAGCTGCTTAAGCTCTCCTAAACCACACAGATAGGGCTCCTCAAGAGGACATAAAAACAAACCCAGACGAACGAAGGGACCCCACAACAGGACACAGCATTGAAGGTACATGGAATCGGGGCATTTCCATGCTATAAGGAGGTGAAATAGCTCACCAAAATGTGAGCTGAGCAACCCTCACCCCTCCACACCACCTACAGGGCCAAAGCCAGTGCACAAGAGTTAGAGCAAGTTTGGGGCATTAAGTTCTTGGCAGCTACCTGGGATCACCAGGGCCTGCTCCTGAGAGAAGCAAGACTTAAGACCCCAAGAGACTAAAGAATGTGCGGACTTTGAACACAGACCTTGAGTGCAGGCGCGGACGTGGACCCTGAGAGCAGGCATGGACTTTGGGTGGGGACCCAGTGTAGAGGGGTGCATGACTGTGGAAGCAGCGCCCTGAGACTGTTAAAGGAGCTTCGGACAGAGGAGCAAGCAAGGGGACCACCAGGAGGCTCGACCCTGAGAACAACTAGGCTTGAGTCCTCAGGACCCTAAAGAGCGCAGACGGATCCTAAGCATGAGGATAAAGCTGAGAGGGCGCACAGAGCTGTGACTCAGACCAAAACTGCTCCACAGCTCGATAGGATAGGCAGAAAGCCTGTCTGCCTCACCCAGACTTCTGACTGAGAAAGAAATAATAATAATGGCAAGCCAGGCACAAGAACCTCAAAAGAGAAAAATCAAGAAGAAATCTTTAACACTCGACAACTTTTACACAGAAAACATCTAGACAACAGAGCAAACAGCAGAGGAGAACAAACAAGTAATCACATCCAAACCTTCCCAAAAAAATGAAAATTAGTCACAAGCTCTTGAAGATTTCAAATCTGAGATCATGAGAAAGATGGAAGAGATTTGGTGAGAGAAGTGGGAAATACCTCAAAAGGAAATTAACGGGTTAAAAAACCCATTTATAATATAGTAATCTTTTAAAACCAAAACCCCAAATCATATACCCATATAAACTAGTGATAAATCATATGTTTTCTTCTGCATTTCCATTCCAACAGTTCTTTCTCTAGCTGTGGTTCGCATTCTTTCTCATAAGTCTCTCAGAATTGTCCTGGATAATTACATTGCTGTTAGTAGCAAACTCATTACATCTGATCATCCCACACTGTTTCAATTACTATGTGTATTCTTGATTTTTGTTCAAGATGAGTTTTATTATTATTTAGTTCTATAAAATAGTGTTTGTTAGTTTGATAGATTATGGCACTGAATTAAGTAAATTGGGTAAGATTGCCATTTTTATTATATTAGCTCATCCTCCCCAATTAATGTTTTTCTAATTGTGTTTTGTAGTTGTGTTCATATAATTCCTGTGTTTGTCTTAGCAGGTAGATTCCCAAATTGTTTTTTTTTTTTTGTTTGATTGTTTGTTTTTAAACCTTTACCTTCGGTCTTGGAGTCAATATTGTGTATTGGCTCCAAGGCAGAAGAGTGATAAGAGTAGGCACTTTTAAAAGATTGGTATGGAAGGTGGCCAGAGCAATTTCAGCTTTTGCTGCTACTGAGCTGCCATCTTGACTCCACCCCCACCTTTTGACCTTAGATTTTTTTTTTTTTATGTAAGCATGTTGGTAATTATATCTGGGGTTTGTTAAATTGTAGAAAAAAGATTAAATCTTAGGTGAAAATTCATGACATTTTAGCCTTTTGCTAAAACATTTCTAAATTGCTGGTTCTTTTGATGTTTCCTGAGTGCTTCTAGGAATATCTGTTAGCTAAATGCTATCTGGTAATTGAAGTGACATTGATATATTTTCCATTGAAACTGGAGAATAAACACACTTAATTTCCAATAGTAATTGGATCCACATATTAATCCTTTCAGTGAGTGACCCTGAGGCACATTACATTGGCACAGAACCCTGGAAACCAAAGGAAGCTCTGGAAGAGAGTGGTATCATTACTGATAAAGCTGACATATTTGCCTTTGGGCTTACTCTTTGGGAGATGTTGACTCTAACCATTCCACATGTTAATCTTCCAGAGGATGAGGATGATGAAGGTATGTAAATATGTTGCTGTCTTACATCCTAATCCTGCTAACTTTAAACTAAAGAGAAGTTTGTAAAATGCCACAAACATTATTCAAATATTTAATGCAAACTTGACTCATTCAATATGTATTTACATTTAGCTAACATGTTTAAAAACATTTGGTTGTATGATCTAGTAGCTTACTGAAGCAGCTTTTCAATATTTCTGAGACATAAATGCAGGTATGGCCTAGGACCACACAGATAAAATAAAGGAAATACTAATAATCCAGTGAGATATCTCAAGATTTTTCTTAAGAAAGATCATATTTGAAGTGTAAGGAGATCCCATTATTCCAGTATGCTTAATAATGCCTAGTTAATAAATACTCTAAACTAATGATTCATGAAATTAAGGCTTTTGCCAAAATAGTTTTAAATTACTGATTAGAATTTTTTTTTTTTCCTGGAGACTCTTGTTTGATATCTGATCGATAATTTTTGTTTATAGGATGTGAAAAAGTCCCTTGTACAAGATGGCATGACACAATGAGGATAAACTTTAAATTAAAATGAGTGGTGATATTCTTTCCACCAGAGTTTGTCTTAGACTTCTTGAGAAGCATTTTGTAGGGTCTTATGGAAAGAATGGAGAGTCAGATGTCTTAATTTAGTAATAGAATACCTGTTTTGCAACACTTTACATTTTATAAGCACTTTTAGATCATTGCTAAGGTTTTGAACTTATTTCACCTCTGGGAGTTAGTTTCCTCATCTGGAAAATAGAGGTAATGAACTTTTATGAACACTAAGATCCCTTCTAAATCTGTGGACTTAAACTGACTTTCTTTTTAATTAGCCATAATTATTTATAATAACAGTTTATATCTTTAACTTTATTGAACAGATAAAACTTTCGATGAGAGCATGTTTGATGACGAAGCATACTATGAAGCACTGGGAACAAGGCCAGCCATTAATATGGAAGAATTGGATGAATCATATCAAAAAGTAATTGAACTGTTTTCTGTTTGCACTAATGAGAATCCTAAAGACCGTCCCTCAGCTGCACACATAGTTGAAGCTTTGGAAATGAATATGTAGTGATTACTGAAGATTCATTTTTTTAAAACATTGTGATTGACTGATGAATTATTACCTTATTAAAAATCATTATATACCAATGGTCATATGTTTGTATAACAGGCTGAAGGCTATTATACCAACCTTTTATTAATTAGGATTTCCTGAAATAATCTAATAAGAAATGACAAGCTTCCTTAGAAATTGAATTAGAATTTCTAACACTAGGATGTTCATTTTTTACTTTCAGAAGTATTGTGGTCAGTGGGTCTTCATTATATTCCACTTGGCCCTCTGTTTACTCAAGTGCTCCTGGAGAGTTGCTTTACAGACTTAAAACACTACCAATAAAGTGCTTTAGCCTTAGTTTTCTTTTTTTTTTTAAATAATTTTTTTCCTAGATTACATATTAATACGATTTCTTAATATTCATTTTCCTGTATTTTGCAATCCATATTCTCTCCCTCCCTCCTCTCACCCATGTCTTCTCCCTGAGAAGGTAGGTAATATATATGTTGTACATATATTATCATATAATAATACATATTTCCATGTTCATCATGTTGTGAAAGAAGAGGCAAATCTTGCTTACACTAGACAAAAATTAATGGAGGAAATAAAGAATGGTATGTTTGAGTTTGCATTCAGACTCTGCCCCTTCTATGGCAGTGGATGGCTTTTTGTGATGAGTCTCTTTTGTGATAAGTTGTCTAGGATCATTGTCTCATTGATAATGATTATGCCATTCACAGTTGATCATCAGACATTATTGTTACAATTTACTAATTCTTCTGGTTCTGCTCACTTCACTTTGTATCACTTCATATAAATTCTTCCAGGTTTTTTTGTGATCATCTTGTTGGTCATTTCTTATGGCACAATAGTATCACAAACATATACCACAACTTGTTCAGCAGTTCCCCAATTGATGGACATACCTTCAGTTTTCTTTTCTTTTTAGCCTTTGTTTTTAAAATTACTTTAGGTAAAAGGCAATTTTCAGCACCCGTAATAGTTTTTCATTTAGTTAGTTTTTAAACTCTTACCTTCTGTCTTGGCTCCAAGGCAGAAGAGTGGTAAGAGCTAGGCAATGGGGGTGAAGTGACTTGCCCAGGATCACACAGCTAGGAAGTGTCTTGAGATCAGATTTGAACTTAGGACCTCCAGTCTCTAGGTCTGACTCTCACTCCATTGAGCCGCCCAGCTGCCCCCAATAGTTATTTTCTTATGAAACTCATTTTCAAGAGGTTGGTAGAATTCTTATAGTAGAAAATATCTTGGCTCAAGAAAGTTTTCCTATTTGAGGATTTTTAATCTTTTGTTTATCTTTGCTTGGTGTGGTGATGGAAAGTAAGCAATGTAATGTGGAAATCATATTTAAAAAACAACAGTATCCTGGCTAATTCTCCCAGGATTGGTTTTCAAGACCAGGCATTTCTTGTTTCACTGAGCACTGCAGCTTTCTCTACTCTTTGGATTCCTACATGAGCTTTTTATATATCATTCATATTTTTGTTTGTAATTGATTAAATTATAACTTGTAGACTTTAAGGTATATGGTTCTTTCTTTTTCATATATGGTAAAGTGTAGCCTCAATAGTTCATAAAAAGATATACTTAAAATAATGAAAACATTGAGAAATGTTCAATATAAAAGTCAGTTGACTTAAAGTATATTTGTGGATGATTTGCAGAAAGATGATAGAAGGTCTCATTAAAAATCTCACCACTACCACCTCAAAACAATGAGAAATATATAGGAGTATGCTTTTAAGAAGTGAAGATGGAAAATTCTTATATCTAAGTAATTCTTAAATCCTTTGGGAAGTCTGCATAAATAATTCACTCTCCCTACTGTGCCCTGTGGGACCAACCCTGTTGGACCCAAGTGTCAACTTTGATCATAGAAGAATGATAGAGTCAGGGAAATTGATAAAATGGTTCCTGGAACTGAAGAGGAGTAGAAGGTAGCGAAGGGAGGGCTAAGACATCAACAAAGATATATAATATGTGTCAATCCAACAATGAATAGTGCTGTGTGAGGTTTGAGAAGAGTCACATATTAGAGCAAAGATTAGAGAAGATCTTTTTTTTTTTAAAACCTTGCCTTTCGTCTTGGAGTCAATACTATATATTGGCTCCATGGCAGAAGAGTGGTAAGGCTAGGCAATGGGGGTCAAGTGACTTGCCCAGGGTCACACAGCTGGGAAGTGTCGGGGCCAGATTCAACCAGGACCTCCTGTCTCTAGGCCTGACTCAATTCACTGAGCTACCCAGCTGCCCCCAATTAGGGTTTTTAAGGATGGCAGATGGGCTAGAGCAGCATTGGTGAATGTTTTTGAAATCATGTGCCCACACTGCACTTTCAAGCTAACTTTGAGCTCCCCACCATTACCACAGAGAGCGGAGGGAGGAAGTACTTGCATTTGGCTGCTGGGCAGTGAGGTGGAGTATGTGAAAAATGTCCTTGAGCCCTGCGGAGAGGGGGAATGAAGCAGTCCTCCCCACTCCCACACTGGGGCACCTGTGCCATGACTTCACCAACTCTGGGATAGAGTGATTTCAGGTTGTGACAAGGGGAAGGAAAATGATAAATCAAGTCAAAAAAACAACCTCTTAGATACCTCTGAGGCCCTGAAAGAGATCTATCCCTCAAAAGTACAGCCCTGTTTGAAGGCAGAACAGCAATGGAGGCAACAGTGACTGAAGGGCATTGTAATCGTAAGCTTATCTGCATATGACTTCTGCATTTTTGAAGTTTAACAAATTGTGAATCACCTGGGACACGGAAAAACTAAGGACTTTGGGCCATACTTGACAAGAGTGGCTCTTTTGACTTTCACATCAGAAGGCAGAGCTACTTTAACCCTTACCCTCTCTCTTAGAATCAATACTACTGTGTATTAATGAGTGTCTTAAAGACTTTTATTCATGACCCACTTATGGAGTGGAGTAAACCATTAAAAGGGAGTTCAAAAGCACTATTGAATGAAACAAAGTTGTCAATGAAAAGGCCAAGACTCATGCTCTTGACATTGAGCAACGACTACAAGGTGTAATCAAAGCTAGGAATAGAGTAACAGGGTTACCCCTATCTATTGAAGGACACGTGCACTACCCCATTCAAGAAGCAACTGATGAAACCTTGTGCCAGATGTACCTTGGTTGGACTCCGTATTTGTGAAATGGAACTATTACAAGTTAATAACCTCTTTTGGCTCCAAAGTTGCTGTTACTACGACTCATTACCAGATTGCTACATTTATTTATTACTGTTCTAGAAGAGAAATTGCTGTACTTTCTTCCCAGGAAATGGTATTTGTTAATAGAACACAAAGATAAAGTATATATATTCAGATGTAAAATTTCCTTAGAAAAATGTATTATCACACACATATCCTGAGATATATATGTGTATGTTTTGTGGGTGGGTGTGTATATATACAGAGATTGATTTATGGAGAAATAGTATCTGAAAAATGATACTGTAATAACATTTTGAGTCTTAATACAATGGCTATATCTCAAATTGATTCTAAGGCAGTGGTAAGAGCTAGGCAATGAGAGTTAAGGGACCTGCCCAGAGTCACATGGCTAGGAAATGTCTGAGATCAGGCGTGAACTGTGAAGATGGGACCTGCCCATTTTTAGATTTAATTATCAAAAGTGTAAATACCCCACTTATATTTGAGTGGGGGAAGTCAGTAACCCACATGTGTGAAAGTTGGTGACAAATCAGAATAGACCGACTTCCCCCTGGGCAATTGGAAGTAATGCAAAAGCACTTTTAAAAAGGAGTTATAACTTCCTGTGGGGACTTATTCTTAGTTCTTTGGAGTTTGAGTTGGAAACTCATTAAGAATCTGCTTACAAGACCTGAGACCTTGGACTTGGTGAGACTGTTCTTAAATCTCCCTTTGAACTACCATGTGGTGAGTGAAAAGACTGACACTTCCTGGATTTTTTCTGAAGATACTTTCCTCTTGAGAGAGGCTTTAGAACTGAAGGCCCTAGGTTCAAGGCTGAGGACTAATTAGCCCTGCCCAGAATGAGTCAGGGGCCAGAGCAAAATACTTAGTGTGTTAGGTTATATATCTTGCCCTATCCTCTGATTTTCTTTCCCTTTCTCTTCCTATTTGTAAATAAACTACCATAAGTCATTCTGACTTGAGTCTTTTATTTGGAATTTTATTAATCAATTCCTGGTAACCAAAACTCTTAATATTCAGTCTAACCATAATTTTTACCATTTACAGAACCCAGGACTTCCCATCTTTAGGGCTGGCTCTCAATCCACTGAACCACCCAGCTGCCCAAATATTTTTTTTTTTAAGGATAGAACCATATCAAGAATATGGAAATAAGTCTTGATCGATGTTAAAACCAGTGGAAATGTGTGTTGGCTAGGGGTGTGTGTGTGTGTGTGTGTGTGTGTGTGGGGGCGGTTGAAGGGGAAAGTAAAAACATGAATCATGTAACCATGGAAAATTTTTCTAAAAAATAGAACCAAGAGGGAGATTCATAGTAAAAATGGGGATCATCTAATAGATTGTTAGAGAAAGTTGGAAAAGGAGATGGAAAGAATATTGCGCTTCTCATGTGCCAGGCACTATGCACAGCACTTTACAGGTTTTGTCATTTGATACAACCCACCCTGGGAAGTGGTTGCTATTTTTCATTTTTCAACAACCCATTTTTCAGATGAAACTGAAGTAAAGAGGTGAAGTGACTTGCCTATCATCTTATCATTGCTGAGACTAAATTTGAACTCAAGTCTTTCTGATTCCAGGCCAGGCACTCCATCCTTTGTACCAACTCCCTAAATATATTGGGAAGGCTTTGGAAAGAGCTACCCTTTTCAAGTGAAAGATGATGTCTGAATGATGAGAGTTGAGGATTGGAGGAAATAGATAAAATCAGGAATCATAATCAGCCTTAATTTTTTCCCAGTAAAGTATTGAAACAAAATCCCATGTGAGCCATCTAACTCCCCCCCCACCCTTTTTTCCCCCCCTTAGTGATGTCCTGGAATATCTCACCATGTAATAGATTTTCCTAAGGCCCACCCCTTCTCTTTGTATAACTGCAGTGCTCAGCAGTGTCTGGTATATATATGTACATGTTTCTTTCCTTTCCCAAAATCCCTTTAATTTTTTGTTGGTGGAGGGTAATTAAATTTTTTTTTGCTTTTTAATTGGAAATTTTTAAATAGATTTCCAGGTATCTTAGCCCTTAATTCCTCTCCCCACACCATTGGATACATCATTTGGCAGATATGTATGTGTATATATATATATGTACATATATATCTTTCGTGTTTCCACTTTTCAATTTTTCGTTCTCAGGTGGACATTCAAAAGGTATTCAAATATTACATCTGTAGCTATGTTTTCTTGGTTCTACTCATTTCACTCATAATTCTTTCCAACTTAAAATAATTTAAAATCATCTGGGCTGGGGCTCTGAACTCCACAGGTTTGGAATTTCAAAGGGTAAAGGCTGGCTTGTACCTCTGCTCAGGCAGGGTCTTAGGGTCTGGATGTTGGCTTGGGCATAAGTTCCAAACCTCAGAGGGCAGATGTGGGATGGTGGGGTGGTGGTGGCTCACTCTTCCCTCTTTGCTATAGGTTCTTGCTGACTGCTCTCACCTCCATACTCCAGATGTTCTTTGCCTACCTTTTTGGGGTTTTCTTCAAAGTTTTTGTCTCCTTGTTGGTTCTTTCACTCCTGTATTCATTTTGTGGCAATATTTTAATCTTGGTCAGAGAGGATTCTCATGGTGGCACATAGCTGCTCTGGATTATTCCACCATCTTGGCTCTACATCCCTGGAAATGATCCTAGTCATTCTCCAATTGATGTGCATCCCCTGAATTTCCAGTATTTACCACCATAAAGAAAGCTGCTCTAAATCTTTTGGAACATATAAAAGTTCCTTCTTTGCCTCTTTATCTCCTTGGGAAATAGACCCACTCACTAAGATTTTCTAAGCAATTGATAGATGACCATTTATTTATGTTGTAGAGGGGAAATCTTGTCCCAGGATAGATTTGCGGTGCTTCTCCAACATTCAGAGACTGAAAGATTTGTGTCACAGGATCTTCTTTGATCTTCAGAGAATTCCAAAGCTGAAAGCCATCCTATATAGTCCAGCCCCTAAGTAATAGCTTCTAGGAAATAACAACACAGGCTATAAATGGATTTTGTTTAGAGGTTTAATGAGTGGACACCTACTAACTCCCAACACTCCCTGTTCCACTGTTATATGTCCAACAAGGAGGCACATGGAATTCTATCTTCCATGTTTGTGCCTGAGGAGAACTCTTGAGAACTGTATTGCATCTTGCTCTACTTATTAAATTAGCAACCTTAAGTTGATCGATGTAAATGTAAAAAAAATTATTTCTGACAAAGTATTAAGTTTTTATCTTTAAGTGGCAGCACCTTGGAGAACAAAGAGAACATTTGATAGAACTTTAAATGTTAAAATTAAGGAACCATTCTTAACATCAGTAAAATTTTTATTTTAATTAAATGCATTTCCACAAGCTGTTTCTAAAGCCAGTGCAGAAAAATACCAAAATTCACCCAGAAGACATAAGTACTTATTTACACCCTTTCATCATTTCTGTTAGAGCATCAAAATTCCACCTGAAGATATATTGAAGTGTGAAATCTTTAATGTATATTTTTCCTCAGTTTTAATTAGATGCCTAATAATTAAGGTGCATTTTAAAAATAAAAAAGTGAATAGAATTTCAAATTGTCATAAGTTTATGATAAATGGTATTAAGTAACAGTGATAAATTTATTAAAGGCAAGTAGCACGATAAAAGCTGTCGAATTTTCACTTGACTAAAATTATTTATGTAAGTTATAATATTGCAACTACTAACCAGAGTTAAACTTGACCAATGAAATCAACACACATTTGGTTCATTACAGAGAAATTTTTCAATAGCATTAAAGCATTTAAATAGTGGCAACGATTTATTTTTATATTGACCTTAAAAAAATTAGAAACATAATTTAATGAAGTAACTCAATATAAAAGCTGTCTCTCAATATAACTGATAAGCTCTAATCAAATGGCTAACATATACTGAAAATCATTCCCTTCATTGCTGGAGACTATTGTGGGAAACCAGATGCCTGGCCAATATACTTAATCTGCACCAGAAAGCAATGGAGATAAGTTTTCTACAACCACAGCCAGCCACAAAAAGTTTCAGAACTGATAAATCAGAGAGCAAATCATCCTGTACAAAAAATTATAATTTGAATCTTAAGGGAAAAAAGGATGAATTTATTCTCCAATTAACCAATTTAATAAACCTAAAACTGCGAAGTAGGCTTTAATATTTCTGGGCGCACCTAAATAGATTAACTAATAAAATTGTATACAAGGAAGTTGGGTGTGTTGCAGTATTTGGTTGCAAATGCTTTGCCATCTGGTGTTGGGTCAGAAAACGCTATTTCATTTGTACTCAAAAAGCAGCCAAACATGAAGCAATTCCTGAAATAGAGGGGGAAAAAAGATGTTAATGGTAAAAACTTACATTATTTATCAGATACTAAAGGAAATTATTTCAGCAGGATCACAAAATCAGTGGGAAAGCACATCAGAGACCATCTAACCCAAGCTTTATCTTTATTGGAATCCCCTCTACAATAGCCTCACCAAGTAGCTATATACTTTTTCTCAGCCTTCTAGTGAAAAGAACCCACCACCTCCTGAGAACCCATTCTCCTTCTGGATAGATGTAACTGTAAAGTTTTTCCTAGCTCTGAAGTGGGCCGAGAAGAAATGGAATTGTAAGCTGATGCTGGATAATTTGTAGGAATAGGAGATAAGGATTGAATAAGCAATTCAAACTCAAAAATATTTCAAAAAATCAATTTTAAGCAAATTTCAGCATTTTTAGTCAAAGTGCATTCTTGGAGTAAAAGTAACTTATCTGAATTACACACCCCTTTTTGTACTATTCTTAACCTTTCTCTGTCAAAGGAATTGATAGCAATACAATGACCACAAATGAGACAATCTACCAGAACAGATTGTATTTCATTGCCATACAATTTTAAAGTAGTGGGAAGAGGGCAGTTAGATTCTCTTCATCAATTAATACTTACTGGGAATGCAATTGGCATTTTGTTTAAATTTTTTATATATGAAAAGCCAATTAAATTTAAATCTAGTTATTCAGTTTTTAGACTATATACATTTTGTTTAAAAAGCAAAGCAAAAATATGGATCCCTGAGACTCTCTTCAGTTCTGTCAGGAGGCCTGACTTGTACTTAAGGCGGCTCTACATCCATAAAAACAACCAATCCCATTAGGCAGTATACTGACCTGGCCTCCTTGTTCTTCACCTAGCCCAGAGGGAAGAGCAGACCTGATCGGGAGTGTTTACAAAGTGGAGCTTGTCTAGCTTGGGCTGCCACACAGCCAAGAAAGTGAAAGGCCTGGGGAAATCCCCCTGAATCCAACCCCATTTCCCGCCCCTCTCCAACCTTTTCTCTGCTCTCCTTACCGGACAGTATCCACTAGGCGACGGGCAATGCCCTTTCTTCTCATCAGGCTAAAGACCCAGATCCTACTGATCCCACAGAGTGCTGGTTCTGGGGTGCTTGAACATTGCCAGGCTCGCTGGTTGTCAAACGTTTGATGGTTTGGAGAGTCTGGACTAGCTGGTTCAGAGAGGACTCGGAAGGCCTGTGACATAAATAGCTTTTTATAGCCAAACGTGTAATTAGAGGAATATTTCTGAGATGTTAAAAATTAGGATAACTGACACTTGTAAAGCTATATTAATAAAAAAAATTAAGATTTGCTAAAATTATCTAATTTGATTTTCATAACAGTTTTGAGAGATAGCAGATATCCCCATTTTACAGATGAGGAAACAGAGACAGAAAGAAGTTAAGTGACTTCCATTATACCACCTTGGGGCTTCATTTCTTTCTTTCATTTAAACTAGAACATCCAATAATAAAAAATAATAAGTAATACTAAATGATATCAGAGGTCTCAATTTTATTACAAAAGCTGCTGGCTCCATTGGCTATATGAAAAAATAAATCAACTTGGCCTTTTGTTCCAATCCCTAAGTTAAATGACAACCATATCAGCTGATGTTTACACCAAGGTTAATGCCCCAAAATTAAGTTTTGAAAGAAGTCAGAGACAGGAAGAGTTAAGGAATGAGTGCAAAGTACATTTCAGGAATAGGGGACAGGCAGGGCAAAAACACAAGAGACAGGAGATGAAATGTGTATTATTCTCCTTCAGGCATTCAAGAAGCCTGGAGAAATAGGAGCCAAGTAGTGAAAAGTCTTAAATGCCAAACAGAGGCATTTGTATTTGACCCTATTAGAAGGACGTGGATATTGCTGGAGTAACTAGTAGAATGATGTGGTCAAATCTGTGCTTTAGGAAAATCACTGGCAGCTCTGGGAGGGAGAGATTCAAGGAGAGACTTAGAGGCCAAAAGATCAATAGAACATAGTAACAATGTGGGAAAAGTTCTGATGGTAATGAATTAAGGTAATTTTCAGAAATAATAAACCAATAATTTTAAGTTCAATCAGACTTCAGACATTTTTTATTTAATTTTACAGATCATATTACAAGTCTGAAAGATAAACACACGTACCTGTTTGATTGGCTCAGCAATTAAGCATCCAATTACTTTCTTTTCATCAGATATGTAGAGGAAGGTTTTCATTTTGCTTGGACAGTTTGGGATAACTTGTTTAAATCCCAATTCATTATCTACAAGTTCACAGACATCTTCTGCCTATCAAAAGTTGAGACACCAAGAAAAGTCAAGTTAACTATTAAAATGTGAGCTCTGTACAAAAGTGCTTCTTAGAAATAAATCATGTGGTTTTTCTTGTCTTCCCTCTTGAATGTGACAAAGCCTGTTAGAGAAGGAATGACATTCTCTCTCCTATGCACCCCAAAGCCCAGATCCACGAGTCATTATCTCACAATGAAAAGTGTTATTTTTTTTAATGACTAAAAGTCTGGGAAAGCAAGAAGCATAGCTTAACTCCATATGTTTGTCCTTTGTCAAATACCTCAGTTAAATTTTACTAACTTCACTGTAAATAAAGACTGTCACCCCCAATATGTTACTGAGCAAAGTTATCATTTTACAGTTAGAAAATAAAACTGGGTTGTGTTTTCTTTTCTTTTTTAAACCCTTACCTTCCATCTTGGAATCAATATCATGTATTGGTTCCGAGGCAGAAGAGTGGTGAGGGCTAGGCAATGGGAGTGAAGTGACTTGCCCAGGGTCACACAGCTAGGAAGTGGCTGAGGTCACATTTGAACCCAGGACCACTCAGTGAATCCAGGACCACTCAGTGAATCCACTGAGCCACCCAACTGCCCTCTGTGTGTTTTCTTGAAGAAAAAAATAAAGGGTTTTTAAGAGGTGAAAATGTTATACCTTTCGAATGGCATATTTTGGATCACCAGGAAGCACCAATATAATTTTGCCATCCCAAAACGTTGCTACAATACGTTCTTTCTTCCAGCCCTGCCAAGAGAAAAAGTTCTAATTAATGAAAGGGAAGATTAATGAGTCTGTTTTCCATTTCAATAATAAGCTATTAAAACAAACCGCTCTGGAAACTGTACATGTCTTTATCAATATGATTAATCCTAGAATATTTACAGAACTAGAGATGTTTATGGAAGAATATACCTAGGCCTTAGTGAAAATCAGAAGCCCCAAGGTTCACTCACCCCCACTGGCCATTAAGTGGAGGCCCCATTTAGCATGGATTCAGCTCCTAAGTACACTTACATTAATCTGCAGTGTTTTGTGGTTGGAAAAATTCTTATAGTACGAAAAATTCTTATAGTACCTTCAGTGATTATATGTTCTGAAATACCTTGGGGAAGATTGCACCTTCAAACTGCCAACGAACCCCTCCATCACTCCAGAGAGAAGCTCCCTGTGCCACACCTTCACCAACATGGCCTTAGGGGGAGGTGAGGGCTAGGAAAACTTGTGTGCTTATTATTTCTAGGAGAGGGCTTTAAGAGAGGAGATGATAATGTGAGTGTGAAACCCCTACCCCTTTATATCAACATTAGCTTTTATGAATATTTTAATAACATAATCTTTAGTCTTGAGTTAATAGTCAAATAATATAGTTTGTATTATAAACATTAGCTAAGAAAAAATACAGTTTAGGGTGGTATCAAATCTTGTTTATTGTCACTTTGACCGTAAGCCTATAACTCAAGAGTTTCCACTTAGCCCACCACACCCCTCTTTTTTGCTGACTCCTAGTATTTCATAATTGTCAGCAGAAAAACAATTAGCCCCCAACCCCTTATTGCAGAGGCCTTGGAAAGGTCAGCTATAATAATAGACATAACTTACCACCCATAATGATTTTTACACTTTCTAGCTTAATCAGCACTTGCATCATTAAGAAAGGCCTATGTGAAAGATTTTATATTTTGAGTGTATTTTCTGTCACTGTGTCATCAGATTTCTTGGCATATATAGAAAAGGCTATTTTCTATGGCTCAGGGACTCTGGTTCTGATCTTGACTAGAGTCCAGCTTTATTGGGAAATTGGCCTCCTCTCAATAAAGCTATTTAGCTTAGAGTTTTGTACTGATGTGATAAATTTTTTGCCACACTAATTTCCATTATACACTTACATCTTGAGTTTTGTTTTCCTGCAAAACTTTGCTTTTTCCTGTCTATGTATGGGAGAGGCATACCTTCCATTTTATGTCAAATTTTACCCATCGAAAGTCACCATTATCAGCATAGCATACTTATAAACCACTTCATACCACTGCCTGGCTGAATTAAAAAGAATACAAAGAGAACTTCCTCAAACTCCTGGAGAAAATTTCCATTTTGTCTTGTGTTATTTAAAATTACTGGGGTTCTATTTTGGAAGTATTGAGCCTCAAGATATGTAGTGTTTGACAAACTTCCTGTGGACATGTGGGGGACCTTGGAACTACATTTCCTGTGGCCCAATGGGTTTCCTGTTTTGGATGACGTCTTCAAGGTAAAGGACGTCTTTAAAATATTGGGAAGTGGCTTTGAACTTCCTCTTGGCTACCTGAGCGGGCGCTTTGATAGGAAGTAGCCAAAGGGAATAGGAGGTAAGGACTGGTGGGCATTTTGAATAGATCTTAACCAGGCAAGTGGTCAATTAATTCTATCAACATGACTTTAATTAAAATCTTAATTTCCCTCATAATATCAGCCTTTATCATTTTTGAAAATAACAGTCTGGAGACAAAGCAATTTTCATCCTTACTCTCATACTGAACCATCCCTAAGGGTGGGGAAAGAGTCCATAGTGGGTAAGAATACTCTAATGGGGGGACAAAAGGGTAATCTAGGAAGAGTGGGAAAAAGAGGACACTGAGAAAGGCCAGGAGAAACTACTATACAAAGGAAGAAGACGACTCTTCAGAGAAGATAAAAGCAGAAAATAAAGAGAAAGGCCCAACAGGAGAGTAGAAAGTGAGAAAGATAAATTAAAAAAAAAAAAAAAAAAAAAAAAAGAACAATGCCAGGAGCAAGGCTCCCAAGCTCTTCTACCCATTCTCTTCTTATGCAAGCTGGGTGACTCCCTTTGACTACAAATTCATGCTCTCTTCTCCATTATTCTTAGGTCTGGGTGTTTTATAAGCAGAGCTTTTTTTTAGGGTCTATTAGATTCCCTCCCTTTATGTACTCCCTGCCCCCCTCCCCCCTCCTTGGTTTTTCCCTTCTGCTTTTCCCTGTAGTGTAAGATAGAATCTGTTACCCCAATGGATCTAGCTGTTCTTCTCCCTCAGAATTGATTCTTCTGAGAGTAAAGTTTAAGTATTACCTATTAACATTCTCTTCCTCTCCTTCTTATAATAGTATTCTTCCCCTCCCCTTCCCATATGCCTCTTTGTGTGGCATAGATTATGCTATTTTTCTTACTTAAGTTTCTCTTGGTACCATCTTCTATTCCCCCACCCCTTTTCTTCCTTCCTTTTGTGGGAAATATAAGTGTAAGGTAATGGGGTCACCAGGGATATTATAATAAACTAAGGGGTTTGTGGGAACACACTTTGGGATTTAAGAGAGATTAGACTTGGACATTGAAGACTTGTATTGAAGACTTGCTACTCCTAACTGACAAATAACAGTCAACTGTCACTCTGGCCAGAGGCCTTGAATTCAATAGACAAGGCAACAGGATAAAACTGGGTTTTAATTAGAAACAACTAAAAGGAGGGATAGGAATGACTACTCTAAACCCTTAACACGTAATAACAAAACCCACAGGGAAAGGGAAGGACTTATTCTACTCTAACTTAGTGATCTAAACTAACAGGGCCCAAGGAGCTATAAATGGAGTCTCTGGGTTTTTGCCTCAAACCTGGAACCTGCCAGGCTTGGGTACAGCTAGGGCTTTGTGGCTTTGGGATTCTCACTGCAATCCACTGATGATCTCTGGATGCCAGGAGTCAGGATGGTCTCAGGAACCAAGTAGTGAGGGTTTTGCTTGAAGCACTGTCCTCCAGTTCTCAAACTTCGCCTCCTCCCTTGGCTCTGTACATTTGTCCTTTTGCTAGATGCCACACTCAGGATCCCAGCGGAAAGCAAGAAACAGGGTGTCCTTTGCTTTGAGGTCTCCCAGGCTGGCAACAGTTTCTTGCCCACCACTAATGGAGTCCACACTCAGGGCACAGACTTCCTCCTCCTTCATTCCAACCTGAAATTCCCAGCTCTAGCTCCTTCCTACTAGGTACAACTTAATTCCTAATAACTAGCTAATCTAATCTTACTCATAACACTTTCCTGTATCATCTTAGACTACTTAGTACTCCAACCTTTCTCCATGTATAGTTCTTCTAATTACTATAATAGTGAATACAATTTTTGAGAGTTACAAATAACATTTTTCCATATAGGAATATAAGTAATTTGATCTTTTTGAAGTCCTTAAAGGAGAACCTTAAAAAAATTTTTTTTCTTTCCCCTTTCTTATTTACCTTTTTATGTTTCTCTTGGTTTTTGTGGTTGGATATCAAACTTTCCATTTAGTCTTAGTCTTTTCTTTGCAAATACTTGGAAATATATTTTGTAGAACGCCCATATTTCCCCTGGAAATATAGTCAGTTTTTTTTAAAACCCTTGTACTTCGGTGTATTGTCTCATAGGTGGAAGATTGGTAAGGGTGGGCAATGGGGGTCAAGTGACTTGCCCAGGGTCACACAGCTGGGAAGTGGCTGAGGCCGGGTTTGAACCTAGGACCTCCTGTCTCTAGGCCTGACTCTCACTCCACTGAGCTACCCAGCTGCCCCAAATATAGTCAGTTTTGATGGGTAGGCAATCCTTGGTTGTAGACCCAGTTCTCTTGCTTTTCTGAATATCATATTCCAAGCCTTGTGGGTCTTGAAGTGTGGAGACTGCCAGATCCTGTGTAATCATGATTGGTGTTCCTTGATATCTGAATTGTCTCTTTCTGGCTTCTAGTAATATTTTCTCCTTGACTTGGAAGCTTTTGAATTTGGCTATTACATTCCTGGGGGTTGTCTTTTGAGGATATAGTGTAGGGGGTGTTCTATGGGCTCTTTCAATGTCTATTTTGCCCTCTTATTCAAGTTGTCTCTTCTGGATCTGTCATCTTCTCATTGAGACATTTCATGTTTCCCTCTATTTCGTCAGTCTTTCTTTCTTTTTTTTTTAACCCTTGTACTTCAGTGTATTGTCTCATAGGTGGAAGATTGGTAAGGGTGGGCAATGGGGGTCAAGTGACTTGCCCAGGTTCACACAGCTGGGAAGTGGCTGAGGCCGGGTTTGAACCCAGGACCTCCTGTCTCTAGGCCTGACTCTCACTCCACTGAGCTACCCAGCTGCCCCCTATTTCGTCAGTCTTTTGACTTTGCTTTATTAATTCTTGCTGTCTTGTGAGATCATTGGCTTCTACTTGCCCAATTCTAGCCTTTAAAGACTGGTTTTTTGGCTATAATCTTTTGGTTTTCCTTTTGTCTATCTGGCTCTTCATGGCTTCCAGCTGGCCATTTCTGGTCTTCAATTTGCTTATCATTTCATTTGATTTCTGAACCTCAATTTCCAATTGCCATTTTCTGCCTTTTAAACTGTTTTCTTTTTGAACTATTTCCCACTTTTCTTGCCAAATCTCTTCCACCTTTCTCATGATCTCAGATTGGAACTCTTCAAGGGCTTGTGACCAATTTTCATTTTTTTGGGAGGGTTTGTATGTGTTTACATGTTTGTCCTCCTCTGCTGTCTGTTCTGTATTCTGGATTTTTTTCTATGTAAAAATTATCTAGAGTTAGTGAATTTTTCTTGCTTCTTTTGTTGGGTGGTTTTTCTTGAGCCTTGCTAGCCATTACTCTGTGCTTCCCTCAGAAGTCTGGGTGAAGAGGGCAGGCTCTCTGTGTAAGGAGCTATGGAGCAGTTTTTGCCTGAGGCTACTTTTTGAGTCTGTGAGTGGTTTCTGCTGTGTGCCGCCCCAGCCCCATTCCCCTCTCTGCACCCAAGGAGTGCACTCTTCAGCCTCCTGGCATTTCAGGTCTAGCTGCTCTCAGGGGTGCTCTCAATCCACTGCCAAGAACTTAGAGGTTGTTCCCCACTGCTTTAATTCTAGGACGCTGGCTATGAGTCCTGCACCATGGGTGGGGTAGGGGAGGGTTTGATCAGCTCGCAGTTTGGTGGGAGTTAATTTACCCCCTTATAGTGTGGAAATGCCCAACTCCCATGTACCTTTGATACTGCACCCTTTTGTGGAGTCCCTTTGCTCATCTGAACTTGGCCTTTTTGTTTTTTTTGAGGTATTGTACAGGTCAGTAGTGGGGTGGGTAAAAGTTCTGCAACTACTCTGCAGCCATCTTAACCCGGAAGCACAAGCAGAGCTTTGTTAAGAGGCAACAGAGCAAATCAAGATGCACAAACCCTTTAAGCCAAAGAGGCCAAAGACCAAAAAGTCTCATGTCTACCCAAATAGTCAGAAAGGCACCTTTTGTGTTGGCAAAGGATTAGAAAAAAAATGAGATGGCACCTCAGAAGAATAGCTGAACAGATTGTAAGAGTCTGTGGATGTAAGAAAATTGGGCTGTACTATAAGAAGTAATGATTATGGGGCTTAGACTAGGGGTGCTGGGTTAAAAATCAGGCCTCAGACACTTCCTGGACAAGTCATTTAACCTCCATTGCATAGCCCTTACTGCTCTTTGCCTTAGAACAATACATAACAGGTTTAAAAACAAAAAACAAAAAACAAAGACACCCACATATACAAAACATATTTGTAACACAATGGGTAACTATTTATTGCTGAAAGCACTATTAAAGAAAGGCAAGGTCAGACTTGCTTGTGACTTACCACATATTTAATTCCTTCCAGGAATCTCTGGTGATAATGGGCGTGTTGTTCTTCATCCTCAGGGTTGGCTGCTGTATAGATCATGCCACAGGACTTGCATACGGTGGCACCAAAATGCTTCTGACCTGCGTCCTATAATTAAAAGAAAGGATAACAAGAGTGAAGCTTTAGCTATAGAGAATTCTAAACTAAGGTCTCATAAAGGTACTGATCCAAACTGTATCTTAAGTTAGTCATGATTCATCACCACGTAGAATGCCAAAACAAAGGATGCTGTGATGCCAGGAAAAGGTCTAAGAAGGCATCTAAAATAAATGAAGGGGAAGCTAAGTAGTTCAGTGGATATAGGTTTGGGGAGAGAAGATCCTGGGTTCAAATCTGATCACAGATTCTTCTTAGCTGTGTAACCCTGAGCAAGCCACTTAACCCCAATCATTTAGCCCTTTCTGTTCTTCTGCCTAAGACAAAAGGTAAGATTAAAAAAAAAAAAACCCTATGAGATAATATGAAACAGATTCTGATTTCAGGGTATTTCCATTTCTATTCTAAGGCAGTACAGAATTGTAGAAAGAGTGGTAGCTTTAGAATCAGAAGACTTGGGTCTGAATCCTGGTTTTTGCCATTTATTTATTACTAGTATGACTTTGGACAAGTTGTTTTTGATTTGAACTCTCACTATGTTTTAGTAATAACTCCAGGAAAGAAGGTCAAGTGACTTGCCCAGGATTCCATAGGAGGCATTTGAGACCAGAGTTGAACCCAGCTCCTCCCAGCTCCATGTCTAGTGCTCTATTCGTAGTGTTACCTAGCTGCCTCAAGACTGTTACATCTGAAAAATGAGGAGACTGGACTAGAAGATCCTTTTCAGCTCTAAATCTATAATCTATAAATTATTCACACACAAGCTGCCAAGCCTCCAAAATGAATGATCTTCTCTGAACGTAACTTGTTTTATTCTAAGGGATCATAGTATAAAATTTTGGTAAGCTCTTCTAGTAGAAAATGAGTTCTGGTAGGCCCTATCAAACTATCACCTGAGGGCCAACGTGAACATGGCCTCCCCCTACCCCATCCCTTTACCTTCAAGGCTGAAAGGAAATTCTTGGTTCTCTTTGTATTTTCTGTAATTGCCCCTATTTAGTATATACCTCACTAGATTGTTGAGGACAGTATTAACTCTCCTTTGTCTACTTTTGAATTAATCAACAAAAGCGAATACACTCATACTTAACCCTAAAATAAGGGAAACTCTTACTACAGGAGTTTGCATCTCCAAAAGGAAGATTGCAACCCACGTGCTCAATAACATGCAAATCCAAACTGGATGACAACTCAGAAACATGTGAATAATTAACACCTTTAGAGGTGACAAGTCAATCCTACAGACACTGCCCCTGGGCAGGGCTAGACAGTTTGGAAACTGTGATTGGCCCCTATGAAGAGGGGCAGGAACAGGAAACCACCATAAAAGCCATGAACTACTTGGGTTGAGTCAAGTCTGGTCAAGTTGAGTCTAGTGGAGAGTTTCTCCTGGAGACAGTCTTAGAGGGAACTTCACTGGAGACTGCAGCTTGGATTCTGACTCTGGGTTAGTGAAAAGGGCTGACTAGTTTCCTAAGAAAACTTCCTTCTTGGAGGAGGCCTCATATAGGTATTTTCTCTAACCTTTCTCACATCTCTCTACTTTATTGTTTCCCCTCTATTTTGTAAATAAACTTCTGATTTGAGATAGAGTAACTCCAGCAACCATGTTATTTCACATAATTTAAGTCCAACCACTAAATTTAACCTTTATAAGTCTTATAATCAGTACTGTGTATTGTTTCTAAGGCAAAAGAGTAGAAAGGGCAATGGGAGTTAAAAGAATTGCCCTGAGGGGGCAGCTAGGTGGCTCAGTGGATTGAGAGTCAGGCCCACACACAGGAGGTCCTGGGTTCAAATCTGGACTGAGACACTTCCCAGCCGTGTGACCCTGGGCAAGTCACTTAACCCCCATTGCCTATCTTTACCACTCTTCTGCCTTAGAACCAATACACAGTATTGATTCTAAGACGGAAGGTAAGGATTTAAAAATAAAAAAAGAATTGCCCAGGGTCACACAGCTAGGAAGCATCTGAGGCCAGATTTGAAACCAGGATCTTTCATCGCCAGGCCTG
This sequence comes from Gracilinanus agilis, assembly GCF_016433145.1. Taxonomy (NCBI): domain Eukaryota; kingdom Metazoa; phylum Chordata; class Mammalia; order Didelphimorphia; family Didelphidae; genus Gracilinanus; species Gracilinanus agilis. Next base: position 236,776,540 of record NC_058131.1, on the reverse strand, counting down.
GCTCTCTATCAACTGGGCCTCCTAGCTGCCCCCTTAACCTAGATAAGGCCTTAGCAGTTACTATATTAACTCATGTTCTACATATTAATCTTCCAAAAAGTTTTACTAAATCTAAAAAGATAATGAGATGAAAATTCAGCATAGACAAGCTCATTCATTGGAGGAAGAAAACTTTGATTTTAATTCCTGTCCTGAAAGACATCTGCCATTTTCCAACAAACTGGTCCTTAGTGTTACTACCTATGATCATAGTATGGAATTTCTCATGTATTTATTAAATCTGATTAGTAAACACAAACTTTAGTCATCAACCTGCCACCGAAATAAGCAACAATTTCCTATAGAACAACATAAACAGGCAAATAAGACTTGGTTTTATCCATGAAGCTGACATAACCATTAGATTATAACAAAAATTGGCAATATATAGTAAATGTAGTGTAAAGTATATTATTGCAAAACAGGGTAGACTACTTAGTCACTGGACTGAGGAGATCAGACATTATGGACTTTTAATTTACTCACAATAATGAACTGGTCTTTCAGCTGCTTGTTTAATTCTCTGCTGTTTTTGTTGGCCTTCTGTACTTGGAGCTCTTTCAAGACATTTGAAGACTCATTCATGGTTGTGCCAGATCCTAAAGATGATGCTTCTTCCAGAAAAGCTAAAGAACTTAGAACAGAAACATATCCACATGAGCTTCAGTTTTAGTTAACATGCTGTTATTTTGTAAGAAAATTAAAATGCCAGAAGAAAAATTAGTAATATGTATATACTATAGCTGACCAGTAGTTGAAAAGAGATCACAATTTTTGGCTTTATCAATGCAAACAAGTAGCATTTTCTAATCTCTTAGGCTTTGAGGCACAGTGAAGATTATCCCTGGTGTAGTCATAGGAAGCCAGGGACCGTTAATTAAACTATCACCACACTTGTCCTAACATCTTAGACTTCTTTCTTCACTACATCCCAATCCTTAGCCACCTCATTTCATGTTCAATACAAACACAACTCCAAAAGATACATTTGCTGGCTGACCCTTGAATTTACACTAGTTTCCCATTTCCTCAGTGCCTTTAAGGACATTTTTCCTTAGCATAGCCAAAACTAGTACTAATTCAGGCACTTGTGCTATCTGGGCCAAGTTTGAAGACAGAAGACCTTCAGGTTAACCAGTTCTATATGAGCCTTCACTGCCATACATATGAGCAATCTAGTATCACAAAATAAAGACCTGTGCACCAGAGACAGCAGAATTTATAAAATAGTTACTGTCTGTGCTTTAACAATACCAGCCTCTCCTTCCATGTTCACAATGGGCCTCCTTCCCAATGTCTCTCTGGCAGGAGTGCCACTTTTAGTTTCCCAAGCTAGAAACTTTGGCATGAAGTTTGAAAAACTTTTTTCTTTACTTCCTATCCAAAAGGTCAAGTTCCTCTTATTTTAAAGTATCTCTCTTTTCCATTTCTATTGCTCCTCCTTCTAGACAAGTCCTCATCATTTCACACTTCGAATGGCAGAATACCCATGGGCTTGTCTTCCTGATGCTAATCTTCCCTATCCTACATCTTGTCAGACTAATTTTTCCTTTCCCTAACTCTTACCTTCTGTCTTATTTATCATCAGACTGAAGAGTGGTAAGGACCAGGCCAGTGATGGGCAACCTTTTGAGCTTAGTGTGTCAAAATTCACCAAAAAACTGAGCATAACTTGGGTGGTGTGTCACTTTTGAGAAAAAAAAACCATAATTCTGTGATATTTAGTGTTTAAATAACAAAAATGTATAATTATAATATATAACTGTATTTAATAAACCAAAATAGGTAAATTAATAAAGGTAGAATTGTCATCTACAGTGCACAGAGTGTCTACACTACACTACAGCCTATGTTTCATCCTCAGCATGTGGCCCCATACTTCTCTGTTTGCAGCCATGTATCATCAAAAATGGTTAAGTGTGCCAGTAGTGACCCACGTCATAGGTTTGCCATCACTGGACTAAGGCAACTGGGGTTAAGTGATTTGTCCAGGGTCACATAGCTAGATAGTGTCTGAGGCCAGATTTTAACCGGGGACCACTTCTTGTCTTTAGATCTGGCGCTCAATCCACTGAGCCACCCAGGGCTGGACAAGATAAATTTTAAAATGCTATGGTCCTATGATTTCCTTTCCATTCTCCACAGTTCCCAACAGAACAGAAGATACAGTACTACTACTGATGATAAAAAAGTTAGCCTTTATATAAGGCTTCATGGTTGGCAGCACTTTTACAAACCTTATTTCACTCTGTCCTCACAACAAAGTCTTGGAGGCAGGTACTAGCATTATTATTTACATTTTATGGAAGAAAAAATGGATATAGATAGAAGTTAAGTGACTTGCCAAGGGTCCTCCTGACCCCTGGCCCAGTACTGTGTGCTATGGTGCCACTTTACTATTCTAATCAGAAGAACAGTTTCTGGAATTTGTTATTTGTATAATAAATCAGCCAGGTACTAGAAAGAAACTAGAAGCTCTAATGTCAAACTGAGAAATCACAAGATTATCAGCCAATTTTGATTCTCATGTTATTCATTATTAGCAAGTGAATAACTACTTATAGATAACTTTTTTTTTTTTTTAAACCCTTACCTTCCATCTTGGAGTTGATACTGTGTATTGGCTCTAAGGCAGAAGAGTGGTAAGGGTAGGCAATGGAGGTTAAGTGACTTGCCCAGGGTCACACACAGCTGGGAAGTGTCTGGGTCCAGATTTGAACCCAGGACTTCCTGTCTCTAGGTCTGGCTCTCAAGCCACTGAGCTATCCAGCTGCCTCCTTACAGATAACTTTTAATCCTAAGCTAGTCTTTTTTATTATGAAGCTATCTTTCAGTTTGCCTTCATAGAAGATTCATATGCAATACAAAACATGATTAGGAAGAATTAACAGGAAAGGTAAATTTGCTGCGAAATCTGTCAAGTAATGTATTCCAAAGGTAATTAGAATTATATTAATTAATATTAATCAATATAAAGTCATTGTGGTTTGTTACACTTAGTTTATGTAAATAGGGTGACAGGATTAATGGATTCCTTATTTCTAACAAAAGGACAACAAAATTAGAGGATATGAATTTCATCTCATGTTCTTCCTCTCCACTCTAGTGAGAAATATGTTCCTTAAATTAGATATTTTGAGACAAAGAGACAAGACCTAAGCTATCTATAAATTGGCTAAACTGTCTATAAATTAGAAGTTGGTATTAGGATATTAAAAAAGTCTTATCATACCTTTTATGGTTAATTGAAGTCGTACTAAAGATGGGATAAGTAACGGATTCAGGTGACTCTAAAGGAGAAAAGCATCAATAATTCACATTGTAAATGCAATTTCTATACAATATCAATCAAATCAAAGAACATTTGATTAGGTCAGAGGTTTAACTTCAACCTCAAGAAAGCTGGTTCCTAAACTTTAACCTGCCCTATAGGAAATACAAATTGCTAAGTATAATGTTTTAGGTTAATTCCTGCAATATTTTAAGCAATATTTTCTTACAAAAATTGTAACAAAAAACAAGGAAATTTTTTAAATATTAAATACCAACAGATATGTGAGTGAAAAATAGAACTGTTTTTTAAACCATTTAGTTTTCTATGTAGGTACGAAGGAAGTGCTTAATGTTTATTCACTAATTAGTGTAACATGATAAAAGGAAGCTATTTTACATTCCCTCTGAGTAATTTCCCCACTATTTCAAAGAAACTTTGGACTTAAAAAGGCCTTTTTCAAAGTCACTGTAAACGAGGGTGGTTATAGCACACTAGGTGTGTCTCCTTTGGCAACACACATGGGGGAATATGGACAGGAGATGCACAAGAGGGACAGGCATGGATGTATTACAATCTGCATCAGAACAGATTTATATAACTATTTATAAAATCCCTTTGTTGTATTTTCCAGAAACCATTTTATTTTAAATGGCATTTTCTATCTGTATATATTTCCTTAGTTTTGTTAAATATATAGAAATCATTTTTACTAGTTCATTTAGTATCTTGCTACTTTGATAAAATAATTCATTCATTTAGATTGGTTTACTAACATGTAAATTTAAGATCAACAACAAAAAATGCCATCATCTGCAAATGGAGGTAATTCTACTTCCTTTAAATTTTCCTGTATTACCACTTTTTTCTAAAATTATGTCAAATATTGATAATAGCTAGCATTTGAATCACTCTTACTATGTGCCAGGCACTGCTCTAAGTCACTTTATAGTTATGACATTTGATTTGAGATAGGTACTATTATGGTCCCCATTTCACAGATGAGGAAACTGAGGTAAACAGAATTTAAGTGACTTGCCCAGGGACACCCAACTCGTAAGTGTCTGAGACAGTATTTTCACCCTAATTTTTAATGGGGAAGCACCTAAAGTTTCTATTACAAATAATGTTAGCTCGTGATTTCAAATTGCTTTAAACCATGCTAAGAAAATATTCTTCTGTTCTAATGACATTTAGTGCCTTCAATAATAAAGGAATGCTATGTTTTAGCAAATGGGTTTCTGAGTTTATTAACACAGAAAAAAAGAAAGGACAGTTTCTATGATGGAAATAATGGGAAACTTTAGATTAGGGAATAATTCCATTGGAAGAGAGGAATGATAGAAAGGATATCTTGATATTCGACATTTTATATTTCAAATGGTTCAAAGAAAGAATAGGAAGGATTCCACAAACTAAAAAGCTCCATAGGGAAGGTCAATCCAGAAGGGACTGAAATGAAATTGTAAAGACACAAAAAAGTATCCATTCCAGGGGGGCAGCTGGGTGGCTCAGTGGATTGAGAGCCAGGCCTAGAGACGGGAGGTCCCGAGTTCAAATCAGGCCTCAGACACTTCCCAGCTGTGTGACCCTGGGCAAGTCACTTAACCCCTTTTGCCTAGCCCTTAATGTTTTTCTGCCTTGGAACCAAAACACAGTATTGATTCTAAGATGGAAGGTAAGGGTTTAATTTTTTTTTTTTTTAAGTATCAATTCCAATGAGAATGAAAATGGTAATTATTTAAAGTGAAGTCTTTAACTAGGAACAGATGTTAAAAGACATGGAGAGAACATGGAAGCAAGGGCAGATGGCATGGTTCATAAGAAAATTGAGAAGAGCCGAAATACAGAATGATTGGAACATAAGGAAAGCAACATGAAATTTATGCTGAAAAAAGGAAAACTCCAAAAAGGAAAGGACTATTACTCAGGGTAGATGAAACAGGCAGAAATGTCTAACTTTTATTTTGCTTCTGTTTTTTATGCTGAAAAGAATGATCTTGGGACTAGAAAAGAAAGCACAAAAATGTTTTAAAAGTGAGTTTATGTTCGGAGAGTTCCGGGTTAAGATGGCGGCAGAGTAAGAAGCAGCTCTTAACCTCTCCTGACCGAAACACACAAAACTCCTCAAGGGGACATAAAAACAAGTCCAGACGAACGGAGGAACCCCACAACAGGGCACAGCGTGGAAGGTACGTGGAATCGAGACATTTCCAGGCTATAATGGGCTCTCACTAAATCGCGGGCTGAGCAACCCCCTCACCCCCACCCCCTCCACACACAAGATCTAGAGCTCTGAAGCCAGCTAAAAAGAAATAGAGCAAGTTTGGGGCACCCATCGAGTCATTGGCAGCTCCGGGGCCTGTTCCTGAGAGCAGCAAGATTTAAGACCCCAGTAAGCCAAAGAACGCAAGCAAAATCTGAGCGCCGGAGCAGAGAGCGGACGCTGGGCGCAGAGCGCAGGCTGAGCAGAGTACAGGCACGGGTGGAGGCGTGGGTGGAGGCAGACACAGCCAGGAACTAAAGCTCTGAAAACCTGAGTGGGGAACCAGTGCAGACGGGTATACAACTATGGAAGCAGCACCCTGAGACTTGTAAAGGAACCTCCTGCAGAGGATCAAGCAAGGGGATCCACCAGGGGGCTTGACCGCGGACAGACACTGAGCGCGAGGATAAACCTGAGAAGCTGCTGGGCTAATGATGGCTACCCAGACTCAGGAAACTCAGAAGAGAAAGAATAACAACAGGAAAAAGAAGCCTTTAACACTCCACAACTTTTACACAGAGAAAATCCAGACAACCCAGCAAACAGAGGAGGAGAACAAACAAGCATCCGGACCCTCCTCAAATAAGGAAAACTCCTCACAAGCTATGGAAGAGTTCAAAACTGAGATTTTGAGGAAAATGGAAGAGATCTGGCAAGAAAATAACTGTTTAAAAGGTAAAATCTTGCAATTGAACACCAGAAATGACCAGATTGAAAAGGAATACCAGAAGATTATGGCCGAAAACCGAAAGATTATAGCCGAAAATCAATTCCTAAAGGCTAGAATTGAGCAATTGGAAGGCAATGATCTCTCAAGACAACAAGAACAAATAAAACAAAGCCAAAAGACTGAAAAAATAGAAGGAAACATGAAATATCTCAATGAGAGAGTGACAGACCAAGAAAACCGGTCTAGAAGAGACAATTTGAGAATAATCGGTCTTCCAGAAAAACCAGAAATTAATAGAAACCTGGACTCCGTACTAAAAGAAATTATTCAGCAAAATTGCCCCGAAGTCCTACAACAAGAGGGCAATATAGACATTGAAAGGATTCATAGAACACCCACTACATTCGACCCAGAGAAGAAATCGGTTAGAAATATTATTGCCAAATTCAAAAGCTTTCAAGCAAAAGAAAAAATCTTACAAGAAGCCAGAAAGAGACAATTCAAATATCAAGGAGCACCAATCAGGATCACACAGGATCTGGCAGCCTCCACGCTAAAAGACCGTAAGGCTTGGAATACAATATTCAGAAAGGCAAGAGAGCTGGGCCTGCAACCACGGATCAACTACCCATCAAAACTGACTATATATTTCCAGGGGAAAGTATGGGCATTCAACAAAATTGAAGAATTCCAGGTATTTGCACAGAAAAGACCAGGGCTAAATGGAAAGTTTGATATCCAACCACAAAAATCGAGAGAAACCTGAAAAGGTAAATAAGATACAGAGGGGAAAGAAAGAAAACTTATAATTTTTAAATTTGCCTTTTTAAGGGTCTCAGTGAGATCTAATTATCTGTATTCCTATGTAGAGAAATGTTATGTATAATTCTCTGTAGTGAACTCTATTCACTATTATAGTAATCAGAAGAATAATTCACAGGGTGAGGGTGGAACACTAAATAATCTAAGATGGCGTGGGGGATGGGAAAGAGGGGGTAAATAGCAGGGGACACCAAGAGAAACTTGAGTGAATAAGAAAATAGAATATTCTATTACACACAAAGAGGGCATGGGAGGGAGAGGGGACAAATACTATTATAAGAAGGAGAGGAAGAGAGCATTAAGAGGTAATAATCAAACCTTACTCTTAGTGTAATCAACCCGGAGAGGGAAGAGTAACTTTATTATCCATTGGGATAAAAAACTCTAACCCTACTGAGAAAGTCAGAAGGGATA
>NC_058131.1:236692165-236764154 GCF_016433145.1 Gracilinanus agilis | reverse complement strand
ACATGACAAAACTAGTGGAAATGCGCATCGGCCATGGGTGGGGGGAGTATGGGGGGGTGGGGTGTGTGAAGGGGATAGGAGGAGCATGAATCAGGTAACCATGTTAAAAATGTATATTAATAAATGTTAAAAAAAAAAAAAGTGAGTTTATGTTCCAGAAAAGTAGGGAAGGAAGTTGGGCCAAGATAGCTGCCTACAAGGAGAAAGACTGCCCAGTTATCACATATACATTCCAGTAAAAACCCTAAAATTCATGCTAGATCAAATAATGATCAAGAAATCCAAAGAGAAATTATAGTAAATGATTTCTTCCACTCTGGAACTATACAAAGTTAGCCAGAAGCCCAAAGGCAATAATGGGAAAAGGTCTGACAGCAAAGTGAGTATCATCTTCAGCAAACAAATGAGGAACAATACTTTAAGCCTATATTATATCTGGAGATAACAAGAATGCAGGGCTCTCCTTAAAAAGCCCTAAAGTATAGACCCTGGAGCCCTAGAGAATGGGTACTGGAAGGCCCAGGCACTTTCTGAAATTATTAAATGCCCCCTTTACTGACCCCCAAGAAGTTAGCTTGGGAATCCAGGTGATGCAGGGCAAGTCTACTGACCCCCAAAACACAGTAGGGGCAGAGCCAGTCCCTGGCACAAAACCCTCGTTCAAAAAGTAAAGGCCAGAGAGAAAAGTAAACCAAAGACATCAATCTATACTTTAAATCTTTTACATCCAGAGAAACACAAAAAAGGAGTTCTGTAACAACTATAAGCAGAGACTCAAAGGAAAAGATGGATTTTCCATTAGGACTACATGAATACCTAGAAAAAAATGAAGAAATAAAAGAAATAAAAGCTCTGAAAGAGTTAGGAAGAAAATATATAACTTAGAAAAGTGGTAAACTTTACCCAAGTAACAGACTGCCTGAGAACTAGAATAAATCAAAAAGAAACCAATGATTCCATGGCAACAAGACATACTAGAACAAAATTTGGAAAAAAAAGAAAAAGAAAAGAAAAATAGAACACGTACAATATTTGATAATAATCACAAATGATCTGGAAAAAAAGTTTATAAAGAAAGTTAAGGATCATTGATTGAATTCCTTGAAAACCATGATTTAAAAAAAAAATAAAAATGAAAAAAAAAAAAAAAAGCCCAGGGGGCAGCTGGGTGGCTCAGTGGATTAAGAGCCAGGCCTAGAGACAGAAGGTCCTAGGTTCAAATCTGACTTCAGACACTTCCCAGCTATGTGACCCTGGGCAAGTCACTTAACCCCCCATTGCCTAGCCCTTACTGCTCTTCTGCCTTGGAACCAATACATAGTAATGATTCTAAGATAGAAGGAAAGGGTTTTAAAAAAAAAAGCCTAGTGCTATATTTCAAGAAATCATAACTACTGCCCAGTATTATTATTAAAATCAGAAGTTAAAATGAAGATTGAATTCTCCCCACTTACCTCTTGAAAAGGAAAAGAAAAAAAAAAGTTCTAGGAACGTTAGACAAAATTCAGATCTCTTAAGTCAAAGAAGAAAATATTACAAATACCCAGAAAAAGGCAGCTTAAGTGCTAAGAAACTAGTCAGGTACACACAAGATCTGGCAGTTTCTATTAAAAATCAGAGACTGTAGAACCCTGTGTTTCAAAAGGCAAAATACATAGGCTCAGAACTAGGAATAACTTACCCGAAAAGCTGTGAATAATCCTCGCAGGGGAAAAAAAATTTACCTTTAATGAAACAGCAGACTTCCAATCATTTTTGATAAAAAGATCAGAGCCAAATAGGGACTCTGAAATGCATAGGTAAATGTATTGGTTCAATTGTAAGGTGAGTGATGACAAAGTGCTAAAATTCTAATGAGGCTAGAAGAAACAAGTATATCATTTAAATCTTCATGTTTCTAAGTACTTGGGTATGTATGACTTGGCTCTGACTTGAGATTCTAAAGAGGACAAAGAGAATGGAGAGGGGAAAGAGAAGGGAGAAATATAACACAGAAAAGGGATGAAACTATATTTGCAATTAGGGCAAAAAGAACATCCACAAACACTGGACAAAAGGTGGGGCAGAGAGCACGAGATGACCCTCTTATCTTAAATAGGACTGGACACACCCACACAGTTTGGTGTAGAAATAGATCAGACTCAGCAGAGAGACAGGTGGTAATGGTGGGGAAAGGTTAAGGGGGAGAGCACAGCCCTAGTAATAACCCTAACCCAAAAGTGTTTTGAAGGAGGAATTTTAAAAATAACAAAAGGAAATCAAAGATCTAGAATTTAAGATGGTGTCAATTAGGAAATGTTTGAACAAATTGTGGTATACAAATCTCATGAAATAGTAATGTGCTATAAGAAATGCTGAAAGAGTTGAATTGAGAAATCTGGGTGGTAGGACCTGACAGTGAAATGAACAGAACCAGGACGACAATTTACCCAACAATAATATCATAAAGAAAAACAAATTTGAAAGATTTAAGAACTCTGATCAATGCATCTGATGGGGGGTTGGGACCCCCAATCCAGGTAACTACACATATCTAAGGGATGCTCACCAGGGACGGAATTCCCTGAATACCAAATGATATTAGCCTCAGTCCCAATCCAAGGCCGGGGGCATTTATTGGGACATCTATTAGTTCCGGCCTGTGTAGAGCTACCTGGGGTACCTGTCCATCTCCCTAAGCCCAGCCTAGGAGAGGGGCAGGGGGACTATAATTTTTTCTCTAAAAATTTCCTATCTCCCAGGACTACCAGGGGGAAGTAGCTCTGCTCCCAAAAAGAAAAAGAAGCAGCAACTATATTTCCACCAGTCCAGGCCACATCCCCAATAAAAGCTTTACCTGAGGTAAATAGAGCTTGAGAGACAAATTCTTTTGCAGGGAGGCTGAACTCTGAACATAATACGATGACCAACCAGAGGTTTTATGTACGAGGTCATGGTCACTGTGCAAATTACTTTTATTAAACTATGATTATTTGTTACAAGGTTTATTTCTTCTGTCTTTCAATTTTTAATTATGGTTAGCTGAGGTCAGAAATAGGGCAGCTAGGTGGTGCAGTGGATAGAGCACATGTGGAGTCAGGAAGACTTCCTGAGTTCAAATCTGGCCTCAGACACTAGCAGTGTGGCCTGGGGAAAATCACTTAACCCAGTTTGCCCCAGGTTTCTCTATCTGTAAAATGAGCTGGAGAAGGAAATAGCAAACAATTCCAGTATCTTTGCCAAGAAAACCTTAAATGTGTCACAAATAGCTGGACATGACTGAAAACTGAACTGATATTAGCAATAATGATGCAAAAACAAATAAACCACCATCTGAAAAAAAAGAAAGCCTTAAGCATTTTTTTAAAATTACATATTAGAGAAGGAAGCAATGAAGTATTAGAACTCAAACTATAATACAAAGCAACAATCACCAAAATAATTTGGCACTAGTTAAGAAATAAAGAAGTTTATTGCAAAACAGATTAGGTACATGGTATACAGAAGCACAGTAACCCCATGACTAATGAACCCGAAGAGCCTATTTTGGGGGGCAAAAACTTACTATTCAACAAAATCTGCTGGGAAAACTGGAAAGCAGTCTAGAAAAATTTAAGTCTGAACCAATGCCTCATATGGTATACCAAGATACCAATATGGAATATTTAACTTAGACATAAACATATAGAAGGAACAAGGAAGAAATTACCTGCCATATCTATGGAGAGAGGAAGGGTTTGTGATCAAACAAGTGATAAGGTCACAGAAGGTAACATGAACAATTTTGGCTGCATATAATTAAAATTTGTCACAAATAAAACTAATGCAGTTAAAATTAGAAGGGGAAAAATTATTTCTTGAACATCTATTTCTCTGATAAAGATCTCATTTCTAAAATAAAGAAATGATTCAGAATAAGAACCATTCCTCAACTGATAAATGATTAAAAGACATGAACCTACAGCTTTCAGAAGAAATACAAGCTATCAAAAACCATACGAAAAAATGTTCTAAATCACTAATAATTAGAAAAATTCAGATTAAAACAATGTTTGAAGTTTCTGCTGCATACCCCTCTCAAAGGGCCAAAAAACTGAGGAGGGAGAGTTCTGGGTATGGAGGACATGCTCAACCAGAATTTCTTCCTAATGTCAAACCATTCTTATATTCCTGATGTAATTCTAAATTTAGTTATACTGAATAATTTATTGGAAATAGTATTATGTGAGCAGTTAGGTGGCACAGTAGTAAGTGTCAGGCTTGGAGTCAGAAAATCTTCCTGAGTCCAAATCTGGTCCTCACACTTATTAGCTGTGTGAATCTGGGCAAGTCACTGAACCTTATTTGCCTCAGTTCCACATCAGTAAAATGGGCTGGAGAAAGAAATGGCAAACCACTGCAGTACCTTTGCTAAAAAAACCTCAAGTGGGGTCACAAAGAGTCAGATATGACAACTGACTAAACACAACAGTGTTACTAATATTATATGGAATACTTTTGCATTATTATTCTTTAGTGATATTAATCTATAGTTCTTTCTCTGAAAAAGTTTGTGTAGTATAGAGATCATTTGGTCTTTAAATTTCTAATAGAATTTACTGTCTGGTCTGGTAATGGTGGGTTTTCTCCCCAGTGAGCTGGAGAAGACATAGAATAAGCTGTCTTTTCTAGTATTTTGAAGGTATATTATATGGAAGGGGGATAAGACTTGCTTGTTTTGAGAAGACAGAACCAGAAGTCGAAAAGAGAAAAAATTTAGGTTTGGTGCCAGGAAAACCTTCCTAACAAGTAGAACTATCCAAAATGGAATAAAAAAGGGTTGCTTTACAAGATACTGGGTTTCTCTGCACTGAAGGCTCTTAGGTAGAGGCCAGGTGATCTCAGTGGTTGGATGGGTGTTAGACTGAGTGTTTTTTGGTTGGATTAAAATAAATAGCAGTAGGGGTCCCTTCCAACTCTAAAATTTTGTGATTTGCTAAATAATTAAAGAGACAAGGAAAAAATCAGTGATGATAAAAAAAAAAACAACTACCATGTGGATTTGCTTTTGTTCATGTTTCCCATATTACTATTTTTACTATTATACAGGTTTTTCATATTTCTGTTTATATATAGTTATAATATACACACTTTATATATTTATATAGTTCTTTATACCTTAGAAAACAATCTTTGTAGCAGTCTAGAGGGTATTAGTGAAGAAATATCTTCTTACTCCTCATCTATAGTTGTTTTCCATTTCATCATTTTCCCTTTTTTAAAAGATGGATTGATTAAAAGGAGTCCCAAGTAACTTAATGACAGTCATTGGGTAAATAATCAGTGAGAGCCTAGTACAGTGAAAAGAATACATCTGAATAAAAGGATTTAAGGTTAAGTTCCCATCTCTGCCACTAACTGTTGTGACCTTGGAAAAATTCCTTAAGGTCTTTGCAACTGTTTTCTCATTTGTAAAATAAGAAATAAGAAGGATGGACTTTCAGTTTTAAATCTATAATCCATGATCTAGAGTGGCAAATGTATGAATAGAACCCAAGATGCATAATTCCTTGTTTTGTGGTCCTTGTATTTTCACCATAATATTTCTCCCTAACAGATAATCACACACATACAATTAAGTGCAAAGATTCTATCTTTATATGCACATTGAAAGAATAATAAGTTCAAAACCTGAAAAAAGCTATGATTTCACTAATATGTATCTATTCTCCAAAAAGGTCAAAGACAGAGGGAAGGGACCTATCTAATATGCACAAAAATATTTAAAGCAGCACCCTTTGTTGTAGCAAAGAACTAGGAACAAGTAGATACCTGTCAATCAAAGCAGGTGAACAGTTGAACAAATTGCATCTTATTTATATCACCACACTTCTGAAGTCATGACTATCTGGTATATTACTCAGTGCTCATTTAAAAAATATATTTAAACATTCATTTTTAAATTTTGAGTTCCAAATTCTCTTCCTCCCTCCAATTCCTTCTCAACCACTTAGAAGGCAAGCAATATGATTTGATCAATGTTCTTTAATTTTTCAAAGTTGTTATCCTTTATATTATATTGTTGTTGTTACTTAGTTGTCTTTGTAAACCCATTTAGGGTTTTATGGGAAAAGATACTAGATACTAGAGTGGTTTGCCATTTTGTTCTCCAGTTTATTTTATAGATGAGGAATATGAAGAAAAATATGAAGAAAACAGGGTTAAGTGACTTGCCTAGGATTATAGAGGTATTAAGTGTCTGAGGCCAAATTTGATTCTCAGGTTTTCCTGACTCCAGGCCTGGTGCTCTACCTAGTTACCCTCCTACAAAATTGTAGTTATTGAATAAAATTTTCCCGAATTTTTTCAATTTATTTTGCTTTAGTTCAAGAGACCAGAAAAAAGACAGAACAGGAAGCTGTAAAAAGTCAAGACTTTCCCACAACTACTCCTTTGAATAAACCTAATAAAGTACCTAGAATGAGCAACAGTCCAAATTGTATTTGAGAAATCCAAGGAAAAATTATAGTGAATTGTTTCTCTAATTCAGATCGATACACAGAGATAGAGGTCTATAGGCACCATGTATAAAGTCAAGTCAGAAAGGTATCACACAGAGCTTTCCAGCACAGAGACTGAACTGGGGCCTATAACTATAAATAGGGGCAAGAGGAGTCAAGATTTGGGATGAAAAAGGCCTGAATATGTAGGGAGTAGGAAGGAATAGGAGCCAACTGGAAATTGTCGCTGTCAACTGAGAGCTGGGTCACAGATCCAGGAGAACAGAGAATGGGATCTGTAATTGGGAGTGGCCTACTTGTGACTGCTGAGTTGCAGCTGAGGTTGTATACTGAGTAAGACAAGTACTGAAAGTAGTAGCAGCTGTGAGCCTATAGTGGGGGCTTGCAGTTGAGTGACCAGGACAATGAACTCAGACCAAGGAGGCCCCTGAAATCCTGTTGCTATGAAAACTGAAGAGCTTTCTAGATAATTTAAGGTTGAAACCTTCAGTAGCATATTAGAGCAATAATCAGAGGCAAGTAAACATTTGTGATCCAAACCAAAGCCAAGACTAAAAGGGAAGAAATTGGACTGTGCTCTACATCAGACTGTTTGGGCTGACTGAAAAGTTGAAGAGCCTGAGTGAATCATGAGATCCTTGAATAACATAGTACTAAATACCTGGAGAAAGCAGAAAATATAAATCTGATTCAGGTGAAGTCCAAGCATTCTTTCTAGAATTATGCATCATAGCCTGGCCCTAAAAAGTCCTAGTTTGGGAAATAAGACTGTAAGAATGAGTTAAAAAAAAAAAAAAAAAAGGATTCCTACCATAAAGAGCTATTATGATGACATGACCCAGAAGAAGAGAATGAGAATGATTCTAAAAACAAAACCTCAAAAAACAAAACACAGCTGGGATACAAGTTAAATTAGAATTCCTATAAGAAAAAAACCAAGTTTTTTAAAAGTAAAAAAAAATTAAAATTTTCTGGAGTGTCATAGTAAAACCAGCACTTTTAGGTAAAAGGGTGGGGAAAAGCACTGCAAATGGCCAGAAAGAAAGAGTTCAAACAGAATTATGCTACATTTAGGTATAAAGTGTGGAATACAAACATTCCAAAAGGCAAAAGAGATTGGCTTATAACCAAGAATGGCTTAACAAAATGGAATAAAATACTATTAGGGGAAAATGGAGTTTTAATGAATTAAGAGTATGTATAAGTATTCCTGATGAAATGGCCAAACTAAGCAAAGTTTGAAATTACCAGTGAATCAAGAAAAATATCAAAATATAACTAAAAAAACTGAAAGGACAAAAATAAGAATGAAGAATTTACATCACAATAGAGAGATTATACAAATGTTCTCTCAGAACCCTTAAAGCTACCCAGGGTATCAGAGGGAATCAAATAAGACAGAAGGCTTGGGAGTGGTTTTGTTGTTTTGATAAATTCGTTAAGAAAGGAAGGTGGAGAAAGAATGAAGCCATTTGAATTAATTTACTTTCATATGAATTGGTCTAAGAAGAGAATACAATACAATACACAGGCTCACACATTGAGCTGGGTGCAGAAATACTTTACCACTTTCAAACCTTCCCAGGTTTTTGGGAATATAACCGTCACTATACAAGAATTCCAAGTAGGAATGTTTTCTAAAATATAATTACAATAAACAATTATTAGAAAAGTTGTTTTAACTTTACTTACCTTTTTTACTATTCTCACTGTGAGACTCCTTTAAAGAAAAAGGTTTCTCAACAAGCTTCCATTCCTTAGAAGAAATAACTTCATTTTTTGGACTCTAAAAACAAATTAGAGAAGAAAATCACCAATGAAGTTTAGTTCCTAATTAATAAGATGACAACATACTATATATGAGCATGATAGATTATATATTAACATTTAAAAAATTTTAAAAATGTGTGTTCTCTTTAATCTGATTTTTTTCATATTTTTTTTCTTCCAGATGCAGCAAATATTTAGGAATTAAGAGAAACATTTATTTATTTATTAGGTTTTTATTTTGAATATTTTCCCCATAGTTACACACTTCATGTTCTTTCCCTCTCCCCCAAATTCCTCTAAGCCAAGGAGCAATTCCACTGGGTTTTACATGTATCATTGATCAAGACCTAATTCCATATTATTGATAGTTGGACTAGTGTTATCATTTAGTGTCTACATCCCCAAAAATACCCCCATCAGCCCATGTGTTCATGCAGTTGCTTTTCTTCTGTATTTCTATTAAGAGAAATATTAAATTTAAAAGGACATTAATTTGGGTTTGCTATTTGCTATCCATTCAAAAATGAATTATTAAAGCATCCATTACCCTTCAACATTTATAGTCAACTCTACATTTCAGGATTATCTCAGATAAATTTTTAACACTTGGTAGTCTCTTTCCTTGGTATTCACTTTGTCATCATCAAGACATTAGAATAATGATCTGAAAGACTAAGTCTAGATGGGAAGCTTTCAAGTTGTGTTTTGTGTTACTCTGGGGCCACAAATAAGCTGGCAACTAAAAGTTTAATTCTTTTTATGTTTCTTTAGATGATAAGGAGGAAAAAAGTTTCCTTTTTCTGCTTATGAGAGCTGGAAGGGATTTTAGGAATTATGTAGTTCAATATTTTTTTGTAGATGAGGAAACTAAGGCCCAGATAGGTTTAATTTAAGGCTATACAGGTGCAGGAGATAAGATAGAATCCAGATCTCCTGACTCTCAAATACTCTTTACTTCAACAGGTGCCCTAAATAAACGATCTCAGGAAACCTCTTCTCAACTTTTTTTCCCCCCCAGTTCTTATGCTAAATTTGCCACTAGACATCTTCTCTTCTGGTAGTTTATGGAACTTTACTTACCTCAAAAGTTTCTTTTTCATTAATAGCAGACAAACCAGGATTCATCATCACTGCTGGTTTAGACTTATTTGCCTTGAGTTCAGGTGTTGTTTGATCATCCAAAATAACTTTTTTGATTAAAGAGTGGGATTTTTTCCCAGCAACAAAAAATGCTGCTCCACTCTGGAGAGTCACTTGAGGTTTAACTTTTAGACTCAGTACTCGAGGAGCTTGGGCCAAACTCTTGTCAAGTTCATGATTATTATCCTCTTGCCCAGTGGTTGGTTTAAAAATCACTCTGTTTTGCTGGGGTTTTACATTGTTTCTTGACATAGTTTTTATGCCCTTATAACTTCCATGATATTTAGGAGTCGAATTCCTTTTTACTTTTGAGTTTGTCTTCTTGAATACCTTTTGATGCTTTTTTTCTGTCAAGGTGGACAGCGGCTTGTTATATCCCCAATCATTTTTCTGACAAAGAGATCTGCTCTCTTTGATAAGTTTCCTCTCCAGTGGGTTCAAGTACCATTTATCTCTGTTATAAAATGATCTAGTGGACATGGCAGATTTGAAGGGAGAACCTTGCTGGGGAGATTTCAGTGGGGCCACTCCATCTCCTTTCTGAACAGCACAAGCTGTTTCTAGTGGATACTTATTGAATTGATTTGAAACGTGGTGTCCTTGGAAGAGGTAACATATATTTTCTTTATTCATTTCATTAATTTGGGATATTTCCTTTTTAGGGGTTCCACTTGGGGATGGAGGCATACTTTCGGTAAAGTCCAATATTACTTTCTTCACTGGATTTTCATATAATAGGCTATAAAAAAAGTCCATTATTAAGGCATTACTATATTGGATGTCTCATCATCACATACTAGGCAATAAAAATATCTTATTATTGGACTCTACCAAAAAACAGGATCCTTTGTGCTAATTAGTTATGGTTCTAAGACACTTTTTCCCACGCCAAAAGCTTATTTTAAGAAATATCATTGAATAAGATGTCATTATAAAGAAGCATCTTATAACAAAGCTATTTGTCAAGCCCAGGAGAATAGACCATAGTAACAGCATTTTATTGACATGGTTAAAAGGAATTCTTAACAGTTATTTTTTATATAAACATTATCATCTAGGCTGCTTTAACTCTAGGTTTCTATGTGAGACACTCTAGCTCAGTGGTTTCAAACTCAAATTTCCTTATTGGCTTAGAAAACCACAAAACAATATTACCTATGCTGTATTTTTATTTATTGTTAAACATTTCCCAATTACACTTGAATCTGATTCCTGGCACTCTTGGGAGTTTAAATTAGACATCTCTGTTCTAACATCCTCTACTAAGTTTCCTTGAAAAATTTACCCCCAATTAATCAGGAGCTTAGAATATTTCTTTTCAATTGCTAATTCATTATGGAGTCTAGGAGTCAGCCCTATCCCCCTCCCCCCCATAACCCCACCAAGAGCCAGCAAGACTTTTAGTTTTGGAAAGCATAAATTATTTTAAATGACCTTATCTAAAGAAATAACAATTATATTATATGCTTTGGATACTGTGATTCAGTTTTGGAAAGGAAAGAATGGTTTCTAACATTTTTTGTGTTAAGGCAGATTTTTCAATAGTTGATTTATTAAAAGTAAAGAAAAGCTTTATTCATTAAAATTGAATTTTATGACAAAACTATTTAGAAATCTTGAGATGTTTCAATTCAATTAGTGTACTAATATTTAATGTTCTCCATAACAGCAGAGTTTTTAAATGGTTAAAAAGGTTGGAATAGCAAAACCTGCTGTTCTACCTGACCAGTCAAAAGGAAACTGTGGAGTAATATAATATTTCCATCTAGTGGGAATAGGTAACTTCCTGATTCATTATAAAAAGAAAAGTTATTACTAGAGTTGTATAGTATCTATAAATTTGTAACAGGATATAAATGTCTCCTTACCAAGGCCCCAAAGATTAAGACAAATAGAGGTGGGAGACTTAAGGAGAGGGGACAAGAAGAAGGACAAGCAGGAAGATTTTTTAAAATTCAATTTTATATTGAGTTTTGAATTTTCTCTTTCCTTTCTGTCCCTTTTGAGAAGGCAAGAGAAATGAAACCCATTACAAATATTTATAGTCCTGCAAAGCAAGTTTCCTCATTAGCCATGTCCTAAAAAAGGTTAAAAAAATAAGCAGAAAAATTTTCATAAGTCTGGACAACATGTGGCTTGATGTATGTAAAAACTTACTTAAACAATAATGAGAACTATGCAAAAATTGAACTAAGGAGGTTAGTAGATTCACCTGCCTTACCAGAAGTCTTGATGGATATGGAGTAGAAGGGATTCTTGCTTTGGTATGGGTTGGACTAGAGGGCCTCTTGAGATTTTTTTTTCCAGGGCTGAAGTTCTATAAACTCACCTGCCATATTTATAAGAACTTTGATTCCTTTTCCTTGGAGTAACATTTGCCATCTTATATGAATCCCTAGAATAAAAGATTTTTAAAGATGACCAAAATGCAGAAAAAAAAACTAGATATCAGAACCAATAGGGGCATATCTACTAGACTATTATTTACTCTCTATCTGTTTTTAATTTAAGAGAATTTAATAATTCCTCACACTGTTATTGTGCTTTAAGGTTTTCATTGTGCATCCCTCATACAAGTAGATCAGAAAACTGTGCGGCCACACTTTAAATATATCTATAAAATACCTAAAATCTCCCTCTTACAAAACTGAGGCTCAAAGGACTTAAATCATTTATCCAGAATGGTAAACTCTTGCTCATTGGCCTCCAGGAGAGAGCAGTGATAACTTCACATTCCCCTAGCATTCTATTGCCCAGTAATGCCTATATTTAACACAATTTCATGGAGTTACTTGGAAGCTTTTGCTCAGAAGTTAACAATGCCCTTGGACTTAAGGAAGCCTTCAAATTTGGGGCTTTTTTCCCCTTCCTGTTTCTAAACCTCTAACACAGTGCCTAGCACATAACTGGTGCTAAATAAATATTTGTTGAACTGGATTATGTTTGTCTGCTTTCCAAGATGAAGCAGAACTAAACAGAAGAAAAGGCAGAGGTTCCTGAGAAGAAGCAGTTTCTTATTTTGAAAAGGCAAAATGGGTCACTAGGGCAAAGCAGAGTTCAGAGTTCAGCCAGGAAGGGGACTGGGGAGATGCATTAGAACCAAGGCAGCTGAACTAGGGACATCTCCCTCAAATAGCAGAATATTAGCCACTGAAAAAAACAAAACAAACAAACAAAAAAAAACTTAGGTCAGGATCTGCGATTTCCAGACCCTGGGGAAATTTCCCATTCCAAATGTAAAAAGGAATGACTGTGACTTTAAGGTAGGTCCAGGAAGAGTTGCTTCAGGAAGAGGTAGAGAGGTTAAGGGACTTACCCAGG
The DNA here is from genome assembly GCF_016433145.1 of Gracilinanus agilis. Lineage (NCBI taxonomy): Eukaryota > Metazoa > Chordata > Mammalia > Didelphimorphia > Didelphidae > Gracilinanus > Gracilinanus agilis. The sequence continues at coordinate 236,751,444 of NC_058131.1, read as the reverse complement.
GTCACACAGTCAGTAAGGAGGTGCCCAGGTGTTTCCCGTCTTCAGACTTGCTCTCCATTCACTGACTTTCCCCGCAAAAAAGCAAAACAAAACAATGTTTGGCACTTACCTACAACTTTAGGATTGAAAAGCACTTTTTAGGCACAATTTCACTAGATCCTCAAGACCACCCTTTGAGGAAGGTTCTGCAAACATTGTTATCTCCATTTTACAGATGAGGAAACAGAGGGCCAGGTGACACTCAGGGTCACAATGCTAAGTAAAGTATCAGTAGCGGGATTTCCAACTCAGGTTTTCCGGCGTTCTATGCCTCGGCTGCCCCACCCACATGGGACAGATTCCTCTGGGCTCTTTACGGGGGGTGGGGGGGGGAGGGAGGGAAGTACAGAAATAGGGTCCCCAAAGGTCCTCTAAGAGACCCAGAGAGGTTAAGTGATTGGCTCGAGGTTACACAGCAAATTAGCGGCAAGCGAGTCTAGTTCTCCTCATCTCCAGACTTGTTCTCTTTCCTTTTAACCTCCCCAGCCCAGGGTCCCAAGGCCCTCCATACCTACTCCTTCCTGACTAACTGGCGGGCTTCTTACCTCTCAGAAGTGGGAGTAAACTGCAGCCGACTAGCAGGGTCCTAACCTCAACTGAAGGCGCCTGACCGTTTTGAACGTATTCAAATTAGCGCGCGGAGCCGTGACCACGCCCCTTTTTATTGCTATTCGCCCATTCTGGCTGTTCTGAGCGAGGAACTCTCCAATTGAGATTCTTTCTCGCTCTAAGCTCCGCCCACGGCCTCTCTCCAACTCTGGAAAGGGAGTTCTCGCGCGTTTCTTTCCTGTCCATAGAAGACCACAAGTCCCAAGGTACTCTGCTGTTACGGGAAGTTCAAAACCACGTGGTTGACGAGTCCGGAGTACTGTGCTTTCTAAGGATGTAGACAAAGTACAATTCTATTCCCTAAGCACTTAGAATGTTGTAGCAGCCCCATGGTTCTTTTATGATCTTATAAACACAGGGCTGACTATGCCACTCCTCTGCTCCAAAATCTCTAGAGGGTGACTCTTGTCACTTGGATCAAATATAAAATCCTTTAGCATTTAAAAGCCTTCACAGGCCAGCTCCTGCTTAACTTTCCAGGCTTTATTACACATTGCTTCCTTTATGGACTGGATAGTTCAGCCAAGCCGGCCAATTTGCCATCGCGCAGGAAATTCTGTCACTCCTGGCTGTGCCTTTGCACGAAGCTATTTCACTGCCTGGAATGCATTATGCTTCACCCTCATTGAATCCTAAGTTACTCTAAAAGCTGAATTCAAGCAGTAACTTCTATGTGAGGCCTTTCTTGATTTCCCCAGCTGCTAGTGCCTCCTCATCCTCAAAAAAAAAAAAATTTTTTTCAAGAAGTATTTACGTGTGTGTGTAAGAGAAAAAGGATTTGGGATTAAGTGACCCAGCAAGTCTGTCTCTCTGAGCTTCAGTGCTCTCTTTTACCTATGAGAGTGTTGGATTTTAAGGTCTTTAAAAACTTCTAAATCTGTAATTCTATAATTCATTTTTGTTTCCCCCAAGTGAAAATAATAAATTCCTTGGAAATAGGAGGCTGTTTCTTTTTCTTTTCTTTTCTTTTTTTTTTTGAAGTGGATAAAGAATCTGCCTCTTCAGTCTGGAATGTCTTGGTTTCAGGTTCTAAAAAAGGAACACATGTTGTGTGATCCTGAGCAAGTTACATTTAACTTCTCAGTGCCCCAGGCAATTCCTTAAGACTATACATAGCAAAATAGGTGCCTAACAGCATGCTGGTTGCTATGTCTGGGACATCCCTGGTTCAGCCTCCCTCCACCCCAAATCCATTTGTTCCCCCAAGACAAAAAACCTCCCCCAAACTTGGCACATAGTAGGTGTTGAAGAAATGGTTGTTTTTGATTGCTTGTTCACAGTATTTAAACATGTAAGGGGCCTTTGAGATCATACATTATGCATTTCAACTATTTTATTTTATAAATAAGGAAACCAATGTTCAGAAAAAGTGAACCACCACTTAAGGTTATATTAGTCATGGTCTGCATTCAAACTCAGATTCTTTGACTCCAAATATTGTGCTTAATATACTCAATAAATTTCAGTGGGCATAAACAAATATCACTTAATGCACTCAATAAATTCTAGTGACTCCCTATAATCTCCTTTATCAAATACAAAATCTCTGGTATCAAAGCCCTACCTAGCCTTCCTCTCATCACCCAACCTCACAGTTTTCTTTACCCATCATAGCCTTCTAGCCTTTGATCTAGTACTATCCCTCCAACAAGACACTCTGTCTCCTGACTCCAAGCATTTTCATTGGCTTTCCCTCCTCATTTCTATTTCCCAATTTCCCTGAAGTCCCATCTTTCAAAGAAGCCTTTTTCAATAACCCAGAATTCTATCTATATTAATTTTACCTTCAGTCTATTGATTACGTCCACTAATAATTAACTCTAGTATATGGCTTATTTGTACATAGTTGTTTGCATGTTATCTCCACTATTAGATTATGAACTCTGAATGTCTTTCTTTGTGTAACCTGGCTCAAAGTAGACCCTTAATTCTTTGCCTGATTGACAATGATCCCATTAGGGAGGTAGTAAAAGTATTATTCCTATTTTACAAAATAATTCTCTACCAAGAGTTCATGTGAGATTGCCTTTTTCATGACAAACAAGGATGAGGGAAAGAGCTGTGTGTAGGCTTGGGGAGCTCTTCCAGTAAAGGGTCACCTCTCCCTGTCAATGAATAAAGCATGAAGCATATAATAACCTAAAGTTAGGGAATACTGAGACTAATATTGCAGTCTGCAAGAAAACACTTTGCTGGTAAATTTAACTCTGTCTTGTGATTTATTTGTTTTTATTCCTTTAAGATTTCAGAATAAGTATTTCTCTTTACATTCCTGAAATCTGAGGAAGCCTTAGGGAGTGAAGAGGCAGGTAGGTGGCTCAGGGTCCACTTAGGTTGGAGTCAGGAACATCTCTTTTTATCTTCCCCTAGGTTAATCTGTCCCGTATTGTGATCTCCTTGCTAGATCAAAGTGTCTACATGGAATCTAGAAGCCCCCAAACTTGTATCCTAGAAAGAACTGATGAACCCCTGTTTAGTTAGCTGGAAGGTGAAAGTCCTGAGTTTAATCTTTTGAGTGATGGTTCTTCCCTGAGGGAAAGTCCAATTTCACTAATCTCAAACTAACAATGGACCTTCTAGGAGTTTAGCTGGGGATGGTTAATCCCACCAGTTGTTAAGTATCTCTTTTGTCCCAAAGGTTTCTCCCCTTAGGCCAGGGTCCTTTACCAAGGTGGCCCAGCCTTTGGCTGAATCTGACCTTTTGTGTTCATTGTAAAGCATCAGCCATACCCTATTATACCTGTCCGGAACACCTTAGGCCCCATGTTCCCCAGAAAAGGTATTTAAGCTTCCCAACTTCAATGGCTCCTCAGTGTGGTCATCTGGTGCAGTGTCACTCCCAGGGGTCAGGGCCCAGAGCAAGCAGAATTCAATCCTCACACTCTGCATAGGCCTGTAGCCACAGCTCTGAGTAGAGGCCTACTCAGCCCTGTTACCTCAGGTCCTTAATTAGAGTAGCTTTTCCAACTATTTAATAGTTCTGTGTTTTTTCTAAGTCAACACCTCTTTGGATGTTCTCTATACTGGTGCAATTAGAGGTTTAGTTCCAATTTGCTGGATGCAAAGAATTAGATACAAAAATAAAAGTGCTTGCCCTCAAGAAGTTTATGTTTTAAATAACTACAAGCCTTTGGAGCAGGAATTACTTATTTTTTGTCCCTGAATCCCAGCTCTCAATAAACGTTTGTTCAACTTAAAGTGAATTGAATTGCACCATTTCTGCTTTCACGTACAAGAACTACCTTAGTGGAGAAATTGGATTCGAAGGGTCATTACTAGGTTCAAATTTCCCCACATAAACCAGCTCACTTCAGCCTCCTCAGTACTCCCAACCCAGCCAATAAACTCGAGGTACCAAACCCACGTGGAAACCCTACACGAGCGCTGCTACTATGCCAGTAACTAAGATGTTGGGGTGACGTTATGACGTTACGAGTTGACGCAAACCGGAAGTTCCTGGTCGGAGGGGAGGGGCCAGCAGAAAGTTCCGGCGGAGCGACAGATTGACTGACGGACGGTCTTGGTTCTGCTTCCCGGCTTGCCGCTCTGAGCCTCTGCCTCGGAGCCGAGCGCGGCCTGACGAGGAGCCGCCGCTGGCGCCGGCATCATGGTGTTCTACTTCACCAGCCACGGTGAGTGAGGGCACGAGAGGAGAGTCTGCGCCGCTTTGGGACTAGGGGACCCTCTCCTTCCCCTCCCCTTCCTTCGCTCCAAGTGCCTCTGGGCTCGCCCCGCGCAGGCCTCGCACCCTCCAGGCGCAATCGGTCAGGTAGACTAGCGAGCCCAATGTAGAGTTCGAGTCCTGAGGCTTGTCACCGATCCCTCTATTGCCTCAGTTTCTTCTCTTCGTAAACAAACCCATTCGTTGCTCCTTTGGTCCCGGTCCCTTTCGCCTCATTTCTTACTCCCTTTCTGCTTCAGAGTTGTGCACCCTGCAGGGTCTTTCTTTGCTCTACACTTTCCCCAGAGCTGGCTCACCTCCGGATGAAGGCTTATTTCTTCAGAGTCTGGGAACCTGCAGACATCCAGTGCCACCTTCTGACAGTTCTGGGTTGTTTGAGGAAGTGAATTTTAATGAAAGGGCTGAAGAAGAGGAAGGGCATTCTAGGCTATAGGACAATCAATCAATCAATCAGTCAACCAACATTTGTTAAACACTTGTTCGGGAACTTCTATGTTACAGTTGGAAAGCATTGGAAAAGATGACTTGAACTCAATGCTTTACATAATATAGGTCCCATGGGATGCTGCAACTTTAGGGGATCATTGAACTCGTTATGCCCAGAAATTGTCTAGATTAATCTGACGGAAAAGGAGATATAGAGAGTAGTGATATCAAACTTTAAATAGAAATGGGACGTCACTAAAGCTTACATAAGGATCCTGGTATTGAAACATACTTTTTTTTTAATTTACTTTTTTCTTGCTTTATTTATTTATTTATTTATTTATTTGCAGCGTGGATAATATGGAAATATGCTTTGCCTGACTTCATTTTTATAACTGATATCATATTGCTTGCCTTCTTAGTGAGTGGGGGAGAAGCTGGAGGGAAGGAAAATTTGGAACTCAAAAATTTTAAAAATAAGTGAATTTGAAAACATAATTGGGAAATATTTAACAAAATTAAAATGCAATAAAACATTTAAAAAGAAAATGAGGGGGCAGCTGGGTAGCTCAGTGGAGTGAGAGTCAGGCCTAGAGACAGGAGGTCCTAGGTTCAAATCCGGCCTCAGACACTTCCCAGCTGTGTGACCCTGGGCAAGTCACTTGACCCCCATTGCCCACCCTTACCACTCTTCCACCTATAAGTCAATACACAGAAGTAAAGGGTTTAAAAAAAATTAAAAAAAAAAAAAGAAAATGATCTTTGCAGGCTGCATAGTGACTTAGAAAATCATATAGTACCATTATCTTTATAATGTTGCATATTTTGTTAACTATTTCCCCAATTACATTTTGATATGATTGGACTTTCTTCTGGAGTGGTGACATGGCTTAATATTTGACACCTATGATTTAGAACACTCTATAGAATAAAGAGCTTTGTCACTTAATTACCTCTTGTTGCTTTTATTATCCTGACCAATTTTTCTTAGCAATAAAATAAAGGAATTGGACTCAGATTACCTCTGAGTTTCCTTCCGATTTTAAGTGATTAGAGGGCCGTCTAATGATCCTTCTGGGTCTAAATTTATAACTAGATGGTCTTCTAAGGAGTTTTCAGGTCTAAATCTATAAACCAATGATCCTGTGAAGCTAAAATACAGTCACAATACTGTATAAAGTAGTGTTCCAGATATTGAAAATTGCTGGGTTTTTTTTTTTTTAAATCTATGACATTCTGCCTTATTGGTGATTGAGGGAGAAAAAAATACTATTTCTTAAATCCTTAATGTTTTCTCTATTTCTGATTCTTTACTAGAGGTGAGACTTTATTAATAAATATGATAAAATTTCATCTTGTAACAATTATTGGTAGTTGTGGTGGTAGGATTGATTAGTGCTTTTGAGCTTTGATATTGTTTTGTTTTATTAGTAGCCTCTAATTACCTTTCTTCCTGTGATATTTGCTTTGGAATTGGACCTGTTGTTAATGGAAGAGTGATAAATCTTCAAACTGGAAGGGATTTAGATATCTGGTCTGATCACTTTATTTTAGTGCTTTCCCTCTGATTATTTTCATTTTCTCCTGTATGTATAACCATTGTACATAGTTATTTGTAAATTGTCTCCCTCCTTAAACTTTGAGCTCCTTGACACAAATGGGCTTTTTGGGTTTTGTGTCTACAGTATTTAGTAAAATACCTGCCTTGTTGTAAGTGCTTAATTAACATGACTTCCAATTTGTAGTTTTATTTTACTGTGGACCCAGACAAAGATACCTTTTAGAATTGAATATATAATTAAAAGGTCCCTGGATTAGAGTTTGTGCACCCAATCCTAAATCAGAATTCTCGGTAAGGAAACTCCCTCTACCAATACCTGTTGGTACCTCCTTGGCAACTTACGATTTTACAGGGTTACCCAGAGCACTAAAAGTTATGTGATCTGCCTGTTGTCACACAATCAGTATTTTTCAAAAGGTGTTAAACTTGAGCTTAGATCTTCCTCATTTCCAAGCTGTCTCTGCCCACCCTCAGGCTGGTATGTTTGTGTGTGATGATATCTGTATCTGTATAGATTTATGTGAAACCTATATAGTTTGTTATAGAATGGAAGGCATCATAATATAGAAGAAAGGGCACTGAACTTGCACCTAGTCATTGACACTAGCTGTTTGATTGTGGGCAAGTTACAACATCTGGTCTGTTTTCTGTCTTGAAAAAATGGGGATAAAAGAGCTCACAGTTTGTTTGGAAGAAAAGAACTCTTATGTATATTTGAGTTATTATTTATAGACTTGGGTAGTAAAAATGTAAACAATTACTTATGTTGGAGTAGCTTGTGTCCATATATTTGGATAAAAATTGCTAGACTGCCATAATAATAGCTGATATTTGTTTAGGGCAGGGGTTGGCAACATATGGCTCTTTCTGCAGGAACCATAATGTCAATTTTTTTTCAGGTACTGTTACAGGAGCGCGCACTGTGAGCACTGTATGGTTCTCACGAAATTACATTTTAAAAAACGTGGCATTTATGGCTCTCACGGCCAAAAAGGTTGCTGACCCTTGGTTTAGGGCCTTGAAATTTTGCAAAAATGCTAGACAATTAACTTTTCACAGCAATTCTGAGATTATTAAGAGGATTATCTCCATTTTATAGACAGAAACTGAAACTTAAAATGAGCAGTCAATAAGCATTAACCACTTGTTCTTTTTTAGGCATGCTGCTAGATGATGAGAATAAAAGAAAAATGGTCCTAATCCTCAAGGAACTTAAATTCTAATGACTTGGTTGCCCATGGTGACACTGCTAATATCTGTGGGAAGTATGATTCAAACTCAGGTCTGATTCAAGTCCAGTATTCTTTCCCTTACACCACATTGTTTCTTCAAGCTCTTTTTAGGACCAGGGCAGGGTATTATTAATTCTATCCTCTGTGGGTCCTTAAATGATTGTTGAATGAACGTATACTTGAATGGCCATTTTACTGGGTGTGTGAAGATTGAATTCTGATCTTAAGTCTTTCATTTCACCTAAGTTTTTTCATTTTTCAAATAAAGCAATTAAACTTGGTCTCTAAAGGCCTTTTATGACCATCAAAGTCTATCATTTTATCAGTTAGCATTATATAAGATATATACCTAAAGTCAGCCAAATATTTATTGAGTGCCTACTACATGCTAAATAGTCTGGGATACAAAAAGCACCAAAAAACAGCCTCTGCCCACAAGGAGCTTACAACTTAATAGGAGGAGACAACATGAAAATAATTATGTACTAACAAGATATTTAATGGGATCATTTGGAGGTCCAGTATTTAGCAATTTGAAGTTCATCTCAGTGTCACCTAGAACATAAGATTCATTCAGTATTCCTACAAGATAACCAGGTTTTGTAAAACCTGTTGTTTAGGTAGGTATAACTGTGGTTTACTTTTATCATTTGTGATTCCTGGATTTCTCAAATATTGTTATTTGTTTGAAATGATGCTATATATGAAAAAAATTAATTTTTCCTTCATTTGTATTTTGTCAGTGGACACCCAGAGTCTATACTTGGGTAATCTTTCATTTGTTGTCTCCTTTCCATAGTTAAAATTTGTTGTCTTTCACTGGATCAGCTATAATGTTCTATTTTTGTCAGACTCGTGGATATTTAGCCTTTGACAACTTGGTTTAAACAAACAAAAGTTTCTTAGGGTAAGGCCTTTTAAAGAACCTTATTTTTAAAAATGGATTTCTATATTTAATAACAAGCAAATAGGATGAAATTTTATCCAGCTTTAGCTACCGTTATTCAATTTACAATATTCTCCCTCTCTTTTAGTACTTATACTTGTGTTTCTAAAATTGCTTTCTGTGGGATTCTGTGCACAATTGAAAATATTTTCTTTAGTCCATAAGAGGCTAGAATAGGTCATCTCAGAAAGTTTACCTGATTCAAAACAATAAGGAGGTACTCATTAGCACTTGGTTTTAAAAGCAGCAGCCACACATCTCACTGAGGAAACTATTGCGTTTTGGAGCTGTAAAAGTGAAATTTGGAAAAAAGCCATCTAGAAGTGTATATATTTCTATGGACATGGGAAATGTATCAAAACTACATTTCCCGTGATCCAGCTGTTTCCGTTTCCGGGTCTTTGGGGCATGGGGAGGTCTACGTCGAGGCAGGAAGAGCTTAAATCTCCTGGGTTAGGAGGGAGTGGTCTCTCTTTTGCTGGTAGGGTCTTGGCTAGCAGACAGGAGACAGTAATGGAGGCGGCAGTTTTGAATGCTTACAAGCGCGTGGTCTGATAACTTTATCTATAAACATGGCTTTAATTAAAATACTAATTTATATATTTATACAAGCCTTTATCATTTTTCATATTAATAATTATTGATTTAATTACGGAATCAACCTAATTGTTGATTCCTGGCGGCCACATATTTTAATATATACCTATAAATACCTAAATTTTATTCCTTACAGAGCTCAGTGCAATCAGCACAATATCATCTACTGATGGGAGTATTTAGAGTACTTTATCATATGATATATGTATATTTAAATATAGATTTCCCCATATGCTGTCATATGGGGAAATCTTTGTATTTAAATTGCTTAAGATGTTCTCACTTACAGTGGTCTCATTTTTTGTTTCATTTTTTATTCCCTGATTGTTATTGATTCTCAGGATTATTAAACAAAGTAATGTAGAGTGCTTGAAGGTGTATAGTCATAGACCAGAGTCAGATTCTGAAATGATTTAAATGTCAAATAGAAGAGTTTGTATTTCATCCTGGAAGCATAGAGAGCACTTGAATTTTCTTGAGCAGAGAAATGACCTGACACATCTGTTTTAGGAATATTAGTTTGGCTTCTGTGAAAGAGGATGGATTGGAGAGGGAAGAATTTGGATGAGGTTTAGGAAGCTGTTGTAATACTGCAGGCAATAATATGTGATAAAGACCCAAATTAGTTTGGTTGTGGTGTGCAAGTGCAGTGAAAATGACAGGTGCAAGAGAGCTTGATTCAGTAAGGAGATGGGATTGTGAAAGTCATGAGGAAGATAGAAGAGGATTTGAAAAGTTGAAGAGAAGTGCTAGAGTTAAAAGAAGGCTTCAGGCTAATAGAGCTGAAGGATTTAGGAAGAAGAATTTGGATTTAAGGTGGAGAACAAGGATAACCAGAAGAAGGTGAAATAGCTCAGAAAAAGGAATTGTGCTGAAGGAGAAAATAGAAGGAAAGTAAGAATGTTGTGGGGCAACTAGGTGATTCAGTGGATATAGTTCTGGGCCTGGGGTTAGGAATATCTGAGTTCAAATGTGGCCTCAGACACTTATTAGCTGTATGACACTTGGCAAGTCACTTAATTCTATTTGCCTCAGTTTCCTCATCTGTAAAATGAGCTGAAGGAATTATCAAACCACTTCAGTGTCTTTGCCAAGAAAATCTCAAAAGGTATCATGAAGAGTCATATATGAATGAACACAACTAAACAATAAGAGGATAGTGAGAGAAGGAAAAGGAATGTTGGTTGATTTTTAAAGAACTGTTAGGGATGTGGAAGCGTTGGTCAAGTGGTATTGAGGAGAGTTGATAAAGGTGTTAATGATCTCCTCCCTCTCTACCAAAAAAAATGGGCCAGGGGAGTAACAGCCCTGGAGTTGTAATCACCAATAGGCTATCTTGCCAAGAAGAATGATTTTATTTCATTATTCTAATTATTCAATTCCATTAAAATAGAGAATATGAAGAATTAAATGTGCAGTTTCTGTCACAGCAAGATGGCTACTACCTATACTTCAAGTGGAGGCTTGTTTCACTTGGAGAAGAGAATGGGAATGGTTTTCAAAGAATATTTTTCCATCCTCCAGGTTATCAGGGACAAGTAAAAGTGTTCCTTTTTTTTTTTTTTTTTTTTAAATCCTTACCTTCTGTCTTAGAACCAATACTGTGTATTGGTTCTAAGGCAAAAGAGTAGGAAGGGCTAGGCAGGGGGGGTTAAGTGACTTGCCCAGGGTCACACAGCTAGGAAGTGTCTGATCAGGAAACAGTCACATTTGAACCCAGGATCTCCTGTCTCTCTAGGTCTGGCTCAAAACACTGAGCCACCCAGCTGCCCTCTGTTCCTTTAAAAAAAAAAACAAACAAACAAACCAGAAAGATTTCAGTCTGAAAACCAAGAAGAAAATTGATCTGAATAGTAGAGTGAATCCTGACATATGGCAGAAGAGTCAGGGAGTGGAAGATGGTTACATAGAGAAGGAAAGAGGGACCACTGAACACCAGTGGCTGAGAAACACATTTATGCCTCTATAGGAAGAGGAAGAAACTGGATACTCTGAGGAAGAAGTAACTTCTTGTTCTCCAAGGAATGATGAAGTAGATCCATGGATTCTGTGAAGTGAGAGACATCCAGGCAGTTTTAGAGGAAGAAAAGAGCAATAGTGGTGGTGGAAGTCTGCCTATTTGAGAAGTCCTGAGGGAGGTATTTGTCAACCTCTTAATAGTAATAGAGAATTATTTTATCTTGCTGAGAGTTGCATCTAAGGCAGAGAATCTTTCAAATCTTCTCCAAAGGATAATTTACTACCTATTCCTGACAGTTCATGTATATGTAGATGATACTACAGGTACTATTTTCATTACTTCTGTTACTTGGAAGTCAAGGGATTCAGAAGTATCTAGTTAATAAGCATTTATTAAATGTCTGCTTTGTGCCAAGATCTGTGTACTAAGCACTCTGGGATCCAGAGAAAGATTAAAACAGCTCTTGCCCCAAAGAACTCACAACCAAACGGAGAGGACAAACTTGCAATGTACAAACAAGATACCTACATGGTGAATTAGAGATAATCTGAGAGGAAGGCTCTAGCATTAAGGGAAACTGGGAAAAGCTTTTGGCAAGTAGGATTTTATCTAAGACTTAAAGGAAGTTAAGGAAGTGAGGAGATGGAGATAAGGAAGACAGCCAGTAAAAATGCTTGGAAGTCATTAGATGGAGAAAAGTAGATTTGGAATGGGAACAGCTAGGTAAAGTGGTATCTAAGAATGGGAGAAGAATAGAGTACTAGCCAGGGATAAACTGTACCTAATAGGGCTGATAAAAATATATGCATCTAGAGCAGTGGTGGGCAAACTTTTTAAAGAGGGGGTCAAAGGAAAGGAAATGCTCATCTGTCAGTCTGTTTCTAAGGCAACTCTTTCGAAGTTTCATTGTATTGTATCCTACTCATTGTATTCGTCAGATTAGGAATAATGTCATGCAGCCAGAAAGAACATTTCAGGGGACCCCAGTCTGGCCTGTGGGCCGTAGTTTGCCCATCACTGATCTAGAGTGTTACAAATCCAATGAAAAAGACTATGCATACATGTGAATTGCATTTGACACACCTGGAATTTCACTGGATAGAGCAACCAGGAAAAAAGTCAGCAATAAAACCTACAGTTTTGGTCATCTATGAACAAAGTATAGTTACTAGAGAGCCTGACATTTGTGGGTAAATTTGATCTCAGGAAGGTATCACTCAGACTTGTTAGGATGAGACCCAGCCTTGAATGTGCTTGAAAGGATATAGTGTGTCCAAAAGAATCAGGGAAGGCAAAAAAAAAAGGGTAAGAGTAGGATAGCATATATTTAGAAGTGATATTTATATGAGAAAATCAGCAAAATACTGACCATTTGAGTGAACATGCTTAGAGGCAGAGACAGGTAGATATTATCAACAGTAAAGGGACAGAAGGAGAAAATAAATGAGTTTGGGAAAGTGATGTACAAACCTTGCAGAGAAGCAGGATTTAGTCATGATAAGAGTCTAATTATCCAGATATCTGATGGAGTTCTTATTTTCTATCAAAAACAGAGTAGCTATTAATTTCCTGACTTGTTCCTTCAAAAGTTAGAGGAACCTACCAGGGGACATTCTATTTTTCTTTTTTGAATTCTGTCCTCAGAGTGGTGCTGTTTGCTGGACTAGAAGTGATGGGTATCTTGAAGGAAAATGACCATTTCACCTAAGAACTGCAGATAGTGTAAAGGAAAACCTAGATTTGGGGATTTCAGATTTCAGAGGGTGTGTGAACTAAGTGTCATCCTTAACTTATCCAGTCCATTGCTAAAATTTATTTCTGCCTTCACAGCATCCCTGAATATTTCCTTCTATCTGCTGATATAGTGACTCTCACTGCCTCTTGCCTAGACAGTTGTTTGAACCTTTTAATTGATCTTCCTGCCTTCTCTCCTCATTTCAATGCCTCCTCTATTCGGCTGCCAGTGGCTTTTCTAAATTGTAAGAATGACCATGTTATCCCCTTAGTTCACCCAAGCAAACTTTGCTGTCTCCCTGTTGCCTCCAGGGATAAAATTCAAATATAAGTGCCTCTTTTTGGCCTTTAAAGTTCATAATCTGGCCCTTTCCTACAGTTTCTTGTTACTATTCTTTGTGAACCCTGTGGTCCAGCTATACTGGTCTCCTTGCTATTCCTTCCGTACTACACTCTATTTCCTGTCTCCATTCCTTTGTAGTAGCTATCTCCATGTCTGAAATACTCTTTGTCCTCACCTCTACTTCTTCCCTGATTTCCTTCCAAGATTCAGCTCAAATTCCGCTTTCTACAGGAAGCCTTTCTCATTTGCCCTAGTTTTCCCATAAGAGATTATTTTCCATCTACTTTGTATATAAGATGTCACAAAGTCAGTTCAGTTTTAGCTTTAATAAGACCACTAAGACTTTTGGGACCTTGTATATCTTGTATGTAGTTATTTACATATTGTCTTCCTCATTATAAGGTGAACTCCTTGAGGACAGGAACAGTTTTTGATTTTATTTGAATTCTCAACACTTAGTACAGTGCCTGACACATAGTAAGTATTTGATAAAATGCCTATTATGTGGTTGACAGACCCTTTGAGGCTTTGGGCCAAATTTAATTAGATTAAATCTAATGGGGGATATATGTAAAATCTTAAGACTATTAAATCTATATTTAAGAAATCATCTATACAGGTATAAGACATGAGAAGATATGGCTAGATAACAGGTTGTCTGAAAGATCTGGGAATTTTAGTAGAATGCAAGCTTACTATTATTATTTTTAAACCCTTACCTTCCATATTAGAATCACTACTATGTATTGGTTCCAAGGCAGAAGAGTGGTAAGAGCTAGGCAATGGGGGTTAAGTGACTTGCCCAGGGTCACACAGCTAGGAAGTCTCTGAGGCAGATTTGAAACTCCTGTCTCTTGTCCTGGCTCTCAATCCACTGAGCCACCCAGGTGCCTCCATGCAAGCTTATTTGTGAATGTGTAAAGGGAACCCCTTCTTCCCAGGGTCATGGACTTTCTGCTTATCTGAGCCAGCAACATTAGCATGGCTGGCATGCTCCAAACAGAGACTTTGGCTCTTGAGATGTGATAGACCTGCACACAGGGAAAGGAAGTGATTTGGAGAAAAAGAGCTATAAATAATGAGACTGTAGAGGAGATCAGCTTTTTTCTCTGGAGATTTTTTTTGGGGGGGGGCGGTGGGGTCTTTCTGCAATTTGGCTCAGGCAGAAGACACTCTGGTTGGCTGGTCAGATTAGGATGGTAAGCTAGGAGGAAATATTTTTTATTTCCTTCCCTCATTTCTTTTTTGACTATTTATATTAAAATTAAATTCTTAAAAGCTACTATCATCCTCATGACTTAATGGTTAATTATTTTACAAATGGCAACCACAACAATTTTTAAAACTAATATTATATTTCCAAACCAATTTCTAAATATTATATTTGGCATAGTATTAATTTTCTCTTACATGAATAAATAATATAGTATGGCAATCAGGTAAGATGATGTGATCTTTGGCTGTATTAAGAAAGGCATACTATCCAAGAATGAGGAGGAGGAGATAATCTTGCAATATTCTGCCATAGCCTAGAGAATTGCATTTTATTCCGGACTCCATGTTTTGGAAAGGACATTGATATACCTAGGTATAGAGAGCCAGCTCTATATATTTTTTGGGGTCCTGAGTGGTGTTTAGTGGCGTCAGATTGAAAAGACAGGAAACAGAAACTGAGAACAGCCAGACTAGTGGTTAGCCCATAGCTACTCCAACTGCTATGGAGTTTAGAGTTTATTTATATACTGGTTTCAAACAAAGAAAGAGTCACAGCAGTGAAGGGGTTACAAATCATACACAACCCATTAAAGTCTAAAAAGTAGAGAGATAGGTACAAGGGCAAGGGCCAAATTCCAACCACCAATTAGTAGGGGGTTAATTCTGGGAGCAGAAACATATTTCATAGAGATTTTTTACTAATTACCTTCTGCCTTGATTTACAGGACTGTACCTGGTCAGATAAAGTCTTGTCTAGCTTTGTCTGTCTAGGCCTTATCTAAGTAATATATTTTTTAGAGTTCAGGTTTCTTAATTATCAAGGAGAAAAATGGTTAACTCAGTAGCTGCTGGTCTGATTAAGGACTCAAAGCTTTCCAATAAGAATATTGAGAAAAGGTGGGGATCTAAAAATGAGTCAAAAGAGGAGTCTCATATTTTTACCTTAGATGGCCCATTCTGTCTGCTACCTGACATGCAGTGCAGAAAAAATCATACCCACAGTTTTACTTGCCAGTGATTTTGTAATGGGATCCAGATAAAAATATCTATTACAGACTCTGTTTCTCTAAATGACTCCCAATAGCCTCTTGGAGGGGTCAAGTTGTTTTTGGATTAACCAACCTGCTGGTACCAGAGCTTTTCAGGGCTCAGGTGACCAGGACCAAACACAAAGACTGCCTCAGCCTGTATTGTTCACGTAGGGGATCTAGATAACAGACCCTATCCAGACCCTATTTCTCCAGTTGGCTCTCTACACCTAGGGTATGTGTGTCCCAAGGAGGATAACTAGAATAGGGAAGGACCTTGAGTTCTTGTCAAATGGAGATTGATTTAAGTAGCTGGGGATGCTGGAGAGGAGATAATTGGAAGGTGGTGAGAGATCATGATAGCTATCTTCAGATTATTTGAAAGGCTGTCATGTCATGTTGAAGAGGGGAGGGAATAAACATTTCTGTGGTGCCTATTATGTGTTGGGGAGGGTTTTTAGAATTTTACAAGTGTAATTGCATTTTAGTCTTTATAATATCTCTAGGACATAGGTGCTACTATGAGCCCCCATCTTATAGTTGAGGAAACTTAAACAGAAAGGTTAAATGAATTGTCCAGTGTCATACAACTAAAAAATGTCTGTGGCTAGATTTAAACTCAGGTCTTCTGTATCCAGACCCAGGGCTGTATTCCTCAGCACCACCTAGCTGTCTTCAGGAAGAATTATTAGTTTGTTCCTCTTTTTCCTTGAGGGAAAGAATTAGGAACAATTGATAAAAGTTACCGAAAGGCATACTTAGGCTTTGACATTGGAAAAACTTTCTAATAATTGAAGCTGTAAAAGGAGAATGACTACCTTGGGAGATAGTGAGTTTCTCTTCACTGGAGGTCTTCAAATTAAAATTGTATGAACACTTGTTAAGCTTTTTGTAAAGAATTCTTTTTTCAGGTATGGACAGATACTGAACTCTCTTTCAACTTTGGAGTTCTTTTTCTAAATTCAGTAATCCCAAGTAAGCTGTAAAGATGTGAATTGTTTTCCTTTCTTCTTGAAAAATTTTGCCTGAATTAACAATAGAATTGGAAAAACATTTTCATAGTCTTGATCCATAAGTATGAATGTTTATGATAGAGATCTTTCTCCTTCACTAACTTGAAATGGAATTTTATAAAGATAAGAAAGTAGGCCTGTATTGCCTAATTTGATCCTTTTGTGTTAAATGATCTGGTATTTTTTAAAAAAAATATTTCCCTTGGAGAAAGGGAGGTGGCATGATTCAATGGAAAAAGAACTCTTTGAGTTTGAAGAACTAGGTTTAAGTCCTAGCTTTTCTAACTATTTGGGTAATTTTGATTAGGTCCCTTCAGCTTTCTGAGCCTCAATTTCTTCATGTATAAAACAAGGAAGTGGGGAGTTAGTGGTTTTTTAAGTACCCCTCCAGCCCCCAAACCAAGTAATCCTTTGTTACCTCCAGTGTGTGATTTCTTCTGTATATTTTCTGGCCCATCTACTCTAGTTTCACCTTAAGTGACTTTCTTGGCCCTCCTGTGGCATGTTGGATAATGAGAGTAGAATTCTATTCTGGCATGCCCCTTGTTATCTGTGGTGGGAACTGATTGCTATTGAACTAATAGAACTATTCTATTTCACTTCTGTTACTTTTCTTCCTTTCAATTTCATCTATAAATGCTCATTTAATAATTTGCAGCCTTATTTCCCCTATTCTCTGCCCCTCCTTTTTTTTTTTTTTTTTAACTGAAGCATAATTGCTTGTAATACTGCTCTGTTATTTTTCTCCTAAATGTTTTGCAGGTGAACTTGTACTCTGGGCTAGTACTGGTCTTGACTCTCAGTGTCTTTTTAAAATTTATTTTTCTTCTTAAAAATATGTTTATATTAGAAGATCAGTCATTTGACTTGAAAGTTATGCTGAATATTACTCCTAGAAAGATTATTTGAATGGAATTTATTACTTTGTACATTTTACAAACCCATTTGTCTTTCAAGAGATAATAAAATTACTAAGATCTGAAAACCAGCATAATACTACTAGTTACCCAGGGCAAGTAGGAAAGTGACCATGTATAGTTTTGCCAAAGTTTTTAATTTAGTATTTGTTTTCCTTGTGCCATAGTTCTGTAACCTAATATACAATGTCATCTAATTTCTCTCCCTCTTATATTTTCTCTTTCTTAGCTGATTCATCTGTTTACACCATTTATATGGGAAAAGATAAATATGAAAGTAAGTTTTACAAAGCATTTGATTTTGAAATTTCCAACAGGTAAGTGATACTGTTTTTTTTCCATTTTGCTTTGGGAATGAATTTTAGAGCTTTTGTGAATCTGTCCGTCAGATCAAAATCCATTTATTAAAAATTTCAAATAGTTGTCAAAATGCTTTAGTTAAATTTTATTTGTGCTGAATAGTGTTTGAAATTATTGGTATCTGGTGCTTGGAAATAGTTTCATTATAACTTTATTTGTTATGGAATTTGAAATCTACACTAAACTATTTTGGTTAATGTCATATAAAAATCTTATGTGTCATAGACATTGAAGATATTGCTCTCACATTATTTGTTGGTGTGTGTTTTTTTTCCCTTCTCCCTAGGCAGCCAGTACCTTAGTTTAGAAGCTCATTCATTACCTCTCACTTAGACCATTGTAATAGTCTCCTAATTGACCTTCCTATGTCAAGTCTAATCCATTCCCCAGAATACTGCCAAAATGATTTTCCAAAAAAGTGATTTTTCCAAAAGTGCATATCTGACCATTTACCAGGTGGCTTCCTGGTACTTTGAGGATCAAATGTAAATTTCTTTTCTTTGGCTTTTTGAGTCCTTTTCAAACTGGCCGTTGCTTCCCTTCATACATTCAGATCTCCTACCAAACTGACCTTACTGTTCCTCATAAACTTTATTTCTGCCCTGGAATATATGCCTTCTTAGTTCCACTTCTTAGAATCAGTCATCTGGTAAACATCAGTAAACATTAGGCACCTGTTATATACCAGGCACTGTGCTAGATGTTGGACATCCAAAAAACAGTTGGTGACAATTCCTGCTTTCAAGAAGCTCACAGTTTTAATGGGGGGATAACATACAAACAACTGGTTACAAACAAATTATATGCTGAATAAATTGGAGATAATCAACAAAAGAAAGGAACTAAAATCAAAGGAGATTTGATATGGCCTTTCTATTCTGGGAGGAATTTTTGCTGGGATTTAAAGGAAGCCAAGAGGTGGAGATGAGAAGGAAGAAATTTCAGGCATGTAAGATAGCCAGTGAAAATATCTGGAGTCAGCAGATGGAGTCTCTTGTTGGAGAAAAAAGCAAGGAGGCCAGTGTAGCTTCTTATCTCCCAAGCCTGTCATTTTTTTCCTGGGCAAGATAAATTGATTATATAGATCTTGAGCTACAGGGGATCTCAGAAGTCATCTAGCCTACCCTCTCATTGTATAAGGCAGAGAAATGAGATCCAGAGGGGTTAAATGAAAATCACAGAGGTATTAAGTGGTGGAATCAGGAGCAATAGGGCCCGTGGCTTCAGGTTTCTATTGTATAATACTCTGTTACCATATGCACTTATTTACTCCTTTCTTTTTCCTTCTCTGCTATTCCTGCCCTTTATTTTATTCCTTTCTCTTTTGTCTATGACTGCTGTTAGCATTCCATAGTACATACTCATAGGCATTTGTCAGGCCCACTGATGACAACTCAGAACTAAAGGAGTTACTGAACCCCTCCCCCCCATATATCATATACCCACATTAACTCCTTATTTAAGCATTAGTAATTACCCAATTTGCTGGTTTTCTTGAGTTCCTAAATATACTCCTTATAGACTCTTCCTTCCAGCCTCCCTCAGAACCTTCATTTTCAGCTGATGATCTAGCCGCTTCCTGAGGTGATAGATAATCTATTCCTATATCTCTTATAGTCACTCCAGCATATTTCTTTCTTGCTTGCTTTTTTTTTTTTGAACCCTTACCTTTAGTCTTAGAATCAATACTGTGTATTGGTTCCAAGGCAGAAAAGTGGTAAGGGCTAGGCAATGGGGGTCAAGTGACTTGCCCAGGGTCACACAGCTGGAAAGTGTCTGAGGCCAGATTTGAACCTAGGACCTCCTGTCTCTAGGCCTGACTCAATCCACTGAGCTACCCAGCTGCTCCCCCAGCATATTTCTTTTTATGCTAAACTAAGTATAAGAAGTATCCTTTTTTTATCTTCTACTACTAACTCCTTGACTTTTATTCTTATGTCCTAGGTCCTCTGCATTCTGAGGATCTTTGTTACATGCTTATCTCTTATTCCTTACTGCTCCTCTACCATCTTAAGTCTCTTTCATTTCTTTTTGGTTTTAAATATTCAGAGATCCCTTTTTTATTAACAAAGGAGAGGTACTTGACCCAGGATTTCATTAGTATCGGGAACTCTTTTATCTATGAATCATAGCTATGTGAATTTCTTATTTTCATTCTCTGAGGCTAGCTTGTTCCTCTCATTGGCCAGCAGGTGGAATCAGAGAATCACAATCATGGTATGATTTAAAGTGAGAGAAAAGAGACAAATCACCTGAACTCAAAAGATGTAAGGGATCTCTTAGCTTGGACATTTTTTTGTTTTTGTTTTTTTAAACCCTTAACTTCTGTGTATTGGCTCATAGGTGGAAGAGTGGTAAAGGTGGGCAATGGCAATGGGGGTCAAGTGACTTGCCCAGGGTCATACAGCTGGGAAGTGTCTGAGGCCAGATTTGAACCTAGGACCTCCCATTTCTAGGCCTGGCGCTCAATTCACTGAGCTACCCAGCTGCCCCTACATTTTTTTTTTAAATTTTATGTTCATTCTAAACTTAACATTAACAAACACCAAACACAGTGGGCATTTTTGTATACATAGACTCAAAAAAGATTGTACGCAAAACTTTAGATCTCTGTTTTGTATAGCATGCTTTTCTTTTTTCAGGTATATAAGTTCAACTTAAAATTTTCCAACTGTCCCTTTTAGCTAGGCTTCTTTCTGACTTTTTTCTCTGCATCCAAAAAAATAAAAAGGGAAGATGCCATAGTGACTCTCTTTTCTTTGTCTTTTCATTTCTCTCCTCTCTTTCCCTCCTTCATATGAGGAATAAATCCTCTAACAAAATACTACAAGTTTCAAACAAAACAAATTTCCACATTAGTTGTGTATGTAAATATGTCTTCTTTTGCATCCAAAAAAAAAAAGGGAAGATGCCACAGTGACTCTTTTTCTCTCTTTTCTTTTCTTTTCTCTCTTCTCTTTCCCTCCTTCATGTGAGGAATAAGTCCTCTAACAAATCTCCAAGTTTCAAACAAAACAAATTTCCACATTAGTTGTATATGTAAATATATGTCTTCTTTCACATCTTTAGTCCATCATCTCTCTATCAAGAGATGGGTAGTATACTTCATATTAGGTCCCCTGGAGACATTTGAAATTCCTGAATTTTATTTTTATCTTTTCTGCCTACCCCACAGTGGAGGACAAAAGGGCCCAAAATAAGTGACAGTCAGATGATCAGGTACTATCTTTTAGAATGACTAAAAAGCAATGATAATCTTTTTAAACCACCAGAACTTTTACATTCAAATGAGTGAACTACTTTAAGTATTCCTTTTAGAGTAGAATATTAGTTAAAATAGGTATAAACCTACCCCAAAGGACTATTGTACAGGAATAAAATAAATGAGGTAAGGTATATGAAAATACATTACAAACTGTGAAGTGCTATTAAATATAAGATTTATAGGGAAGGAAACAGGTTAGTTAATTCAGTTTTCCAAGATCACCCAACCAGTTAAGATAGTGCTAGAATTTTAACTGAGGTCTTCTGGCTTCTAGTCCAGTTTTATCTCTTTCACTTATATCATGCTAAATATGTTTTCTTTATTTGTGTATTTCTTGTTTTTGTTTTTTAACCTTCACCAAAGACCAACTCTGTTGTTGCTTCATTGTGGTATGATTTTGACTCAAGGTCTTGAGGGCTATATAGGCAGCAGATAGTAAATTCTGGCAGGTCATTCCAGAAAAAAAAGTATTTGAGGCCTAATATGAACTCGGGTCTCCCTGTCTTTAGGCCAGCTCTCTTATCCACTGAACCACGTAGTGGCCTGAGAAACCAGTATTCTTTCTAAAGAAACTATTACTGTAAAAGAGCTGGATTATCATTTGGTATTTTTTTTAATCCAGGCATTTATATTAAATAACTTTCCCTAGTTTATTGGTATGAATTTGTTTAAAATTCAACAGAAAGCATATATGTGTATATATTTTAGATCATGCTGATTCCTTTAACATCTTTTTAAATTAAACATTTATTTTCCTTTCTCACTTCACTCCCTCATTGATAAAAAAAAAAATCCTTAACATATGCATAGTCACATGAAATAAATTCTTCCATTGCCCATGTCCATAAATGTCCACAAAAATATATCATGTTGGAGAAGCTAGGTGACTTGGTGGCTTAGAGACAGGATGTTCTGGGTTCAAATGTGGCCTCAGAATTTCCTAGTTGTGTTGGACAAATTGCTTCCCAGTTACCTCACCCTTACCACTCTTTTGTCTTGGAATCAATACTTAATATTGATTCTAGGACAGAAGGTAAGGGTTTTAAATATGTATATAGATAGGTAGGAATAGATCTATATCTATATTTTGTTTTAGAAACTTCAGGAAAATAAGTTGTTCTGGAAGATCATGTAAGAAAAAAGACTTTGAATATAGGGTTAGTGTTGGATTTTGTGCCTATTATCTGAGGATAAGGCTGATTAAATTCAGATAGGCTTGTCTTTGGAAAGTTGGTGGTGAATTGCTGTGGTGGTAAAATTTGATTTAATTTGGTTAACTTTTTTTTTTCATATTTCTTCCTCTGAAAACTGTCTGTTCATATCCTTTGACCATTTATCAGTTAGAAATGAGATCTTTTTCAGAGGAACCTTGCTTCAAAGATTTTTTCCAATTAAATAGTTCACTTTTAATCTCAGTTGCATTTGTGGGGTTTTTTGGGGGGCAAAAGTTTAAAAATTTTACGTAAGCAAAATTGCAATTTTATCTCCTATGGTTATAAACCATTCCCCTTTTCATAATTTTGAAAGTTAACTTCCTTAACCCTCTAATTTGATCATGATGTGACCTTCCATTTATTTATTTATTTATTTTTGTTTTTAGGTGTTTTTTCGTGTTTACTTGATTCATTTTTTTCCCCTCCTCTCTTCCCTCTTTCCCCCCCTCCAAGAGCTGACAAGTAATTCCACTGGGTTATATTATGTGACCTTTTAAATAAAAAAGTTATTGTGAAATAGTGGTCTAAACCTAGTTTTTGCCAGGCCCAGTTCTCATTTTCCTAGCAGTTTTTGTTGGATCCCAAGTTCTTACCCTGATAGCCAGAGGGCTTGTTTTAAGGCTAATTGAATACTAAATAACTAAGTTCCTGTGCTTCTGCATATGCTATATCCAGCCAGTCTTTCCCACTGATCAGTCTATTTCTATTCTTTAAGGTAACACTAGCCTGTACCCTTTTATTTGGCACCCCAAACAACCTTTAGATTTTTAAAGGAAAAAGGGTTTAATCTTAAGATTAAAGCTACAATATGCTCCTCCTGCTGCTGAATAAGGATGGGGAAAGAATTTTTGTTTATCTGTAAACAAGCCTATTAAGACAGGGTAGCAGAGAAAAATGAACTTGTCCAGAGTGAAGTTGAAGTACTCCAATTAAAGAGACTTGGGAAAAGGGATGTCATGTAGAGCATAAATTGGATTATAGGTAGGAAGTATTAGGGGCTTTTTCCTTGGAATCCTAGAATGGGATCAGGACCCTGCTCTAAGAAGAGAAGGTACATGGCTGGTAACTTCTCTTTTTCTGGTCTGCTTTTTATTAATAAATAATTATTAATTAAGATAGACAGTCGCCAGAGAATTTTACTCATAACTATTTTTAAACCAATTCCAGATAGTTTTGTCGATGACTGTGTTGTTGTATTTTTTGGGATCTGGTATTGCTAGGCCCCTCTAGATTCTTGACCTTTTGTTTCTCCAGATTTTTTTCATTATTTTTTTAGCTATATAAAGTAAATCTTTGGTAGTTTGACTCGTATAGCTCCGAGTATTAGTGTCATTCTTATATTGGTTTAGTCTTCCAGTGAGCAGTTAAAATTTTTTCAGTGACTGAGATCTGTCTTTATTTCTGTAAAGTCTTATAGTTGTTGTCATGTAGATTCCTTGTATATCTTGGTAGTTAAATCCCAAGTATCTTAACATTCTATAATTGTTTTAAGAGGTAACTTGATTGTTTATAGAGATAGACTACTTACTGGGCTATCTCTGGCAGACCTGAGTTAAAATTTGCCCTCAGACAACACTTCCTAGCTATGTGATCTTGGGCAAGTCACTTAACTTCTGTTGCCCTAATTCATTAGAGATGGAAATAGCAAACTATTCTAGTGTCTTTGCCAAGAAAACCCCATTGGCAGTATTGGCATAATACAGTTGCTGAGGTCATGAAAAGTTGGGCACAACTCAGTGACTAGACAACAATAGCAACTTGTTATAAATGTAATTTTCCTTTTAATTTCTTTCTGCTAAATTTCATTGGTAATTGTATAGAAGTGTTGTTGATTTATATTTATTTTATATTCTGCTATTTCACTGAAGTTACTAATTTATTTCAGGTAATTTTTAAACTAAATCTAGGTTTCTTTAAGCCATTATCTGCAAAAAGCAAAAGAGAATTACTTCTTTTTCAGGTGTGATGGTTTTTACAGATATGTGTGCCTACCTACAAACACATTTCTTATGCTTCAGTCTTAACCTTATAATTTATTATAGTTGGTTTTACAGAGCAGGAACTGCTAATTATCCATGTTATAATAATGCTAAATTCTTTATCTGCAATTAGGAAGTGACTATTCTAAATGGATATGGAGAATATTGGAAGGAACATGAACTGGACATTGATAACGACATTTCGCTGTTTATAAAACTTTTCTTAAAAGGCTAAGGGAATGTATTGCTGTAAATTCTCAGGAATCATAAGCCTTTTTACCTACTAATATCTTTAAACTTAAGTAAAAATATAATAAGTAAATGAATGAATGAATGAATGAATAAGGCATTTATTAAGCACTTCTTTGTGAAAAGCACTGTACCTAAGAGCTGGGGAATACAAATAGAAAAGAAGTAGAAGATAGTCTGTGTTCTCAAGGAGCTCACATTTCTAATGTGAGAGACAACACATGGAAAGTTTTAGCTGCAATTCTGATGGAAAAGTCCCACAATCCTTAGGGTGAAGAGGAAAGTAGATGAAAATACCTTTTCTTTAATGTCTTTTTTCACTGATAAAATATTAGTTTCTATGTTGAGCCATTTGACAGTGCCAAGGACTTTATTGGCAAGAATTTTCTTTTCTAAATCTTAAGTAGCTGTAGTTGTAGCATCTCTAGGAACAATTGTCAGTCTGCATTTCCACAGGACTTGCTTCCTAAGATGATAGCAAGGGTCATGAGGCCAGAAGGACTGCTGTTCCCAAGGCTTTTGGCATCAGAGTCCTGGGCAGTCATCATCAAGGTTCAAGGGGAGATTGTCTCTCAAGGTGACGGTGGTGGGTTTTATAATTATAAAAAAAGAATCTTAACCATTTTCTCATCTTTTTAAAAAAATAAATCATTCATTAACATAATTAAAATTTTAACTCAAATGGTTTTAAAGCAGCAAAGTAACTTGAAGACATACACTTCTCTTTGTCTTGGAACTTTGACTATTGTGCATCCTAGCATTCAGCACACTTTTATGGAGAACCTATTATCTTCAAGGCTCCATTTTAAATACTGAAGCCTATAAAAAGATGAGTATGTCATATAGTATCTGTCTTCAAGGAGCTTTCAATTAAATGCATTTCCTTTTGAGTTAGCTTACTAATTTCTTGTTGAACTATGGAGACTACTAATAACTCATTACCACTTAATGAATACTGTTGGGTTCAGTAATTTTCTACTACTGTTGCTCCTTAAAGTGTCTGAAGTTTAAAAAAAAAAAAAGATCTAAGTGGTTTTTGTTTGTTTGTTTTTGTATTTATAAACCCTGGCCAATCTTAGGTGGCAGCTGGTTACTAGAATATGTTTCTTATCCTTCTCTTGTATTTCCTTCAGATGAAGATCTAATAAAATATGGCTGGCCAGAAGATATTTGGTAAGTAATTCTCTTTGCTCTCTATGGAATATCATTCCTTTACTATGGAAAAGAGTCTATCTAACTTAAGACTCTCATGATCAAAAGAGAAGACTCAGACTTAAGCTCAGATTTGAGATGACTCAACTTTTCAGAAACTGAGAATAAGGCCAGAATCTCATGTTCTCATTTAAATAGATTAAATTATAAATAGCTGGCTGTGCTTTGGTAGCTTTCAGCTTTGCTACCATTTCCCAAGACAGGGATTCTTCTTCTGGTACTGTACAGCTATGGCAAGTCATCACAACAACATTTGTCTTGTTGCCTGGAAAATCCACATTTTAGAGTTTTGAAGTCCGAAGCTATCCCCTTAGATGAAGAAGTCTGGGTTAAAATTTCCTTTTTAATTAAATTTTTAAAAAAGCTCTTTTTCCAATGTTAGGCACCTGGTACTTCTGTCAAGTTAATATTTGTTTTCTATACCCAGAGGTATCTATTATTTCTTGAGATATAAGATATACTGACAGGTATACCAAGAAGGGTAATTTACTATAGCCCTTTGATTCAGAAGGGTGGAATTCAAATCCAGGTCTCCCTACTCCCAAGTGTAGCACTTCAGAAATTGGTATAATGTGGTTATTAGGGTTTTGGTTATGGAAGTGGAGTCAATATGATACGAGTTAGGGCACCAAACAAGTGAATTCTTCCAGTATTCCCTTCCAAACAACTTTAAAATAGCATACCAAATTGAATTCTGGAGTGATAGCCAACAAAAGGTCAGAGTGAGACATTTTTCTAGCCCAAAATAACTTAAAAAGTCAGTAGGAAAAAAATCTGTAACATTGAACTAAAGTTATCCTGAAGTATATGCAGCAGTAGCACTGGCAGGTGGGTCTTGGAGGAGGGAACAATGGCAATAAGCAGCTTTGGGAGCTGTCAGCCCAGAGAGAGTATGAGTTTGGGATAACTGGTCAGAAAGAGACTACAGGGCCTCAGGCCAGGTGCCAGTTGGCAACTCTTCTGGTTATACACAGTGTTGGGTTGCAGTTCTAGGGCAGAGAGGAGTCCTGTGCATTGGTCAGAAGACATGGTTACAATTTCAGGGCAAAGAGGAACATTAGTGCTTGGAAGCAAAAGCCCTTCCAAGGTAAAAACCAGAGCACAGACCAGGAGAGCAGTGACCAACACCTGTCCCTGGATGATATCACCTTGGAAGCAGACTTGCATACTCCTCTGAACTAGCAGTGTGAAAAAAGCCTGGAACTTCTGACAGTGCTTCTCTACCCTCAGAGCAGAGCTCAACTTTAACATAAAGTTCAAAGTCAGGAAATAAACTGGAAAAATGAACAAATACCCAAAAAAGAACCTGATCATAAAAACCAACTATGGTGATGAGAAAGATCAAGACACAAACTGACAAGAACAATGTGAAAACAACTTATAAACATTGGTTCAGTGAGGGAAGAATATATATTGAATGTAGGCAGGGAAGGGGATAAGAGAAAGAGGGAAGGCATATTAGGGGAGACAGTGGTTAGAGTCAAAACAGAATTTTGAGGAGGGACAGTAGAAAGAGAAAGATAAATAGATGAAAATAGGAAAGAGGGAAATAAACAGTTAATAATCATAACTGTGAATGGGAATGAACTCACCCATTAAACAGAAGTGGATAGTAGAATAGATTCAAAACCAGGATCCTGGGACAGTTAAGTAGTAGAATGGATAGAGTGTTCAGGCCTGGAGTTCAGAGGACTTGGAGTCAAATCTGGCCTCAGATAATTCCTAGCCTTTTAACTCTGGGTAAAAATCACTTAACCCTGATTGTCTAGACCTTGCCTGTCTTCTGTTTTAGAACTGATACTATGAGAGAAGGTAAGGTTTTTTTTTTTTTTTTTAATGCCACCAGAATCCAAAAATATGTTGTTTATTGGAAACACTTGAAACAGAAACACAAAGAGTTAAAATAAGGGGCCAGAGCAGAATCTGTTATGTTTCAGCTAAAGTAAAAAAGGCCAGGGATAGCCATCATGATTTCAAGTGAGAGTAGACCTAATTAAAAAAGATGATCAGGGAAACTACGTTTTGCTAGAGACAACAAAGTAATAAAAATTTTATTGTTTCTGTAATAAAGTCTTCATTAAATAGATAGGGATCTGAGTGAAATTTGTAAAAATAAGCCATTCTTTTTTTTTTTTTAAACCCTTACCTTCAGTCTTAGAATCAATACTATGTATTGGTTCCAAGGCAGAAGAGTGGTAAAGACTAGACATTGAGGGTTAAGTGTCTTGCCCAGGGTCACACAGCTGGGAAATGTCTGAGGCCAGATTTGAAACTAGGACCTCTTGTCTCTAGACCTGGCTCTAAACCTACTGAGCCAGCCAACTGCCCCCTAGAGCATTTTTTAACATGGCTATAGAGAACTTTGATTTCTTTTTCTGAAAACTGCTATTTCATAGCCTTTCATCATTTATGAAGAATGGCTTATTTTGGGAGGCTTTGGGGTGGCTCAGTGGATTGAGAGCCAGACCTAGAGACGGGAGGTCCTAGATTCAAATCTGGTCTCAGACACTTCCCAGCTTTGTGACCCTGGGAAAGTCACTTAACCCCCATTACCTAGCCCTTACTGATCTAATGCCTTGGAACCAATACACAGCATTGATTCTAAGATGGAAGATAAGGGTTTTTTAAAAATGCTCTAAATCACTATTGGTTAGAAAAATGCTAATTAAAACAGTTCTGAAGTACCCCCTCATATCTATTGGGTTGAGTAACATGACAGTAAAGAAAAATAAATACTGGAAATGTGGAAAATGGATACACTAATGCACTACTGATGGAATTGTGAGCTAGTCCAACCACTTTGGAGAACAATTTGGAACTAAACCCAAAGGGCTATAAAACTATGTAGATATTTTTACTCAACAATACCACTTCGTTTCTGTATTCCAAAGAATTCAAAGGAAAAGGATTTATTTGTACAAAAATGATTAGATCAACTCTTTGTGTGGCAAAGAATTGGAAATTGAGGGGATACCCATCAGTTGGGGAGTGTCTAAACAAGTTGTATTATATGATTGTGATGGAATACTATAAAGAAATGATGAGGGGAATGATTTCAGAAAAACATGAGCTCCATATGAATTGATATGCTAATGAAGTGAGTAGAACCAGGAGTTGTTATACACATTTAACAGCAATATTGTAATGATAACCTATTATTAGAGTCTTAGCTACTCTGATCAATACAATTATCCAAGATAGTTTGAAGGACTTATGATGAAAAATGTTATTTATCTGAAGTGAGAGCTCAAGAACTCTTGAGTACAAACTGAAGAATAATTTCACTTTATTTTTCTTGCCTTTTTTTAGAAAACATGGCTAATATGGGAGTATATTTTGCATGATTTTACATGTATAAGTGATATCATTTCTTGCCTTCTCATTGAGTAGGAAAGGTGCTGGAGGGAGGGAGAGAATTTAGAACTCAAATTTTTGAAAAAGAGTGTTAAATACTATTTGAAAAATAAAAACTAACCCCCCCCCCCAAAAAAAGGGCAGAGTTATAAACAGGAAAGAAAAAGCCCCTTTTTGTGGTAGAGAATAGTTTATAGTAGTAATTAGGGATCAATGTCTGGACCATGAAAGGGAAGTACACAGTGAAATTTCTAAATTGATGTAGATAATACTTAGTTTTCTTCATTTGTGAATTGTTATGAAGAATGTTTATAAATGAGAAAAGTTCATGCTACCTTCTGTGAATAGGCTGAAAAGTAGTTGACGAACTCCTTTGGGAAGAATATGATAAAATGAGAGTTCCTGAGAGATGAATAATGACCCACTAGAAGGAACTTGGTATCATTATAAACTCTTTACTCAGGAGTTGTGCTGCTTCTTGGATGTCAAATATCTGTAAGAATGGTACTGGAATTATAGCTGTGTAATCTCATTTTGTAAAAAATCATGGAGTATCTGCCCCTTGGAACACGGCCTGTGTTTTAGAATATTATTGCTTCTTAGGAAAGACAGGAGGTTCTTCAGTTTGGAAAAATAAAATGAAAAAGGGATATAATTAGAATCAGCAAATGGTTGGCTGTAGATACTGATATGATTTCAGAATCTGGTGGTGCTGAAACTTGAAATAGAGAACAATAAATCTTTATTTCATGGAAAAGTTAACATGTGAAACTCATTATCCCCAAGAGATACATATAGCCTGGAGAAATAAAAAGGTTGATGAATGAAACTTTAGGTAAATTAGTGAATTCTGTAACTAATAGATTACTTAAAAAAGGGCAGTGGAACAATATATACTTGGGACATAAGGATAATGTTTTGGAAGCTATGTTGAAGAACTTGGGCTACTTCTTCTATTATGGTTTTGCAGTGTCTACTCAGTTTTATCTTCCACTACACCAGCTAGTCTTTCTGTCCTCATAACTTATGCTGGTCCTAAGCCTTCTGTTAAATAAAAATGATTTTCCTCTTTTGTAGGTTTCACGTGGACAAACTATCTTCAGCTCATGTGTATCTTCGGCTACACAAGGTAGTTGGAGCCAATTCCTTTTAAAAAATATGTTTTTAATCCAATGGAAAGAGTCCTTAGTTTGGAGTCAAGAGGTCTGAATCCTGTTTCTGACACTTTACAGGACCTCAGTTTCCTTATCTGTAAAATGAGGGAATTGGTGTAGAAGACCTAAAGTTCTTTCTACTTCCAAATCTATGATTTTATGATCTTTTTCCAATGAGAAACATCACATGTTATTCATATTTTTGCAGTTAATTTACTTAAAATAATATACTAATTACTAAAAGTGGAGATAATAAGAATATAAACTTCCTTTGGCTCTTGCCAAATTTGTTTTTTTGTGCTGTGCTATACAATTAGAATTATCCTCTCATTGAAATAGCACCTAGTAGGGTACCCTTGTACGTGCTTAGATTTTGATCTACATTAAAATCAAATCATTCACTTAGGTTATGCTTATGTTTCAGGGGGAAAGGATAGAAGACATTCCAAAGGAAGTGCTGATG
This sequence comes from Gracilinanus agilis, assembly GCF_016433145.1. Taxonomy (NCBI): domain Eukaryota; kingdom Metazoa; phylum Chordata; class Mammalia; order Didelphimorphia; family Didelphidae; genus Gracilinanus; species Gracilinanus agilis. Next base: position 236,720,892 of record NC_058131.1, on the reverse strand, counting down.
GACTGTGCACACCTTGTGAAGGCTAATAGTATTCAAGGTAATCTTTGCTTGAGGCATTTTCAGAATTTGTAGTGTCTGTGTCTTAAGTATCCTAAAATGTTTCTCTTTCTTTTTAAAATACACAATGATGGAGCATGCCTTTTTTAGTTTACCCTTTATATCAGATGGTGGCTTTGCTACATGAAAAGCATTTGTGGGTTTTTTTCTTATAAAACAGGATGTTTTTTCATTTCCCTGTCTTAATTTGTTCTTTATTTTTCTTGCCTTCAATGTTAGATTACCTTAGGTTCTTTAAAGTCTGCCTCTAAAAAGTTTTTGTACAGTAAGTTAATTTTATCAGCTCAATATGAGAAACATTTATTTATAGATTTGTCATTTGGTCATCAGATTTATTACTTTCTTTTCCTTGCCCCTTTAAAGCTTATGAACTCCCTTCCCCCCTTTCTTTTGAGTTACGGGGAAGTGGATCAGTTTATGTCATGCATTGCTTTGTCAGGGCATGATATGTTCTAGCTATGGCCTCTTGACAATTTAGGAGGTGAAGAAAAGGGTTTCAGGCAAATGTATTTCTGAGATTAACTGGCCATGAAGAAGTAAAGCAGGAGTTGAGTAGAGAATTGAGAATTGATTATTAGATATGAGAGAGACCTAGATGGAACAGATATTAAGTTTAATATGGAGTTGCCTTAGGAGTTTTTGAGAGAGTAAAAGCAAAATTTGGTGTGGGCAGGGAATATGGCTTGGGTTGGAAATAGGGATTGGAGAGAAGAGAGGGTATATAGCCAGTGTCAGAGAATGGTATTAGGTTCTACAGATGGATTTATCTATCTCTCACAACTCCTTTTGTTTTATTTAGGAGTTCTCATCAAGAGATACTTTTCTTCTTAGTAGAAGAAATGAGGACTTTACGATGATAGTCTTTCTGCTGAAAGAGACCTGGAATATACAGCCTACATTTTCTTTGTTGTTGATTTTCAGTTATGTCTGATTCTTCGTGACCCTATTTAGAATTTTCTTGGTAAAGATACTGGAATGGTTTGCCATTTCCTTTTCTAGCTCATTTTACAGATGAGGAAACTTGAGACAAATGGGGTTTGTGACTTGCCCAGCCAGGGTCAGGCCAGATTTGAATTCAGGAAGATGAGCCTTCCTGACTTCAGGTCTGGCACTGTATTCACTGCATCACTTAGGCCCTTTTTCTACATTTTCTAGTACAATCTATATTTCAAAAAAAGAAAGTATAATTTTAAATAAGATTTTATGTGAGGATTTTTTTCTAAAGGTCATGTAGTCTTGGCTTTTTTTATAGATGAGAAAATCATGGCTATAAGATCCTAAGAGACTTTCCAGACTTATAAATCTGGTGGCTAGAAGTCAGATGTTCCTTTTAAAAAATACTGTACTGTCTTATTCTTAATTGCTTTGTAAAGCCCCTAGTTTTCTGTTTTCCATATTGGCAAATTCCCTTTTTTGTTTTAGGGCACTTAGCTTTTCATAGATAAGAAGCAGGATTCTAATGAAATTTGCCAATTTAAAGAATCTTTCTCATTCCCTTAACTTTTATTCTCATTTCTCTTCCTCCTTTTCATATTCACTGACTGAAATTGTGATTGGTAAAAGTTATGGAAATTCTGTGTTCCTTCTAGTCCTCTGCAGTCTTTTATCGCCTTTTCCTTGGTTCCAGAATCTAGAGAAAAGGAAAGGAAAACCCTTCATACCCAACTCCTCCCCCTACCATTGTATGGAACCCCTAACTCAGGTTTCTAACACACTGAATCCCTTTTTTATTCCCTTCTTTTTTTATACCTCCCTTTTCTCCCTTCCTGTTGGAAACAGTGTGACAGAGTCAAAGCAGTGCTTATGAGCTAGCATTGGCAATAAAAATTCATAACTAGGATAATTTTTAATCAAAACCTTTCATTTATAGAGGACCAGACTGAAGCCCAGAGAAGTTAGGTGCCATGTTCACATTTGCTTAGATTGTTAATGAACATCTCACCCCCTTAGCATGTCTCCTCCTGCAGAGGCAGAGTCATCACCCAAGACTCTTCTATTTCTCACTCCAGCGACCCATAGACTTCCATGTTCTACTCTCCTGCAGCCCCTCAAACTGCTGCCATTCTTTTTCCTGATGCTCTCCAAGACTTTTGCACTGGAAGGATTTGGGAATTTGCTCTTCATTTTCTTTTCCCTCTGGTTGTAGTGTTTTTTTTGTTTGTTTGTTTTTTTCCCAAAAAGAAAAGGAAAGTAGAATATCTTTTCTGAGAACTCTACTTCATGGAGTTTTTAGTACTTCAGAACTGGCTAGCATGGGGTTACAAAAGTATATCATAAGGTTAGAATAGGTAAGGACTTAAGAGGTAACTCTTTGTCCAACTTCATCATTTTACACACAAAGAAACCTGAGGACCAGAGAGGTTTATTTGCCTAAGGTCACATAGAATAGAAGCAAGACCAAAGTCCAGGTTTTTTTATTTCTTGTCCCGGTGCTATTTCTGCTATTCTACATTGGTTTGTGTGTTAATGCATCAGTTACCATGTTTTGTGAGTAATAAAAAAACCCAAATGACAATATTTTGTTAATTTGATGATATTTAGTTTAATTGTGACTAGCTTTGTTTTTGTTGACTTTTGATTGTTGATGGGACGTTTGAGGGGAAAAGTATCACCTAGTCTTCTCTTGCTTTACGTGAAACGTTTTTCTTGTCAGGCTGCAAGATGAACAATGTTAATGTGGTATATACACCATGGTCTAACCTGAAGAAAACAGCAGACATGGATGTGGGACAGATAGGATTTCACAGGCAAAAGGATGTAAGTACTTCTTATCCATGTTTAGAAGGAAATGGGTTTTTGTATAAATACAGTACAGGTATCTCTTCCATGATAGGGGGAGTTAGGGGCATAGCACCCTTGTGATATGATAAATCTTAGTAAAGCTTTTTGCCCCTTCCTCTACCAGAGAAAAAGTCTGAATTTTTTCTTTTTCTTTTACAAGGTGTTTATAGTACCTTATTATAAAACTTGGGTTATATATTAGTCAGTATATCAATATTATACAATGCAATACATATCTTTTATTTATTTTATTATAAAGAGATTTTATTTTACCAATTACATGTAATAACAAATTTCCACCTAAGTTTTCTGAAATTATAAGATTCAAATTGTCTCTTTTCCTCCCTTCCCTCCCCCTTCCAGGAGCTGGGAAGCAATTTGAACCGAATTATACGTGTAAACACATTTCCATATTGATCATTTTTTGACAGTGAATAATCATATAAAACCAAACCCAAAAATAAAAACCCAAATAAATTAAAGGGAAAAGTCATATGCTTTGATCTATATTCCAACTCTAACAGTTCTTTCTCTGGAGATGGATAGTATTCTTTGTCATAAGTCTCTCAGAATTGTCCTGGATCATTGTATTGCTTAGAGTAGCTAAATCATATATGATCATTCCACAATATTGCTGTTACTTTAGAATAATGTTTTGAGGATTATGTTTAAAAAAAGAAAATAACTGGAACTGACCCCATATACAGTAACTGATGACTCTCTGAATGGCTTCCTTGACGTTTCCTTTGTCTCCTCTCCCTCAGCCACCTTTAAACAGGAGAATACTTTATTCCAAAGAATAAAAGAGTTTTCTCTTATCCCCCTCCCCAATTTCCCCTCACAAAGGTGAAAATTGTAACAGTAGAGAAGAAAGTAAATGAGATTCTGAACCGATTAGAAAAGACCAAAATGGAGCGGTTTCCAGACCTAGCAGCAGAGAAGGAATGCCGAGACCGAGAGGAAAGGAATGAGAAGAAAGCCCAGATCCAAGAAATGAAGAGGAAAGAGAAAGAAGAATTGAAGAAGAAGAAGGAAATGGATGAACTTAGGTGAGTTGGAACTGTGAGGCTGACTTCAGAGATTGTTTTACAGTTTTCTCCATTATAAAATAAAGGGATTAGACTAGATCTCTGTTGTCCAACTGAAATAGAAATAGACAAAACTTTAAATTAACATTATCAGTGCTGTGTTGAATTTTTTTATTTTTATTTTGTCAAACATTTGCCAGTAACATTTTAATCTGCTTCTGGACTGTTGGGTACAAATTTGACCCTCCTCTAGATGATTTCTTATATACCTTTTAGCCCTTCCCTGACTTCCTTCTCAGATGAATTTCTGATGCCCTGGTGTTGACCCTAAACCTTAAAGATCCTTACAGTTGGTTGTTGTTGTTTTAGGGTTTTGTTTTTCCCCCTCTTTTTTTCTTGTGTCACTTGAAGCAGGAAGATAATATATAGCTCTGCAGTAGTGGTTCATGACAGCTCCATGCTTTCCAGCTCTAGATATAGTGTCTTGATTAGTATTTCATATTCATCTTTGACTTCTAGTTCATTTCCCAGTCTTTGTTTTAGGTTCTTTATTTTCTTCAATCTTTAATTTTCCTTTTCATAGCCTTTAAAGATAACCTCACTTAAAAGATGGGGTCTTCCATTTGTTCTTACTACTTGAATTATATTTTATAACTAACCCTATGTTTTCTTCTATTTCCAGAGATAAACGAGCTACTCTTCTATAAATTAACATCATTTTTTTTTTTTTTTCTATTTACTCTAGGACAATTCTTAGCTTATTTTGTGTTGTGGACCCTTTTAGTAATCTGATGAAACCTATGGACTCCTTCCCAGAATAATGTTTTTAAATGTAAAATTGCAATGGAAACTAGCTATATTAAAACACCATTATCAAAATATTGCTTTAGAAATTAATGGATTCTTCTCTGGTAAAGAATCTCTGCTCTAGGATATTACTTCAGCAATAAAATCTCTTCTTCCTAAGTCTTCAGTTTCTTATTTCATAGGAATCTATATGTGCCTAAGGATATGCTTAAGCCAGTCTTTAAAACATACACAGAAAATACAACCCCTTGTCCCCCTGCCCAACCCTACTCTTGATTTCTTTAGTTACTGCCTTTCCTTCTTGCTTCTATTCTTCCATACTGTCCTTTTTACTTTTGTACTATTATGTGAATCTGTATCCTTTTCTCTCATTGGCTTCTATCCAAATGAGATATTTGTATAGTGCTTAACTGTTAATATGAAAAATGATAAAGGCTGGTATAAATATATAAATTAGTATTTTAATTAAAGCCATGTTGATAGATAAAATCATTAGACCACGCGCTTGTAAGCATTCAAAACTGCCGCCTCCATACTGCCTCCTAGCCAAGCCCTACTCGTCAAAGAAGAGGCCACTCCCTCCTAACCCAGGAGATTTAAGCGCTCCCCTGCGTCAAGACGTCGGAAACGGAAACCAGTTGGACCATGTTGGATCACGGGAAATGTAGTTTTATACATTTCCCAAATCCACTTGTTACATAACACAGTACTTGATACATAATAGGTGCTTAATAAATGCTTACTTCCTCTCTGTTCTCTTTCTCCTTCCTTCCTCCTTCACTCCCTTCATCTCTGAATGGCTCTAAACTCTTCTAGCCAAATACAATGATATTTTCTCTTTATTCTCTTCAATCTCTTATCATCTGTGTTATATTATTTTTCCTTTTTAAAATTTCCTTCTTTGATTTCAGTTACATTGCATTCTACTACCTGATTTTCTTCTCTGCTGGCACCTCTTCTCCTTTCTAAGCCATAACTATTTCTGAGGATTAGTCTTCAGTTTTTCAGTCTTGTTTCCTAATCCCTGGAAGGATCATCTCTAACTTTTCTACTCTTATCTTTATTCTAATAATTCTCAAATCTGTATCTCTGGCTCTGACTTCTTACTTGTATTTTTTTTAAACTCTTATCTTCTGTCTTGGAGTCAATACTGTGCATTGGTTCCAAGGCAGAAGAGTGGTAAGGGCTAAGCAATGGGGGTTAAGTGACTTGCCCAGGGTCACACAGCTAGGAAGTGTCTGAGGCCAAATTTGAACCCAGGATCTCCTGTCTCTGGGCCTGACTCTCAATCCACTGAGCTCTACCTAGCCTGCCCCCTCTTACCTGTATTATCATGCCTAATTTCCAGTTGTCTTTAGGACATCTGTTTGGCTCTTCCCCAGACTTGTCCTATATAAAGCCATATTTATCTTCCACAGTTAAGTTTCACTTCTCCACTTCCCAAATTTAGTATTATTACTGTTCTTCATTCATATTAGACCAGAAATCTTACCTTAATGTCAATCAATGATTTGATTATTAAATCTTTTTTTGGGTGGGGTGATTTCTTAGACTCATCTCTTATCATTTTCATATCCTGTACAAGTTTAGGTCCTCACTTTGGACTATTACAGTAGTCTTATAATTAATCTCATTGCCTTTATACTACCTCCTCCAGTCTTCCTTGAAAGCCCATTTATGTTGTCACCAATTGTGGGTCTGTAGCACCTAGCAAATCATCCAAATGTTTCTTAGCTTTTTTTTAAAGTAATTTTTAATTGATATCTTTTGTAACCTTCTCCCCCACCCAGGGAGCCATCTCATAATAAAGAATTTGTTTTGAATAAAAAGAATGGAAAAGGCAATCAAAAAAATTGATAGGTACATTGAAAAAAAGCTGAAAATATATATGGTGTTCCATGCTGATGTACCTCTCACATTAGCAAGTGAATGAGAATGTTTTCTCAGAACTCCTTTTTTTTTTTTTTTTTGGGCCATGCTTATTTTTTGTAATTTTTAATTCAGTTTTTATTGTTTTGTAGTTATTGTACTATTTACATTATTGAAGACAATTTTGCATATTGTTTTCTTATTACTGCTTATTTTTCTCAGCATCATTTCATAAAAGTCCATGTTTCTCTGTATTTATATTTGTTGTTTCTTATAGCATTGTGTATTACATTTATGTATCACAATTTGTTTGGCTATTATTCCCCAGTTAATGGGCATGTTTTATTTTGTTGAGATATTTACTTAGGAGTTGAATCTCTGGGTTAAAGGGTGTTTTCATAAGGTTGTATTGATTGACAATTCAGTAGAGTGAAAAAAAAACCCAATTAAAAAACAAATTAAAGGATCCCTTAAGTACAAAAATATTTATTATAGCTCTTTGTGAAATGTCAAAGAACTGAAAACTAAAGGTAGATGGAGGGTGCCCACCAGTTGGGGAGTGATTGAATAAATGATGACATAGGAATATAATGGAATGTTATTATATTCTAAGAAATCAATAAAGAGATAGTTTCAGAGAAATTGGAAGCATTTATATCAAGTGATGCAAAATGAAATGAGCAGAACCAGTAGAACCATTTATACAAAAAATAGTAAAGAAAGACACCTTTGAAAGACTAATACTGATCATTGGAATAATCAGCCATGATTCCAGAGGACTGATGATAAAACATGCTTTTATCCACTTCCTAATTCATCTTTTTTTTAACCCTTCCCTTCCATCTTAGAATCATTACTGTATATTGGTTTGAAAGCAGGAGTGGTAAGGGTTAGGCTATAGATTCAAGTAACTTGCCCAGAGTCACTTTCTATTCACTGAGTCACCTAGCTGCCCCCTGGACTATAGTTTTCCACTATAAGGATTTTATAATTTGTTCAGGAGATAGGGAGAGAATTGGGCAGAAGACAGGTTGGGCATTAGTGGAGTTAGCTAAATTTAAAAAAAGAAAAGGGGACTATGAAGCATTTAAAAACATAGACTAGAATTTGCAGCTTCCTATGCAATCCTCTATTTTTGCATTTTACTTTGTATATTAATACTTAATTTAGTGTTAAGGTCAGAATGAAAAAGATTGAAAATTGTCTATTCACATACATTGGAGAGTTTCCTTGATTTTCAGAGCCTATTCTCTTTGGCTTCCACCTGGGTTTATTGGAAAGAACATTTGATTTGGTGTCAATAACTGGATTTGAACCCCAATTCCACTACTTTCTTTATCTATAAAGTAAGGATTATCTCTTAAAGCCTCTCTTAAGTTTTATGATGCAGACTATTTTTCATTCTTCTCTCCCATGAGCTTTGATCTTCCTAATACTCTCCACATGTTGTACTAATTTCCTGTTTCTGCACTTCTGCTCTTTTTTTTCTCTGCATCTAAAAATATTGGTCTAGAATTGAAAGGGAAGGGACCTTTGAGATCATTTACAATACCTCATTCCTTTTACAGATGAGGAAATTGAGGTCTAGAGAGGTTAAATGACTTGCTCAGGGTTATAACGTTAGTAAGTATCTGGAGTGAGAGTCTTCCTTATTCTAAGTCCAACACTCAGTCCACTATACTCTTTACATGTCTCCTCACAGCTCTGCCAGGATCCTCTCCATTCCTTTAAATTTGTCTCAAATCCCATTTCTTTCTGACACTTATAGTCCGAACCATATAATTATTTATTCTTTCTTTTTTCATGTGTAGAGTTTTATCTCCCAAATTCAGACCAGGGAACATATCTTATACTTCTTTTTTAACCTACCATGCACAATGTTGAGTAGGTTGGTGGACTTTCTTCCCAGTTGCTTTAATAGTATCTTTAGTCTTTATTTCTCTCCACTTGCAATGGAAATGTAAACAAATTCTTAATTACTTTCATTGTTTTCCAGTGCCTTAAAAATACTTCTTATGACTATACAATAGTAATATTGTATGAATATAGTATTTTTTTAAAACTCATTTTAGTTTCTCCCTATTTTTGCTTTAGCTTTGTCTGAGATCATTACTGCTACTCCTGCTTTTTTTACTTTAGATGATGCATAATAAATCCTGCTCCAGCCTTTTACCTTTATTCTATTCGTGTCATCCTGCTTCAAATGTGTTTCTTGTAAACAGCATATAATAGGATTTTGGTTTTTAATCCACTCTGCTATCCCCTTCCATTTTATGGGTGAGTTCTTCCTATTCACATTCAGTTATGATTACTAACTGTATATTGCCCTCCATTTTATTTTCCCCTTTTTATTCTGCTCTGTTTCCTTTCACTCTGTTCCTCCTCACCAGTGTTTTGCTTTTTAACACCCCCCACATTCCTCTCCTCCCCCCTTGTCTTATTCTCCTTCTATTTCTCTGTAGGGTAAGATGTAGTTCTATACTCCAATGAGGATGATTGTTTTTTTTCTCTCTGTGCTAGTTACGATAAGAGTAAAGTTTAAGCATTGCCCATTACCACCCTCATCCTCCCCTCCACTGTAATAATTTTTCATGCTTCTTTGTTATATAATTTACTCTATTCCATCTCTTCCTTCCCTTTTCTATCAGTGCAATCCTCTTTTTCACCCCTTGATTTTTTATTTTTATTTTTGCATTCATATCATCATAATCAGTTTACTTCCTCACCCTGTAAGTATAGTCCTTCTATCTGCTCTACTACAAAGAATAATGTTTAAGATTATTTACCTTTTTAGGCTTCTTTGAGTCTCATATTTGGACTTCACATTTTTTGTTTAGGTCTAGTTTTTTCCTCAGGAGTATTTGGAAATCTTTTATCTTATTGAATGACCGTTTTTCCCTATGAAAGTATATACTCAGTTTGTTTTTTTTAAAAAACCCTTACTTTCTGTCTTGGAGTCAATACTGTGTATTGGCTCCAAGGCAGAAGAGTGGCAAGGGTAGGCAAATGGGGGTCAAGTGACTTGCCCAGGGTCACACAGCTGGGAAGTGTCTGAGGTCGGATTTGAACCTAGGATCTCCCATCTCTAGGCCTGGCTCTCAATCCACTGAGCTACCCAGCTGCCCCCTATGCTCAGTTTTGCTGGATAGGCGACTCTGGGTTGTAAACCTAGATCTTTCGCCTTCTTGAATATCATATTCCATGCCTTCTGATCCTTTAATGTGGAAGCTTCTAAGTTCTGTATGATCCTGATTGTAGCTCGATGGTTTTTGAATTGTTTCTTTCTGGCTGTTTGAAGTATTTTCTCCTTGGCTTGGGTGTTCTTAAATTTAGCTATTGTATTTTTGGAGGTTGTCATTTGAGGATTTCTTTCTGGAGGTGATCTGTGAATTTTCAATTTCTATTTTATTTTCTTATTCAAGAATATCTGGGCTGTTTTCTTTGATAATTGCTTGCATTATAATGTCCAAGAATTTTTTTTTTTGATCATGGCTTTCAGGTAGTCTAATAATTCCTAATATGTCCATCCTGGATCTATTTTCCAGGTCAGTTATTTTTTTCAATGAGATATTTCATGTTTTCTTCTGTTTTGTTTTTTATTCTTTTGATTTTGCTTTATTGTTTCTTGATGTCTCATGACAGCATTAGCTTCTAGTTGCCAAATTCTAATTTTTAAGGAATGATTTTCTTCATTAAGGAATGATTTTAAGGAATGCTTTTGAGCCTCCTTTTTCATTTTGTGCATTTCTTCTTGCTTTGCTTTCATTTCTCTTCTCCATTTTTTTCTCTGCCTCCCTTAATTACTTTTTTGAAATACACTTTGAGCTCTTCCAGAATATACACCCAATTCATATTTTTCTTTTGGACTTTGCATGTGTTAGCTTTGCTTTCACTGTCCCCTTCTGTGTCTATGTCTTGTTTTTTGTCTCCATAAACTTCTCTATAGTTAGGTGCTTTTTTGGTCATCTGTTCATTTTTCCAACCTTTTTTATAGGTAGGCTTTGTTCTCTTGGAGGTTAGGGTACCCCTCTTAAGCATCAGTCCTTCCTTGATGCTACCCTTACCTTTATTTCTGGGTTTCTGCCAGTTTCAATTCTTCTAAGATGGTATGATGGCCTGAGGGCCACCTCCCACTGTTGTTTCAGTTAACCCTTGAGACTGCTGATGGCTAAAATTCTCACCTCAGATTTGGTGTAGGCTTTTGGTCAGATTAGGGACAGCTCACATTCTAGCCTTAGGCTTGGGTGAAGCTTTTGGTCTCACTCTGGGCTTGATCAGGTCATGCACATAGTAGTAGACTGCCCTGCTCTTAAGCCTTTGTTGAGAGATTCAGGGGGCCCAACTTTGAGTCCACCAACCATGCCAAACTGGGATCTATGTCCTCACCACAGCCCTAGCCGGGATTCCTGGCTTCTGCTCTGGGCCCACACAGATGGCTGCTTCAACACAGAAGGCCCTGAGCTGGAATTCTGCACCCCACTACAGGTTTGCTTGGGACCTCAAGGGATAAACATAATATCCCCTTCCTCCAGAAAAACTCTAACACTCCTTGAAATATCTTTTCTCTTCTAGGAGTTATTCTTCACTAATGAAATCTGAAAATATGTCTTCAAATCAGGTATATTGCAATTTTGTTTGTTTTAGTATCATATCTTTACATGATCTTGATTTAAAATAATTCATTTAGGAAGAATTGAATTGTTATTGGTGATATTCCTGTTTCATATTCTTCTTTTAGACTAGTTGGCGTCTGTTGTCCACTAGGGCTGAAGTCTGTTATCCTTGAGCATCACTTTTCATCTTTTTACCTCCCGGGATGTTTAAAAATGAAATTATGAATGTCAAGAGATCATTATACTTTTTTTCCACTGTTAGTGATCTTTTTGGTCTCTTCTATTTATTTTTCTCTTGCCTTTTCCTGCCTTGGTCATCCAAGAGTGTTTATTATTTATATTTTTTAAAATTTTCTTTCTATAATCCCTGGGGCAGCTTATTCTTGCTAGAAGTAGAGCCAGAAACAAAATGTTCATCGAAACTAAAAAGAGTCAGTAGCAATATTAGTGCTCACATTCATGTGTTATCCAACAGAGGTTTTTAACTCTTTGTTTCACAAGTTCCAAACAGAACAAAGAAGAAAACATGCTTTGTACTCTTAATGTGATAATCATGGCATTTGAATAAGGAGATTAGCTGCTAGAAAGGGCAGTGAACCTAAAGTCAACAGAGTTGGATATGAATCCTAATTCTGTCATTAATTAGTGCCATTATTTGGGTCATTTCATTTATTTATCTGAACCTCAGTTTCTTCGTAAGATGAAGAGCATAATATTTATATTTAATATATTTACTCTCACATACTATGAGGCAAACATTCTATAAAATATATCATCTGTGATTTTTATCACCGCCTTTAAGAATCCCATAAAATTGCTTTTCTCAGGACTTCTTTTAAAACTTGTAGAGCTGGGGCCATTTAATAATTAATGTCCTTTGCAAAACATTAAAATTGATGCTCATAAAGAGAGGATGTATTTGTAAGATTATTGCAAATATTTAAGTAATTTTATTTTGTATTTAGTTTTATTAATGCATGTTTTAGACCATTGAATATAATATTAGAGCCATTTATGGAAAGTATTTGAGACCCTGTTAATTCTAAAAGATTAATAAGGCCAATAGGTTTAATTTCTACTGTTAGTGAAGCACTGATTGGTGGCTCAGAGAAATCATTTTCACATCTACATTAGAGAAGTGATATTAAAACTCCTAGTTAAGGTTCTAGGCATGCCCCTGGTGTCACTTTTGTACAAAGTATCCATGTCAACAAGTAATACATATTTATCACTTCAGGGACCCTGTGCTTGGAATTCTTGAAACTCTACTGAAAAGTTTGGTACATCCCAAGTCCAAAGTCAACATTGTTTATAAAAGCTCTCTGTTATTTGTTGTATAAAGAATATTTCCGGATGAATTTCATCAAAATCTGGCTCTCAGCTTGTGTTGTGACCTTAAATATTTCCATGCCAAGCATAAGTGAATTAAAACTTTTTGGACATTGTGGCAGAGTTAATCTTGAACTTTTTAATGTGTGTGCATAAATGCCATCTGATTAGTGACAGATGTTTAAAACCTCTCTGCTAAGAAATGAAATTCATAGAGCAAGGGTTTTCTAACCCTCTTGATCTTCATTCCTATGTTCCCTTCTTCAGTTCCCCTCCTTGTCCACCCCACTTCCCATCCTCGTGCTTCTCTTGTGCTTCCTCCTTTGCAGGGGTTGCCAAGCTTGATCTTTTATAATAGATTTGAATCTGGTTCAGGTTTCCAAGGAAGAACTGAACCAAATTAATTACTGTCCCAAATTGTATGGGCACAAGGAATTATTGTGCCTTTCCCACCCCCAACTCCATGCCTCATCTTATAAATAGATGGTAAAAACAACAGCAATAGCAACAAACCTGATTGGTATAGTGAAATGTTTACTGAGCTAAATAGAAATATTGAGGCAGGAGACCAATAATTTGAGTGTTTAAAAGCCATTACTGAGCCCCAGTTATAGGATTTAGACTCTAAGGAGTTTTCACTGTCGTCAGTTAAATCTCTTGAATTTAAAATTTTAAATCATCAGTTTGTTTGAAATTTACATAGAAAAGATTTCAGTGGTCCTGCCTTTAAGGTTGTCTTCAGCCTTAATGAACACTTTTATTTCAGTTTGGCACTTGAATGAACAATAGAAAATTCATCTTCTTTTGGTAGTTTCTCAGAGAAAGGCTACAGTTTCTCCCTGTGTCTAGATGTTAAACAAACATCTGTATTGTTCTGCCTTTTGTGTTTATATGACTGGAGTTTTACAAGATATATTTTTCCTGTGGTTTGACTAACTGTACCTGATTTTAGGGGACCATAAACTAAAATCTACAGGCGAACACTAGACTTCTCAGTGTTCTTTGACCCTTGTACTTCTTTGTCCAGTATTTGTACAAATTGCCAAGAAGCCTCAAAATGATCGAGTTTTTAGATTCAGTCCTCTTTCACTTTCCTGAGAAGTCCTATAGTGAAACAGTTTGAAGAGAAAGGCTTTAAGACAGAAAGGGAAGGTTTAGAACCATGTATATAAAATAGGGCTGAGTTTCTGACAGACTAGAAATTGACCAAATAATGTGTATCATCACCTCCAAAATTGTCAGCTTAGAAGAGTCTGGCATTATCCCAATGGTTTTTTTCATTTGCTTAAACTGTTTTTAGAACTCTCTTTTGGGTATTATCTTTGGAACTCATTTGTGAGCCACACACAAGAAAATCAGTATCACTATTGTATAGATATCTCATTTTTTAACCAAAAAAAAAAAATTCCCCTTGTCAAATAATTTTCCAGATTCATCCTACTTGTTTACTAATGATTTGGATATTTCAGAGAAATCAAAGCCCCCCATAGCAAAAATATGTAGCCAGAGTGATACAGTCTTTAAAGGGAATTTCCAAAGAGGAATTCTAGGAATATTCTGAGAGCACTATAACAGTAACAATAGCTAGCATTTATAGTAAATTAAGCTTTAAAAAGCACTTTACATGTCATCTTCTTTGGTCTTTACAACAATTTGATGAGCTATGTGCTATTGTTATCTCCATTTTACACATGGGAAAACTGAGACTTAGACAAGGTTAAATGGCCAGGGTTACACAGCTAGTAAGTGTCTGAGACAGGATTTGAACTCTGGTCTTTCTGACTTCAAATCCCATAATCTACCTAGTTGTCAAGATATACTTTGAAAAAGCATGACACTCATTTGGAATTAGTTCTCTTATTGTTTGATTAAAAAAATCCCTCGTGTACTACTACTACATTTTCTCTAGTGCTAAACTAGGTAATCCCTTTGATAACTTGGAGCATACATATTTACTTAAAGTCATCTGACTTCTTTTGCCACCCTAGAAAATAGCTCCTATCCCAGTTGCAATAATTTGGAGCTGATAGAGGGATGGTTGTTTAACTGCCTGTGAACAACCAAGAAAGGTAGGAGCATGCAGATGGTAAAAAATATATATATTTTAAAATTGTGGAACTAGAAAATTTGGAAATCTTCATTTTCAAGGCTATTGTAATGGTTTCACAATTCTTTTCACAGGATGGCAATGATTCAGATGAATTCATGTGAAAGAAGAAAACGGACTTTGAATTTTTGGACAGATACGGACATTTTGATTTTCAGATGTGTTCTGCATACCAAAAAAACCCACTTAAAACCTACATGAATATCATTAACTTTGGAGATTTGAGAATCTGGTTCGTTTTTTGTTTGTGGAAAATGATCCCATGTAAAACAGTGGAGCTTGGAGACAGCAAATATGTAGCTTTAAGAATGAGGAAATGTTTGTACCAGAAGAACATGTCTTGGCTCCTCATGAGAGTTGGCTCTACTTGCTCTTGGAATGGGTTTCCAAAATAACTAACTTGGGGAAGTATTTGTGTTGCGATATTATTTCTCTGAAAACAGATGTCATAGAAGACCCACCTATTTTGTAAATTTCACCCCCGTGTGTATGTTTTGTATGATAGAATAAGACATTTGGGAAGTGTGTTTTCTCCCATTCGCTAGTCAGAAATGGATATATATGGGGCTTGAAATTACGGGAATTTGGGCCTATGCTTTTTTGAACTAAGGAAGTTAAGAGGGACTTAATTACTCATTATTTGTTCAACTTGTTCAAGGAAACTTTTTTTTCAGTATTTTACTTTTCCCCTCTAATTACATATAAAGGCAACTTTTAACATTAGTTTTCTAAAATTTCGAATTTCACATTTTCTCCTTCCTCTCCTCCCTCACTGAGATGGTAAGCAATTTGATATAGGTTATACATGTGATATCATGCAAAGCATATTTCCATATTGGTCATGTGGGAAAAGACATCCCACAAAAAAGACCCACAAAAAAATGGTGAAAAATAGTATGCTTCACTCTGAATTCAGACTGAAGGAAAAATTTAATATGCATGTTCTCTTGTCATTTTATATCCTATCAGCAGAGTGATCCTGTGATCTCTTAGCCAAGCTTCCAAGTTCTAGCTTTTTTAAGAAGAGGAAGGTCATCCATTGGCTCTCACAATATTATTTTATAAAAAAGGAACAGTCTTTGATTGTTGAGCTTGGGATTCATGCTTGTTTGCAGAACTCTGGCCACATATCCAACTTCTAGGCTCTGGATCTTCAGTCTTATTTGCCTCAGTCTCGTTTAATGAGGCATGCCATCCACCCAAAAACCCTTTCTTGCTTCTGGGTTTTTAAGTGCAATGATCTCTGTTCTCTCTGAAATATGTTTCAGGTTTCCAGTACTTTAAAAATCCCTTTAGCAACCAAAGTATGGTGATAGTCGGGGATTCACTGAGATCAGCTAGATAAAATAGTCATAGTGGGAAGGAGGTGCTTTCTAAACCTCTTTCTAGGTTTTTAATCCCCATTTCAAAGGTGAACCTTATCTTTAGGGTTCTTGCTAACAAATGCAGCAAGAGGCAAATAATCCCCAAAGAGGTATAATGCCAGAAAAAAAAGATGGAAAATTTATTAAAGAGTTTCACAATCAATGAGCCAGCTTTGTGGTCTTGAAGTAGCAGGATTCTTTATAGTTGTGACACCAGATTCTAGATTTCTCTTCTTGATCTGGAATAAAAGTTTAGATGATTTTTGTAGTTTCTTACAGTTGCATCATCTCATGTTTAATTACTTTAGTGATTTCAGCCCTGTAAAAGATGATAAACGAAGAGAAACAAAAACACTGCAAGGGAGTAGTAACCTAAGTAAGTTTACCTTACTTATAGCCCACATTCTCACACTTAATGACTCTGGGCCAGGAAAAGCTTTAACCTAAAAGAAATACTGCAACCTAAAGTAGATCTGTTCATTTGCAGAGCCCAAGATCTATTTATGTTTCCAAGGTGATGTGCAAAATTGGACAGGAAAAATTCATGTGATTCCAGTTTACTGGGCAGAGCTTGGGAATAGGGGTGGGGGTCTAGAAAGTAGTGATTTCCTATGTAGTCTCCCTCCTTTAACTACTGGGTTTTACCATTAGAAAAGAATAAAACATCATCATTGAATATGAAAAATCTAGTGATATTATTCTAGGTATTTATGGAGTTATTTAAAAAGTAGGAAGCCCTGTTCCCATCTGTCACATACTGACAATTGCTTTGGATATTTCAAGGTATTTTCCAACTAACATGCTATAATCCAAACAATTCTGGTTTCCCCTACTATTTATCTTTGTTTGCTTTCCATTGCTATTCCCCACACTCCTCGCCCAGGGAATTTCTATTTTTAACTGATCTAGGATTCAGAACTTAGCCCCTTCTACTTCCATGATGCTCCTATACAGAAAATGTCAGTCAATTTAAAATGTATATTGATTCTTTTTATTAATTTGAGGGGAATCTTTAATAATTCAAAAGATGAATAATTTCATTGATGTAGGACTTTCAGTAGGATAAACTACACTGATGGGGTAAATTATATACAAATTCACGTTCATTTTGCCAATTTAAAATATTAATCCATCTCTAATCAAATTTCCTTCTTTCATTGCCTTTCAAGACAGCTGATCTCACCTCTATCCTTCACCCTTATGATCATATTACAGTTTTGGCAATGGGAGAATGGACCAACTGCTACTCTCTAGTTCAAGACTTGAAATATTTTAGCTCCTGGGGTTTTAAAAAAATCCAGATTTTTTTTCTTTCAGGTTCTCAGATCCACTCCACAGATTCAAATCAGAATCATTCTCCTTTTAGCAATCTAATCCTACTGTGTTAAGTGTCCTTTGGATTCTAACCACAGAAGTTGTTTGACTAGTTTCTACTCTTCAGTACCCAGCACCATGCTTGATTCCTCTGAGCCTTCATCTCAATGAGCAACTTTAGGTTTTTCCATGAACTTTCATAACTGCCACCAGCTTGACTAATGTGTCCAAGTACACTAGGTACATTAGTATCTCAGTTTTCCCCCTGATTTATTTCATACTTTTGGCTCCAGTATTTTTTGTAGTATCATATTCTTCAAACTTTACATTTACATTGTATCATATCCACCCTAGCTGGTCTAGGGTCAGTCATCAAGCTACAGGGAATTGTATGTATATATGGGGAGTGGGCTTGGGGGAAAAGGGGAAGAAAGGGGTGATTACAGTGCCTTAGCAGAAGATACATCACCCTCTAAGAACTGGCATTCTCTCCAGTGGAATCAGATGAATAGCTTGAGAATTTTCTTTGATCTTATCTGGGAGAATTCTCTCAATACAGGTGTGATAAAGACTTGTTGAAACTATATTTGCTCTCCATGATATTATTCTACTCCTGCAGCCTCTAGTTCAGCAGGTCATTTAAACCCAAACATTTATGTCCCTCATTCAAGAAAGGTGTGAACCATTTTTAAGCCAAGTTTAGAACTTAGAGGATGGTAATTTAGCTATCTTGATAGCTCACCCTACTTGTTCCCTCTAGTTCAGAGCTAAAACTATTCCTCTCAGTTTTGCATCAGTATGAAAAATGAAATTTGGTTCCCACAATTTAGTAGTAGTTAAATAGGGAAGACTTCCGAGCAGGAGAGCAGGACAAGAAAACTGGATGGTTTCTCAATTCCTCTGAATCATAGTGTAGTGTGACTTTGTTATTTTGTTGGAAGCCCAATCTTATGACTATGTAAAAAACACCTATTTTCCAATGTTCCCTACATAGAAGTGCTTTGGTCATCTGAAAGTCTGAAAATGTTTCCAAAAAAGAGATTGGGCTAGCCTGTGCTCCCAGGGTAAAATGGAAATTCACCAATTGTGGACCACTGGATGAAAAAAATAGCATCCTTGAGCTAACCTGACACCATTCAACTGAGAGCCAGTGTGTTCTAAGTCTAAGAGGCTGATGTGTAAAACTCAAATAAAATTTTGTGGTTTCATTAGAGCCTTGTTAGCTTATTTATGGGACTCCCTTGCACCTATACTCCACCCTCCAATGAAGTATTCTCACTGCAGACAAAGAGAGAGCAAAACAGTTTTTTAGAATTATTGTCTTAGAATGGTGAAAAGGACCTCAAATGTTCTCTAGTTCAACCTACTCCTGAGCCAGAAACTCTTCTAACCGCCCTGACAAATGATCATCTGCCTTTACTTAAAAACCTCTAGTGAAGTGACAACTTGCTTCTTTCTGAAGTGGTCCATTCCACTTTCAGGAAGCTGTTGTGATCCTCAAGCCTTTCTCTACATTGATTTGAAATCTGCTTCTCGTTCCACCCATTGCACCCATTAATGCCCTTTAACAAGTCAAATTATTCTGCTACATGACAGTGCTTCAGTTACTTGAGGACAGCTAAATACCTTTCCCTGACTTTTCCTCCTTGTTAAATTTTCGGGCTAAATATTCACCTTTTCCTTCCCTGAAAAAACATTTTTATTGATATCTTGTTTTTTATATCACTTTCACCTCCCCCTAAAAAATTCAGCAAAGAATTAAAAACTTAAAACTACTTCTATGTTATATAATTGGCAAGTGGGATCTCTGGGTCAAATAGTATGGGTATAAATCATGTTTTAGAAGGGATTTTTACTTGGGTATAGACTGAATGGGATGGCCTCCTGAGGTCAAGGCCTCTATTTTTTTTTTTAAGCTATGGTAGGAATTACATTTATTTTTCATAGTCTGAGATACCTTCCTTTTAGAAGTAAAGTAGGCCATCTCCAGGATTACATTATCAAGAAAACAATATAATCCAAAAGATAAGGAATTGGTGGACCTAAATTTTGGTAGGGTTCCCACTGCAAGGCCTCTTTAAACATTCAGTAGCCTCATTTCCTTTTTAAACAAGGTGACAAGCAGTGTGGTAAGACGAAAGTGCAGTGGAGCTAATGATTCTGAGTTTCAGCTAAGCATATGACATAAACTTCCATGAAATACACACATGTGATCAATATAAAGGATTGAAAACGAAGTGGTAGTACTGTTACCTGGATTTAGAACTGGTTAAATAAGCTTATTTATGATCCTCCAATCATTTCATGAAGACCTCTATTGAGGGAACCCACTACTTCCCCAAGGCAGCACATTTCACTGGAACCCTGAGAGGAAACTTTTCCTTTAAATCTAAACTAAACCTGCCCTTCTCACCCACTTTGCTCCTAGTTCTGCTGTCTTTGCCCAAATGGAATAAGTCTAATCTCATCCACTTGACAGCCCATCAAATAACTGGACAGCTATCATGCCATTCACCATCCAGATTCTCTAAAAGCCTGCTTATGGGTAGTGCCCAGAACTGGATGTAATATGTACTGTATGTGAAGTGATTACAGCAAGGCAGTTAATCGTATGTCTTGGATATGTTGCTTCTTTCTTACTGCTGCCTGTGATTGTATTGACTTTTAAAACATGCATTCATTTGTGCATTAATATTTTGAGGTTTCATGGAGCTTTACACATAGGTAGTGCAAGCATTATTATGCCCATTTTACAGTGTAAGTTTTAAATTAATATCCAATAATTCCAAGGTTTATATTTTATAAGATTTATTAGTAATCCCTTGAAGTAGAAGAAATAAAGAAACAAAAGTATAAAGCCTGAGTAAAAGCCACATGAGTAAAATTCTCCTGCTTGGCACTCACCCAACCTCTACAAACTGCATTCCCGGGAAAAGAGTGAGAGAGGGCGGAGCTACACACAACATAACTTCCCTACGGTAGTACATTAGAAGGAACATGGGAAGCTGGGGTTTAGAGTCCTGGGGAGCAAAATTCTAATTACACCAGATAAGGAAATTGTTCTGAGACAGTGATATGCCCACAATCTCAAAGTTTACATTGGGATTTGAATCTGTATCCTGGTTTTACTTTTTCCATTTTTGGATTTCATGTCATCTATGTAGAGATTAAAATTAATATTCAATAACTAAATATATCATAAAGTTTTTGTTAATAATTAACATAAAAAAGTAGAGTGAAAAGTACTAAACTAACTTCAGCCACACTCATGAAGGAGAGAGCAAGAGGGAGGAGCTACAGAACTTATAAAACAATAACGTGGGGGGCAGCTGGGTAGCTCAGTGGATTGAGAGCCAGGCCTAGAGACGGGAGGTCCTAGGTTCAAATCCGGCCTCAGACACTTCCCAGCTGTGTGACCCTGGGCGAGTCACTTGACCCCCGTTGCCCACCCTTACCACTCTTCCACCTATGAGCTAATACACAGAAGTTAAGGGTTTAAAAACCAAAAAAAAAAAAAAAAAAAAAAACAAAAAACAATAACGTGGAGGTGCAAGAGAGATTAAAGGGAATTTTGGTAAATACTGAGGGACTTCTGGGAGATGAAGTCCGAAGGTTCAAAATCTCCATTTATACATCTACTTCACATTGAACTTCTTAAAGGAGCTTGTTGTGTCTTATGTATTAAATGTTCCTTAAATTTTATTTTAATTATTGTGCAAATATTTTTTTCAAGATTAAGTCAATAAGTCACATTGTTAGGCATTTATATGTTCTAGGCATGGTGCTTAGTATTGTAGGTACAAAGAAAACCAAAAGACCTTGTCTCTGTCCCTCAAAAGCTCACATTCTGGTGGAGGACACAATGTGCATAGAAGATATATACAGGTTAAGTGAAGGTATCCTTAAAGGAAAGGAACTGGGTGGGAGAGAGGAGTATTGCAGGGGATGAGATGTGTGGGGAGCCAGGAATCTAAGATGTGGGTAATAACTTGGGAAAAGGTGGGAGATAGGAGAAATGGAGATATTCAAAGAAATGCAACTGGAAAGCTAAGGGGCCAGGTTGTAAAAGTCTTTAAATGTCAACAACGAATGCTATATTTGATCCTGGATATAATAGGGAGGGATTGGAATTTGGAAGGGAACTATTTTTTTGGCAGCTGAGGATAGACAAATAGGAAGAGGCAACGAGGAAGGAGGCCAACCAGCAGGTGGCCGCATTAATCCAAGGCATGAGGTGATGAGGGACTGCATCTGTGGTGGATATGTGAGGGAGAATCAGTCAATAAACATTTATTAAGCACCTAAGCAGAAAATGGTCCCTACCCTCAAAGAGCTCACAATCTAACAGGAGGAAACATGCAAACAAATATGTGCAAAACAAGTTCTATACAGGAAAAGTAGAAATTTTAATAGGAAAGGCACTAGAATTAAGAGCGGTTGGGAAAAGCTTCCTGGAGAAGATGGAATTTAAGTTGGCACTTAAAGCCAGGCAGTATTGAGGAGGGAGAGCATTCCTGGCATGAGGATCCAGGCCCAGAGGTCCTGGGTTCAAATTTGACCTCAGACACTTCCTGGCTATGTAACACTACACAAGTCACTTAATCCTCATTGCCTATCCTTTACTGCCCTTCTGCCTTGGAACCAATACTTTGTATTGATTCTAAAAGAGAAAGTAAAGGTTTCAAAAACAAAAAACAAACTTGTCTTGCCTGATTTCTTTCAGTCATATTTCCATCCCCCACTCACCTAAATGTTGAAATTACACTCTGTCCTTGACTCTTCCTCCCCACATAGTCAATCAGTCACCAAATCCTGTTTCTGCTTTAAGCAGAACTGTTCTTTCCTCTCTGCTCCCATGGCTACCATCCATTTGGAGTTCATAGGATTTAGGGCTTCGTGGGATCTTCAAAGCCTTGAGCCTTCATTTAGGAAGATCACACCACTGCTCTTCTTTTGTAGAGAGGATGGGCATCTTTCTGATTTCCCTAATGATAAAGAAAACCAGAATTAACTTAGTTTTTTAATCCTGACCCAGTTGGAACAAAAATACCCCCCAGAATTCTCTTCTTGGGACCAAATTGGCCTCATTTGCATCTGCAAGAAGAGGGAGAGAGTAGGGACTTGGGGAAGCTGGTGCCCCCCTCACTCCAGGACACTTCATTGCCACAAGAACCCCCAAACAGTTCCTGCTGTTTCCTAGACCTAGCAGGTAGGTGTCTGATTTTAAGACAGGAAAAACAGGCAAAAGAAATATGAATGGCAGGGAATTCTCCAAAGTCAGTATTATTTTTTTCATTTCCACAACAACCCCACCCTGTAACCACTGCAGTAAAAACAGAAAGGCGAAGCCTGACATTTTATATCCTTTCCAGATGAGGCCTCAGCTTGCAGGGGCTCTCTAATGCTTGGGTTTTAGCTCCAGCATTTACCTTTGACAGAGGCAGCCAGAGCTTGCCTGGGTTTTCAGAGACTCAAGAATGTGGGCCAGGGAAGCTCTGGCCTTGTCAGCTTTTTGATGATACCACTTCAGGGGTTAATAGGTTATAATCATAGACAGAAGAAAAAGCACACTCTATGGTTTTTGAAATGGAAATTAAAATAGTAGACCCTGAAGGATCTTTGTCTAGACTAGCCATTCTAGAGTTGACCTTTAACACAGAAACACCTACAATTTAGCTCAATATTAAATCATAAATATAAGATCAGAAGTTCTGTGTCTTATTGGGAAGGGGTTTAGCATTTCTAGTGAATAGATTCAGGATCGAAGGGGAAGGAAATAAGCATGTATTAAGTGCCTACTATGTGTACTTATCCTATGTGCAAATATTGCTTCATTTGGTCCTTTGAATATTTAAATAATATTTTAGGACAAGCAGGGCTTTTTTGAAAGGTTTTTGGAAAAGCATACTTTTAAACAGACATAAAACCAAGATTTAAATATAATTTTAAGGAGGTTTAAAAGCCTAATGTGATCAAAAGGGGCTTTTTTTTTTCATTTAAAATCTCCCATTCATCCTCATATTCCACTGTCAAATACTAAGCCCTTCCTCATTCTTCTTTCATTCCTTTTTTTGCCATGTTGAAAAGTTCAAAAGCACTGTTTGATAATAGCTGACATTTATAGAGCACTTCAAGGTACTTTGCATATATGACAGGTGTGTATGCACAGGTGTAGTTATAGAACCTATAATTATCCCTATTATTTCCCACTTTCTGCAATCAACAGAGAAACAGACTGTCAATCAATTAACACTGTAGGGAGTATAATACATATTTAGGCCACCAGCCCAGTGCCCTCATCAGAAGGTGTTCACTGTGCATGTGTGGGCTCTCCCAATGTCTTCAGCATCCCCTTAGCTCACAGGAGGGCACTAGCCTACACATTCTTAGACTGCTTCCTCTTACCACTGCCCTGAGTTCTCTCAAGCTATTGAGGGACAATGTGGCTGGGCCACGTTCCAGATAGACCTTTGAATAAGACTTAGAACATGCTAAAAAAAATGATAAAAAATAAGTAGGAAAAATCTCTAAATGTCTGCTTTGAGCCCCCAACCCATGTTAGAAAAACCTTTTTCTGTTTAATTTCATAATTCTTTTGATGGCCAAATAAAACATGGTTTCATTAAGAAAACATAAATGAACTATAGATTCTCTGATTCTTCCGTTATAGTCATCCTTATTGCCTGGGACATGCGGAGAAGGATCAGGGAAGGAATTGCAAATTCACAGCTGGAAGAAAAGCAGCAGATGAGAAGCACTCAGGTTTCTAGCCCTGCCTCATTGGATCTCAGAACAGTTGGGGAGGGAGGGAAGGGGAGAGGAGGTTCATGCTAGCAACGAATCCCATCCTTTTCTAGTCTAGTCTGGAACATAACATTAATGTGGTTAGTTAATGCCTCCCTACCTGTGTAGAAATATACTCCTATACGTCTCAATGTCTGTTTTCTGGGACCTCTATTTCCTCCACATTTCTCTAATCATTACTTCAAGGTGCTTTCATTTTTAATTTAATTAAAATTAATTTAATTTAAATCAAAGTAGGACTGATTTTTAAAATAATAATTTCAAAATAGGATAAGTTTAAAATAAGTTGTGGATACAAAGAAAAGCAAAACCAATCTCTGATCTCAAGAAGCTCACATTTTAATGAGGGGAAACCACATATGAACAACTATATACATGCATATGAGATCTATACAGGGTAAATGAGAGAGAATCTCAGAAGGAAGAAGCTAGCAAGTATGAGAGGCCAGGAAAGATCTCTTAGAGAAAGTATGACTTGAGCGGAGTCCTGAAAGAAGCCAAGGAAGCCAGAAAGGGTAATTGAGTGGGAAGGCATTCCAGGATGGTTGACAGCCTTGAAAAAGCCTCTTGAGTCAGATGGCCTGTCATTTGAAGGAATAGCAAGAAGTCCAGTGGGGTAAGGAGAAGGGAGAGGCAGGAATGGACCAGGCTGGGAAGAGCTTTAAAAGCCAAACAGGATTTTATATTGAATTAGTCCATGACTCAGCCAACATTTATTAAGCTCCTACTAGGTACCAGGCATTGTGCTACAAAAATAAAATGGTCCCTGATGGCAAAGAATTCTATAAGGGGTGATAAATACACATTTGTTGTTGTTAAATCATTCTTGACTCTTCCCGATCCCATTTGGGGTTTTCTTGGCAGAGATGCTAGAGTGATTTGCCATTTCCTGCTCTGGCTCATGTTACAAATGAGGAAACTGAGGCAAATAGGGTGAAATGACTCTTCTAGGGTCACACAGCTAGTCTCATGATCAGATTTGAGGTCATGCGGATGATTCCAAGCCCAGCACTCTATCCACTGCACCACCTGGCTGCCCCTATATATACACACATATAAATAAAGGCAGAATAAACTCGGCACAATTTGGGACTGAGGCACTAGTTCCTAGGGAGATCTTGTCAGAGGAAGACTTTGAGCCAAGCTTTAATGGAGAGTCAGGCTTCTAAGTGGTGGGAGGGAGTGTATTATGTGTGAGAAACAAGAAGATCATTAATAATAATAATAATGAATAATAAATTATATATAAATGATATAACATATAATTAATACATTATATAATAATATAACATATGAATAATAATGGCTATTTCTCCATTGCTTTAAGGTTAACTACCCCATCCTGATGAAAAGCTTTTTGGAATAAAATTATATAGAGATGGCAAACTTAATTGATCAATCAACAAACATCTCTTTTGAACCCCACAATAATCCAGTGTAAGAAGGGGCAGGTTTGAGATAGTTGGGGTGTGTTTTGGTAACCCCTTGGTCATAGTATAAAGGGCCAATTCTCCACAGCCACCCTTCCTTACTAGGGAGACAACTTGGGGATTCTTGACTATTGAGGATCCCCAATATTGTTGTGTTAGGGTTAGAAAGTTAGAGGGAGATGTCCTCTATTGAAGGAAACCAGTGGGAGCCCAGTAAATTGTTTGTGCAGTGATTTAGGTTAATACAACATCTAAGAGCTTTGATTTTAATGTGGTAATACCCAAGGCTGACCCAGAACTAGATATGACTTAGAGCAGTGATTGCGAACCTGTGGCACACATATTGTAAACACACTCTCTGTGGGCACGCTCCAGAGTTCATTGCTAGAAAGGCAGAGGGATTTGGGTGGAGCTGCTCCCCTTCCCCTCTCCATGTGCTAGATGACATTTTTTACATGACCCGTCCTTCTGCCCAGCAGCCCAATGGGAGCGTTTCCTCCCTCCCCTGTGTGGGGTGAGGGGGTACACAGCCTGTGATCTCTTGCAGGGGGGCAGTGTGGCACGCTGTCTGGGTGGGGGTGGGGCCCAGCACTCCATCTCTAAAAGGTTTGCCGTCACTGCCTTAGACTTTTAGGAGAATGCCAAAGCTTTGGAGGCTGTGGTGATTTGCTCCTGGACTCTTTGAGCACTAACTTTTTTTTTTTTTAACTTTTAGAATTTTTTCAATGACACAGAAACAATTTTTAATAATTGTTATCTGAAGTTTGGTAATTCAGATTCTCTCCCGGGACCCCAGAGAGCAGAGTGAGACCCCGTCCTCATGAAAAGCTTTTTGGAATAAAATTGTACAGAAATGGCAAACTTAATCAATCAATCAATCAATCTCCTAAGAGCTTTTTGCAGTATTAAAGATTTCTCCAGTTTCTCCATCTAGGAGATATTGGAAATGAGTAAAAAAAGACCAGCAGATGGCAGGAGAGAATAAGCTTTGACTTCAGCCCTCTGACACTGCCTATACTAATTCCTCCCTTCCATTGATCCTTTCTAGGCCTCAATTGCATGGGCCAGTGGACTTCAGGAGGAGAGCCACAGGTTAATGAAAGCTTTTCTCTTGTCTGATAGTATTTTTCTTTTAAAAAAAAAACTTTCTGTTGCTTGTCAGCTCCAGGAATGGGGAGGGAAGAAGGGAAGGAAAGAACATGAATCTTAAAACCATGGAAAAACATTGTAAATAAAAAAAACAAACAATTTTCTGTCTTATACTGTATATTAGTTCCAAGGCAGAAGGGCACTAAAGGTCAAGCAATGGGGCTTGCCCAGGATCACACAGCTGGGAAATGTCTGAGGTTAGATTTGAAACCAGGACCTCCCGTCTCAGATCTGACTGTCTATCTACCAAGCTACCTAGCTGCCCTTGTATCATTAAGCTTCAAGCTGGAAAAGAATCTCAAGAATCATGCAGCAGGGATTTTTTCCTTTGTTCGAAGATATTTTATTTTCCCAATTACATATAATAACAATTTTCAAAATACATTTTCTGATATTATAAGTTCCAAATTATCTCTCTCTTACTTCCCTCCCCCCTCCTGGAGATATTAAGCAATTTGGTCTGGGTTATACATATATCAGCATGTAACACACACTTCCATATTGGTCATTTTTGTAAGAGAATATTCATATCACACCAAACCCCAAAATAAAACCATAAATAAATGAATGTGAAAGATAGTTTGCTTTGATCTGCAACTGACTCCAACAGTTCTTTCTCTGGAGGTGGATAACATTCTTTGTCATAAGTTCCTTAGAATTGTCCTGGATCATTGTATTGTTTAGCAGGAATTCTTAATCAATCAATAAACACTATGTATCTGCTATGTGTAGGCATTTGGCTAGATACCTTGTGATCTTTGTCTATCAATATGTATATGAATTAAGTACTTACTATGGGCCAGACCCTTGAGTAGACAGACACCCTGTGGTCTTCGTCTATCAATATGCATAACTGGGACTTTTTCAAGATGGGCAAGTTAGGCAAGAGAAGAATAGACTAGATGGGCTGAGAGAAATGTAAAAGTTTCTTAATCAATCAATAAGCACTTATTAATTTTTATTAAGCTCCTACCGTGTGCTAAGCACTGGGATTAAAAGAAGAGGCAAAAGACAGTTCCTGCCCTGAGGATCTTACAACATAGCGGGATTCATAATCTTTCTTTGTGTCATTGACTCCTTTAACAGTATATGGTTTTAAATGTATAAAATATATAGAATTACAAAGAAAACTAATTATGTATCATTTTTCCCCATCTGAGGTCATTGTTGCTTAATCATGTCTGATTCTTCATGACCCCATTTGGGATTTTCTTGGACAAGACCCTGGAGTAGTTTGCCGTTTCACTCTCCAGTTCAGTTTATAGAAAAGGAAATCAAGGCAAAGAGAATTAAGTGATTTGCCTAGGATCACATAGTAAGAGTCTGAGGCTAGATTTGAACTCAGGAAGATGAGTCTTCCTGAGTTCAGGCCCAGCCTTCTATCCTCTGTGCCAAAACTAAAAAAATGGACCCCCTGAAATCTATATCTTAAGAACCCCTCAGCCAAACCTTTGATCCTTTCGCACTTTAAAAATAAAGGAACTAAGGATCAGCAAGGTAAAGGGATCTGTCCCAGGTCACACAGGTAACAAGGGGCAGAGCCAGATTCTGTCCTAGTTGTTCTACCTCCAAATTCAGTCCCCATTTCATTGCACCATTCTGAGGGTCTCTGGCTATTGGGTTGGAAGGATCCAAGGACAGGGCAGTTAGGTGGCTCAGTGGATAGATTGATGGACATTTGGTTGAGAAGCCTTGAGCTCAAATTCAGTCTGACACTAGCTGTGACCCTTGTTAAGTCATTTAACCTCTGCTTGTCACAGTTTCCACAATGATAACATGGGAATTATATTAGCATCTACTTCCCAGGGTAGTTGTGAGATCAAAGGAGATAATATTTGTAAAGTATTTAACAAAGTGCTTGACATATTGTAAACAATTAATACTTGTTCTCTTCCCCCTTTCTCTATTTTCTGTCTTCTTAATGACGCCTTCCTTGATTTTAGTCAAAAGTTCATCTTAATGTTTACTTTCAGCTGAAATCTTCCATGTTTTAGTGTGTGGTCTTCTTCCTTCCTTCCTTCCTTCCTTCCTTCCTTCCTTCCTTCCTTCCTTCCTTCCTTCCTTCCTTCCTTCCT